>NC_031991.1:5679523-5704418 GCF_001879085.1 Nicotiana attenuata
AGTTGACTTGTAAGTCGCCTGGTTTGACCTGACAGAACTGTGACTGGTGGATTTGCGCATGCCATTAAGTTGCATTTGCAATTCCTCAAACTCTTCTTGAAGTACTTCTTTTTCAATTTCACATACTTCATGTTTGAGTTTCCAGTCTTTAACCTCTTTATTTAGTCTCTTAAGCTCATTCATCATTTTTTGAGACTCTTTCAAAGTTAAATCAAGAATATCCTGCAATTCATTGCATCTTTCACAGTTATAAGATCTTACCTCACTTGTTTCACCTCGTGCCATGAAACAATTTTCATTGTCATCCTTGCCTTCGTCATCTGAAGTGTCCTCATCTGTCCAGCATCCTGAGGATTTGTTCATCTCGTTTTCCAGAATCGTCATGAAGCAATGATTTGCTATCTCTTCGTGTTCTGAACTATCTTCATCACTCCAACTTCCAAATGATTTGTTCTTGTTAAATCCTCTAAAAATTTTCTTTTTAGTTCTGGGCACTCAGCTTGAATATGTCCAAATCTTCCACACTCGTAGCATTTTCCATCATTCTTGTCTTGTTCATTGTATTGCCTGGATCGTCTGGGCGGAATTCTTCCTTTCTTTGTATTTCTGAATCTTCTCATTAACCCATCCTTGTTTCTTGATAACATAGCACTCTCTTCTTGTAGAGCTTCAGGATCATCATCAATTTCATTTTCAGCTATTTCAGTTGAAGCTTTGAATGCGACTATCTTCTTTTTCTCTTCTTGACTAGTCTTCTTGAGATGCGTCTTTTCAAAAGCTATGAGTTCTCCTCGCAGTTCATCATATGATATTTTGTTTAGATCCTGAGATTCAAGTGTGACTACTTTGGTCTGCCAAGTGGTTGGCAGGCTTCTGAGAATTTTTCTGACTTGATCGCCACTAGTATATGGCTTGCCAAATGCCTTTAGATCGCTAATTATTTTGCTGAACCTGGCAAATATCTCTTCTATAGATTCTCCTTCTTTCATTGAAAAGAGTTTGTAATCATGAACCAACATGTTGATATGTGTTTCCTTTACTTTGCTGGTTCCTTTGTATGTAACCTCAAGCTTGTCCCACATTTCTTTGACTGTGTCACAGCTAGAGATTTTCTCATATTCTTCACCACTTATAGCATTGTGAAGAAGATTTCTTGCTTTATTGTTAACTTGTACCACTTCCATTTGCTCTTTTGTATATGAATCTATATCTTCAGGATCAGCAAGTGGTGGAGTAGCAGCAGGTAAGGGATAGTTTTCCTTTTTGATGACTCTCCAAGCTTTAACGTCATAAGCCTTGGCAAAGATCTCCATACGCACTTTCCAGTGAGAAAAATATTGACCATTGAAGTATGGTGGTCTAACTTGTGAAGTTCCTTCCTGGAAGGGAGCTCCTATGATGACTTGATTTGCCATGATCTTTTCTCACAAGCTGTTAAGCAAAAATAGAATGTGAGCCTTGCTCTAATACCAATTGAAAGTACAAGGGGGGTGAATTGTATATTTTTAGTCTTAATCTCTATTAGTTGACTGGTTTTCAATTAGTCGACTAGAAGCAATAACCTAACAATTATAATAGCAGAATGTAAAACGTAGAAAGTAAGTGCAGGAATTAAAGACACCGGAATTTTATACTTGTTCGAATTCAATGTGAATCCTAGTCCAGTCCCCTTGGGTTACAAGGGAGTTCTCTTTAGTAAATGCATTTCTACGAGTACAATGGAAATGACGTGATAGCTCAGTTCCTATAACACTCGTCTTTTTTTGATACAATGCCTCACCAGTGTTATACTCTCCTCTTTCTCTGACTTATTACACAGCAGGTTTCAAAGAACTACAATGTTTGTTTAAGGTAGAATAAAGAGAGGATTTTTGGTTCGATCAAAGTATATGTGTCTAAGGCTGGATGCTGAGTATAAATACTTTGGTGAAGTCCTCTTGCTGACGAGATTTGACAACCCAAGAGATTTGATCCTTGGAAAGTGATTGATTCTTTCCAAGAATAAGATTGCTAGCCGTTGCACTTCCTTGATGAGAGGAGATTGATCGCAATTGATAGCTTTCCTTCTACAGTTGTTGATGATGAGGGTTTACTCCTTCATTGTTGGTCCTTCCATAATTAGCAGCTCAGCTAATCTTCTTTCAGAATCCGGATTGAATGTGCTGGCCTTGATTGTTGCCTTAAGTTTAGGCTTGCAAAGATTCTTTCCATCGCAGTTGTCCGTGATCTTTGTTGGTTGATTTGTAATCTTTGCTGATTGATTTCTTTCCTTAAGTATCTAGATTGACTTCAGCAATATTCGTAGTAGCTCCTTGATTCCTTGATCTTCTCTGATTGATTTACTGCACAGATATATTATTTGCATTATTAAAATTAGATCTAACAAGATTTCAATAGCCGATTTTCCATTCACGTCCATCGTTAAGTCTCGTTTCTGCTTGTATCCTCTATTTCTAGAAATATATATATTGGAAAATTCTCATTCCAGGTATTCCTTTATTCCCCGCTGTCGTTTATTGTTTTGGCGTGCATCAAAATATGATGAGAGCTTTGGATAAAAATGATTGAATTCGAGTATTACTAGAAGCAGATATTTGCAGGTTCTGAATGTTGTTAATTCTGGATGAATTCATTTCGATATGGGTGTGTTCTGTTTATCGCTGTTTAAATACATCCTAATTCCAAAACTGTTTGTTTCCTTCCATTGTTAAAGGATCGATCATATGGTGTCAAGAGACTGAAATAGTCTATCCAGTTCGAGTAGTCTGTTTGTGATGTATAAAGGTCGCTAGTGACTTCACTCATGAGCTCATCGACTATTTTGTAACTTTCATCTTAATTCTGTCTCCTTTGATTGTCGTCGCGTTGAACAGTTGTTCGTAGTTTCGCCATTGCTGTTGATATCCAATAATTGGTACATTCATGGGTGATTATCAATAGCCCCTGTTCGTATATGCTGATTTTAAATGGGATCACTCAGGGCATTTGTTTGATAACTTACAGGGAGTTCTTGTTTATTTTCTTAGAATTAAAATATGAGCTTAATGTTTGAGTTTGCCTAAAATCTGTTGGAGTCATGGCTTTGTCTAAAGTATCATGCTTGAATTGATGTTTTCATGAGGAAATACCCTTTTGTGTGTAGTCAAGATAACATGAAATTCTGAAATTCTATTTGTTTGAAATCCTACCGTCCTTGCTATTGAAAAAAAGTCGTCGTGTCTGATAAGTTTGAGGATTTTTCTTTTATCTTTTTAACTTGCTTCAAGGAATTGATCCATCTTGAACTAGAGTCTGCTTTGTTTTTTTTTTTTAATAATCTGTTTGACATGAGTTTTCTGTTTCATTTTTATGGAGTAAGGCTCCTAGTTTGACAAATCAAAAGTGATTGTTTGTTAGTATATTTTGTTCTGGCGATAGATAAGTGAGAATGGGGTGGTTCAGTTGAAATTTAGAAGGCTCTCATCATATTCGGATCCGCTATTTTATTTCATTCAGTCCATTGCATTTTTTTTCTATGTGAGCGTTAATCGTTTCCTATTATCTTTATGTACGGATGCTTTCCTGAATTATTTTGAATGACTATGGGGCGGGGTGGTGGAAAAGGCCGAGCTCATTAGTGATTTAACTGTTTGCATGTCTTAGGAATCGAGCTCGGCCAAACACATAAAAATAAAAGTCAAGAGATTTTGATCATGATTTCGAATTCCCTTTTATTTAATCATTTAGTTATATTATTCGCTAGCAGCATGTTTAGGCCGACCACACTCGGGTAGGCAAGACTTAGGATTTTTGTTAGTTTTTGAGGCGAGAGGTCGTTCTTTAGTTAAATTTATCCGGGAATGCCCCGAAGGATTTGTATATAGTTTATTCCGCGGAATGCCCCGTAGTGTTCTGTAATTGGAGGCCGAAAGCAGAACTCGTAGTAGTTTTATTTTTATTTTCATTTTCATTTTTCTTTTAGTAGGTGGGAACGACCTCGAGCCTTTTGTGTGTTTATTGTTCTTTTCTGCGTTTATTTTTACCTCAATTTGAATATTTTAAAAGCCAACTTGATTGGGTACGCAACCGTACTAGTTACGGGACTCGGGGAATGCCTAACACCATCTCCCCGAGTCAAATGAACCCCCTTACCCTGATTCTTTGGTGCAGACTTAGTTTTGAAGTCAAAAGTGTTTTAAAAGGAAAAATTATTTCTAGAAACGGTGACCTAACACATCGAAATTAAATGTCAGGTGGCGACTCTAAAAGTTCTTTTAAAAATACAATATTTTGTCACTTTCATAATTGAAAACTCTTTTGAGCTTTAAAACCACTTTTATATTTTTAAAGGGGTTAAGAGGTAAAAAAAGGGTGTGACACTATCCTTCTTCCCTTTATGCGTATCAATAATTGACCACTTTGCCACATTGAGTCTACTATTATCAACATGTACTTGTGATAAATCAATTTTTATTCAATGTTTGAATTTATCTTGATTTAACAAGATTTTTCCACATGTTACATTTACCAAATACAATCATTAGTTCTCGGCTTCCAATGTATTGTCATTTTAGACAACCTTCGTACGTAGATTGCCAACCAATCTGAGTTGTTGTTTAAGTCTCTACATTACTTTTGTTATTCACCAGTAGGAGAAGCCATCTTCATCTACTCATTAATGTTGTGTTGACATTAAAAAGATAATGTCTTAAACCAATTATTGAGAAAACATACACGATGATTCAGATTTTGTTGACAGACTACTGATGTGTTTGATTAATCTTTGATATGTAATATATAGCTTTACGTCTTAATAGTATACTTAAGCTAATTAACATTCTTTCTTTGATGCTCTAATTCATTACCCTTTTTAGACATGACAGATATATAGTGCTCTTCGTTGTTTGATATTATTATTATTATTAATCATAAGTGTTGATAAGTTATGTGTCTTTGTGTTTGGATAATTTAACAAACTTCATAAAAGAACCAGACATGGAACCTCATACATAGCCTCAAAGTGCTCGAAAGTCACATGTCTGGCACAAGTTCCAATGATATCAGTCAAAGGAACAACAGAGGGAACAGATAGCTATCAGTTCCTCCGGTCACGGTACAATTCAACTCCATACATCTGTTAAAGTTGTTGCACTACACATGCAATAGTGCAACAGCCACCTTTTGAAGCATGTTGTGTATCGAATACTTGCTAACACCATCCCAATGACCTCACTTATACATTACTAACATGAGGCAAGGGATTACATACACTTGCAAAACCCTAAATCATCAACTCTCTCAAGTATGCATTTGCCTTCATTCACTCCAAGTCTTGAAGAACAAAGTAGCAACATAAAGGACCAGATCCTAGCACTAAGTTCATCTTGTGTCCTTAGTATTGTTGTATCTTTGTTAATGTTATTCTCTTGTAATTCCTACTCAGCTTAGTTAGAAGCATCTCATAGGACATAAACCATAAATTTTGTGTTTGTGTTTGACTAGAGTAAGTCAAAGTAGTGAGCTTTGTAATAGAGTTATTACAAAGAAGTAGGTCGTAATCTAAAGTTGCGCGGTTAGTGAAGTTGAAATCCTATGAGTATAGGTTGTGGTTTCTAATCCCGTGAGCCGGGAGTTTTTCATGTACAATACCGCTGTATTATTTACTTACTGTTGTGTGTGTGTGTGTGTTATGTGGGAACTGATAGAGAACGAAGTTCTCTATATAGGTTGGTGGAGTTTTAGTTTACATCAATTGGTATCAGAGCAAGTTCTTTCTTTAAGGCTAACACCTAGAATGGATCCACATGGATGCTCCACCAAACATTGGAGAAGGTCAATCAACCTGCAGACCACCAAGATTCAATAGACGATACTACAGCTGGTGGAAGATAAGAATGCACGATTTTATCATGCACTACAAGATTTCGGACCTATTGTGGCGACTAAAATCGCTACAAAAGCACATAAAGTCGCCACAGGCATACAGCGGAGACTTGAAGGTTGCTGCAAGCACTACCGTAACTGAATGTTTTTTGCGACGACTCTTTAAACAGTAAAAGTCAATTCCTTACACCTGTTAAAGTTGTTGCACTGCACACGCAATAGTGCAGCAGTCACCTTTTGAAGTATGTTGTGTATCGGATACTTGCTTACACCATCCCAATAACCTCACTTATATATTACCAACATGAGGAAAAGGTTGACATACACTTGTGAAACCCTAAATCATCAACTTTCTCAAGTATGCAGCCACCTTCATTCTCTCCAAGGCTTGAAGAACAAAGTAACAACAAAATAAAGGACAAGATCCCAGCACTGAGTTTATCTTGTGTCCTTAGTATTGTTGTATCTTTGTTAATGTTATTCACTTGTAATTCCTACTCAGCTTAGTTTGAAGTATCTCTTAGGATAAAAACCATAAACCTGGTGTTTGTGTTTGACTAGAGTTAGTCAAAGTGGTGAGCTTTGTAATAGAGTTATTACAAAGAAGCTTGCAATAGAGTTATTGAAAGTAGGTGAGAGACTAAGAGTTTAATTTCTAGGTTACAATAGGTTGTAATCTAAAGTTGCGCGGTTAGTGAAGTTAAAATCCTATGAGTATAGGTCGTGGTTTCTAATCCCGTGAGTCGGGAGTTTTCCATGTACAATACTGATGTATTATTTACTTACTGTTGTGTGTGTGTGTTATATGGGAACTGATAGAGAACGAAGTTCGCTATACAGGTTGGTGGACTCTTAGTTTACATCAATTGGTATCAGAGCAAGTTCTTTCTTTATGGCTAACACCTAGAATGGATCCACATGGATGCTCCACCAAACATTGGAGAAGGTCAATCAACCTGCAGACCACCAAGATTCAATGGACGATACTACAGCTGGTGGAAGACAAGAATGCATGATTTTATCATGCACTACAAGATTTCGGACCTATTATGGCGACTAAAGTCGCTACAAAAGCACATAAAGTCGCCACAGGCATACAACGACGACTTGAAGGTTGCTGCAAGCACTACCATAACTGAATGTTTTTTGCGACGACTCTTTAAACAGTAAAAGTCAACTCCTTACAGCTGTTAAAGTTGTTGCACTGCACACGCAATAGTGCAGCAGTCACCTTTTGAAGTATGTTGTGTATCGGATACTTGCTTACACCATCCCAATAACCTCACTTATATATTACCAACATGAGGAAAAGGTTGACATACACTTATGAAACCCTAAATCATCAACTTTCTCAAGTATGCAGCCACCTTCATTCTCTCCAAGGCTTGGAGAACAAAGTAACAACAAAATAAAGGACAAGATCCTAGCACTGAGTTTATCTTGTGTCCTTAGTATTGTTGTATCTTTGTTAATGTTATTCACTTATAATTTCTATTAATCTTAGTTAGAAGCATCTCGTAAGATATAAACCATAAACGTTTTGTTTGCGTTTGACTAGAGTTAGTCAAAGTGGTGAGCTTTGTAATAGAGTTATTACAAAGAAGCTTGCAATAGGGTTATTGGAAGTAGGTGAGGGATAAAGAGTTGAATTTATAGGTTATAATAGGTTGTAATCTAAAGTTGCATGATTGGTGAAGTTGAAATCCTATGAGTGTATGTCGTGGTTTTTAATCTCATGAGCTGGGAGTTTTCCACGTACAATACTACTGTGTTGTTTACTTACTGTTGTATGTGTGTTCTGTGGGAACTGATAGAGAACCATGTTCTTTATACAGTTTGGTGGACTCTTAGTTTACACCAATTGTTATCAGAGCAGTTTCTTTCTATAAGGCTAACATCTAGAAAGGATCCACATGGATGCTCCACCAAACAATGAAGAAGGTCAATCAACCTATAGACCACCAAGATTCAATGGACGATCCTGCGGCTGGTGGAAGACAAGAATGCATGATTTTATCATGCACAACAAGAATTCTGACCTATTGTGGCGACTAAAGTCGCTACAAAAGCACATAAAGTCACCAAAGACATACAACGGCGACCTGAATGTTGCTACAAGCATTACCGTAACTGAATATTTTTTGCAACGACTCTTTAAACAGTACAAGTCAACTCCTTACAGCCGTTAAAGTTGTTGCACTGCACACGCAATAGTGAGGCAGTCACCTTTTGAAGCATGTTGTGTATCAGATACTTACTTACACCATCCCAATAACCTAACTTATATATTACCAACATGAGGAAAGGGATGATATACACTTGCAAAACCCTAAATCATCAACTCTCTCAAGTATGCAGCCACCTTCATTCACTTCAAGGCTTGAAGAACAAAGTAACAACAAATAAAGGACAAGATCCCTGCACCGAGTTCATCTTGTGTCCTTAGTATTGTTGTATCTTTGTTAATGTTATTCACTTGTAATTCCTATTCAGCTTAGTTAGAAGTATCTCGTAGGATAAAAACCATAAACCTTGTGTTTGTGTTTGACTAGAGTTAGTCAAAGTGGTGAGCTTTGTAATAGAGTTATTACAAAGAAGCTTGAAATAGAACTATTGCAAGTAGGTGAGGGATTAAGAGTTTAATTTTTAGGTTACAATAGGTTCTAATCTAAACTAACGCGGTTAGTGAAGTTAAAATCCTATGATTGTAGGTCGTGATTTTTAATCCCGTGAGTTGGGAGTTTTCCACGTACAATACTGATGTGTTATTTACTTACTGTTGTATATGTGTGTGTGTGTGTGTTCTATGGGAACTGATAGAGAACCAGGTTCTTTATATAGTTTGGTGGACTCTTTGTTTACAGCAATTTGTATCAGAGCAGGTTCTTTCTATAAGAGTAAGACCTTGAAAGGATCCATATGGATGCTCCACCAAATTTTGAAGAATGTCAATCAACCTACAGACCACTAAATTTCAATGGATGATACTACGGCTGGTGGAAGACAAGAATGCATGATTTTATATATGGCTGAAGATTCGGAGCTTTGGGATGTCACTTATGATGGAACGTTCATTCCCATGAGACCATTGGGAATACAGTAGTGACAGTCCCAAAGACAATGAAATAATACAATGATTTCTATCGTAAAGCTATAGAGAAAAACTTTCGAGCAAAGAAGATCCTCATCTGTGGTATTGGACCAGACGAGTACAACAGAACCTCAGCTTGTCAATCTACCAAGGAGATCTGGGAGTCTCTACAAACTACACATGAACGAACAACTCAAGTCAAGCAGTTAAAGATCGACATGCTCACTACTTAGTATGAACTCTTCAAGATGAAGGATGACAAGTCCATTCAGGACATGCATACTCGCTTCATTTCCATCATCAATGAGCTTCATTCTCTAGAGAGATCATTCTAAGGAACAAACTGGTGAGAAAAATAATCAGTGTGTTACCTGGATCTCAGGAGAGCATAGTCAATGCTATCACGGAGGCAAAAGATGTGCAAAAGCTGACGATTGACGAACTCATTGGAAATCTGAAGACCTATGAAGAAGAAGGACCATGAAAGAAGAGAACCCATAAAGGAGAAGAACCTGGTTCTCAAAGCGGACAATAGTGACTCAAGTAATGATGATGCTGACATGGCTATTTGACACGGGGGTTTCAGAAAATGGTTCACAAAAATGGATTTATTCCAAAAAGGGGTAACTCTAGCAGAACAAAAGGCTATGATTGCTATCACAAATGCGGGAAGCCAGAGAATTTCATCAAAGATCGCCCTCTCCACAAGCAGGACCATTACAAGCACAACACAGACAAGACGGCCAAGAGGAACCTGGTTCCTGACAGGAAATCCAAGAGAAAAGATGACGTTGAAAATATTGTGAAACAAGCTCTTGCTGCATGGGGAGATTCTTCTAGTGAATCTGAGGGCGATGATGAATAAGGCGGCCTCTTTATGATGTCCGTTGAAAGCGATGCAGCTGAATATGACTCCATCTTTGTCCTGATGGAAAAATCTGATGAGGATGAAGATGATGATGACGATGAGATAAACTTTCTAGACGTTCAAAGAAATTTGAAGTCTTACTCTTAAAAGAAGCTTGTATCTTTAGCTAATGTCATGATTGATGCTTACCATAACCTTATCAATGATAAAACTATTTTAACAGAGGAATTAGGAGAGGTAGTGCATGAGAGAGATGATTTACTTGTCATAGTTGTTGGCTTAAAAGACCATTAGGAATTTTAAAAAAGAAAAGGATGTTAAATTGAAAATGTTGAACATAAGAGAGATTATTTGTTGGTAGTAGTTGTGGATCTAAAAGAAACAGTAGGGGAATTAAAAAGGAAAAATATATCCGTGAAAGATTCAATAGAAAATTGCATGAACTCTTCAAAAAGAAAGGAAGTGGCGAGCGAGGCACACCTTAATCTTGAAAATGAACTCAAAAAGGTAAATTTGAGCCTGTGTGCTAAACTTAAAAGAAATAGAAAACTTCAGGAAGATCTAAGCATGGTTAAAAATGATCTAGATAAATATCTGAAGTGAACCTGGTCCTCTTATACAATCACTTCCATGTACAAAAGTAATGGCGGGAACAGGCACAGAATTGGGTTTCAAAAGGAAAAGGCACATTACAACCCACATAACAAGTATGTTACTGTTTCTGATAACTGGCTTTGCACTCATTGTGGTAATACTGGTCATATCAAGGATTCATGTAAGGCTAGATTTTAGTCCAGAAAAACAAAGTTTTTGTTCAAAATTATTTACTACTAGGGAACCCAGTCCCTACAATAAAAAGTTTGTGATGCCTGCTTGTACAAGAAGAAGTCTAATTCGCCCTTTTCCTCACTTCAAGGGACCCAAACTTCTTGGGTTCCTAAGTCTAATCTTTGATTTCCTTATGTAGTAACAGTGAAAGGAAGCAACCAAAGATGGTACATGGACAGTGGCTGCTCTAAACACATGACTGGAAGTACTGATGATTTCCTTTCGCTCAAAGCCCTGCAAGGTGGGAGTGTGTCCTTTGTCAATGGCAAAAAGGGATACATTTTGGGAGTTGGAAAAATTTGGAAGACTATTATTCACCCAATTGAGAATGTGTATTATGTGAATGGCTTAAAATATAGTTTGTTGAATTTCTCTCAAATCTGCGACAAAGGAAACAAAGTGGAGTTCTTATCAAATTCTTGCACAGTCACCAATCTTGTGAGTGGTGAAGTGGTTCTGGTGGCGAAAAGATTCAAAAACATCTATGTTGCTGACTTTGAGTCTCTAAATAGTGGGAATCTTACATGTTTCAGTGTTGTTGATGATAATGCTAAACTCTGGCACAGAAGATTGGAACATGCAAGCTTTTCCTTGTTGAACAAGCTGGTCAACAAGGACCTAGTTCGTGGATTGCCAAAATCAAAGTTCAAGGATCACAACGTGTGTGATGCATGTGTAAAAGGAAAGCAAGGCAGGTCCTCCTTCAAGCCAAAGAAAGAGGTAAGCACTTCAAGGCTACTGGATCTTCTCCATATGTATCTGTGTGGATCTATGAGGATGCCCAATAGAGGAGAAAAGAAGTACATCTTTGTCATTGGTGATGACTACTCCAGATCCACATGGAACTTGTTCCTCAGAACCAAGGATGACTCTTTTCCAATCTTTGCTGCCTTTGTGAATTCAAGTGATGATTAGCCATAATGTTATAAGCATAAGATATTATCAAGGCACCGAGTTCGACAATGCAAAATTTGACGAATTCTGTGCTGAGAACTGTATAAGTCATATTTTTTCAACTCCCAGAACACCCCCAACAAAATGGTGTTGTGGAGAGAAAGAATAGGACTCTTGAAGACATGGCAAGGACGATGCTAATTGACAGTGGTGTACCCAAGAGTTTTTGGGCAGAGACAGTGAACACTGCCTGCTATTTGATAAATAGGTGCATGATCAGATCCCTCATAAACAAGAGCTCGTATGAATTGCAAAACGGGAGAAAACCCAAGCTGACTTACTTGAGAACATTTGGTTGTAAATGTTTTGTTCTCATTAATGGTAAGGAAGCACTGGGAAAATCTGATGCCAAAAGTGATGAAGGGATCATTCTTGGATACTCTTCACAAATAAAAGCATACAAGGTCTACAACAAAAGGACTCAATGTGTAGAAGAAATCGTACAGGTAATCTTTGATGAATCACACCACTTAATTGGGAAAGATTCACATGATAAGAATGATCAAGACGGAGAGCATTCAAAGGTTCCTGGTGAAGTAATTGATATGAAAAACAGGAAGGGAGATCTAATGAGTCAGGTCAAGGAGTCTAATGAAGAAGATACAACAAAACCTCCGACTGATTCAGAGGAATTTGGTTCCTCTATTACAGCAACTGAAGTAGAAAACAGATTTGATGATGTGGTGCAACGAACTCCTGATGCTGAGCAGAGAAATGACACTCACTCATCCATGGATGCTAATGACAGATCCCACTTAGTAGAACCTGGGTCTTTTCAACATGAGACTCAGGTGTCTAACTGGAAGTACAAAGGCTTACACCCTCTCCAGAATGTAACCACCCCTCTTGATTTGGAACAACAACAACAACAACATACCCCAGTAATATCCCACACTGTGGGGTCTGAGGAGGGTAGTGTGTACGTAAACCTTAACCCTACCTTGTGAGGATAGAGAGGTTATTTCCAATAGACCCTCGGCTTAGGAAAGCATAAGCACCACATTAATTAAAATATAGACAAGAAGGGATAGTACCAAAAAGGCATAAAAATCATAATGAAAACAACAAGACAGTAAGGTAATCAACAATGAAAGAAAACAACGGTTAGTCATAAAAACCTACTACCAACAGAAAGAGAGACTACGTGCCAATACTACTGTTATGAACACTCTAGAATACCTACTCCACTACCCTAATCCTTGACCTCCATATCTTCCTATCAGGGGTCATGTCCTCGGTTAGCTGAAGCTGCGCCATGTCTTGCCTAATCACCTCGCCCCACCTCTTCCTTGTCCTACCTCTACCTCTCCGTAGGCCCTCCAATGTCAACCTCTCACACCTCCAATAGGAGCCGCACCCACCTTGTCGCGAATAACCTCATTTCTGATCCTATCTAACCTGGTGCGCCCGCACATCCATCTCAACATCCTCATCTCTACTACATTCATCTTCTAGGCATGAGCGATCTTTACTGGCCAACACTCAGCCCCATACAACATCATTGGTCTAACCACCACTCTGTAGAACTTATCCTTAAGTTTCGGTGGCACTTTCTAATCACATAAAACACCGGAAGTGAGTCTCCATTTCATCCATCCCGCCCCAATACGATGTGTGACATCTTCATCAATCTCTCCATCCCCTTGAATAATAGACCCAAGGTACTTAGAACTCCTTCTCCTAGGGATGACCTATGAGTCCAGCCTCACCTCCCCTTCCCCTCCTTGAGTCTCGCCACTGAACTTACACTCCAAGTATTCTGTCTTGGTCCTACTCAACTTGAAACCTTTAGATTCTAGGGTCTGCCTCCATACCTCTAATTGCACGTTCACACCATCTCGTGTCTCATCAATCAATAAAATATCATCTGCAAATAGCATTCACCATGGTACCTCCCCTTAGATGTGGCGCGTTAGTACGTCCATCACTAGACCAAACAAAAAAGGGCTGAGTGCTGACCCCTGATGCAACCCCATCATAATCGGGAAATGGTCCGAGTCCCCACCCACCGTCCTCACTCGGGTCTTTACTCTATCATACATGTAACGACTCGACCGATCATTTTTCTTTCTAGATTCTCGTTCCCCTAAATAAGACTCCCCGCATGTGCTTTAACTATTTTATGACTTGCAAGAATAGTTAGTTTGGGATTTGGAAGGGTTCGGGTTAAAATTGGAACACTTGGTTGCTTAAGTTGGCCTTAAAAGGCTAAGTTTGACTTCGGTCAACATTTTGAGTAAACGACCTCAGAATCAGGATTTGACGGTTCCAATAGGTTTGAATGATGATTACGGACTTGGGCGTATGTTCGAATCGAGTTTTGGATGACCCCGGAGTGTTTCGGCGCCTAATAGTGAAAGTTGGCATTTTGGGTGAATTTCATAAGTTTGGGTTGCAGTGGGTTTTTATGTTATATACGTTCGTTTGGGATTTTGATCCTGGGAATAGCTCCGTATGATGATTCTGGATTTAGGAGCACGACCGGATGTGGATTTGGAGGTCCGTAGGTCGTTTCGGGGTCTTTTGGCGGAAGTGGAATTTTTGAAGGTTTTTGGGAAGTTTGACAAAGAGTGGACTTTTTGCTATCAGGTTTATATTCCAATTTTGGAAGTTGGAGTAGGTCCGTAATGTCATTCAAGACTTGTGTACAAAATTTGAGGTCAATCGGACGTGACTTGATAGGAATCGGACGTGCGGATGTGTTTTAGAAGTTTTGAGTTTTCATGATTTGATTCATGCATTTGGCGTCCGATTCGTGCTTTTAGATGTTATTCCGGTGTTTCGATCGCGCGAACAAGTTTTTATGATGTTTTTAGACTTGTGTGGGCATTTGGTGTGAATGCCCGAGGGCTCGGGTGAGTTTCGGGCGCGTTCAGATGGATGAGAAGACTTCAGTTTTTATGGTTTTTTTTGTTGGTGTCTCAGGTACCGCAAATGCAAGATTTGATTCGCATTTGCAAACCTCCCATCTGCAAAAAAGGCTTCGCAATTGCGAAGAAGCCTAGTCAAGGCAGGAATCGCATTTACGAGATTTTCAGTCGCTTTTACGACCAGCCTCCCTTCGCATTTGCGAATATTTTGTCGCAATTGCGACCATGATAGTTGGGACTCAGCTTTGCATTTGTGAAGGTTTTGTTGCATTTGCGACCTTCGCATTTGCGAACAAGGTATCGCAATTGCGACACTTGTGACATGTGCAACAACTTTTAATGAGGGACTTATCTTTATTTCTCTCATTTTCCACTTGGTCTTGGACGACTTTGAGAGCATTTTTGAGAGGGTTCCATCAACATCAAGAGGTAAGTGATCCCTATCGGTTCTTTAGCTAAATACACGAATCATAAGTAGATTTAACATGGAAAATGGTAGGATTTATGGAATTTTTGAGGAAACCTAGGGTTTTGATATATGTGATTTAACCATGAAAATGATTATGGAAGGGGGTGAAAATTATATATTTGAGTTCGTAAGGTTATGGGTAACAACTTTCTTCAAAAATATTCAGAATCCGGGCACGGGCCCCGGGGGGGGGGGGGGGGGGAATTTTAGGAATTCTTCAATTGGTTGGGAAATCACTTTAATGGTTAGGATATGAACTTTTGAACATGTATTGACTATTTTATATTACACTTGACTAGTTTCGAGTCGTTTGGCACCGAGTTGAGGGTTTAAAGCACAATTTTGGACCGGAAAGTAAGCTTTGAGACGAGGTAAGTCTCTTTTCTAATCTTGTAAGAGGGAATTAACCCCATAGGTGAATTGAATTAATATGTACTTCTATTTTTTGGGGGGGGGGGGGATACGTATGCATGAGGTGACGAGAACCCATACTTAGCTACTAATTATGCTTATATCCGGGTAGTCTTAGGTTTACAACATGCCTTGTTGACACCGTTATTTGATTTTGCTTATTAATTGCATTGTATTTGAGCTGAGATTGAGTTTTTCAAGATTCAAGTTTAGATTCCTTATTTTTGGAAAGAATTAAAAAATATTATGATAATTTTTTAGAAATCTATGTTCACTCGCATCGCAAGTATTTTCCGCGAGCGAGGTAAACTCTACTATTCTCATGAGAGCAGGTCGTTCGCCTCGGCAGGTTAACAGATGCATCTATGGTTTGTGTCGTTCGACCCTCGGCAGTGCACACAGTATATGTATATGTATTTTTGACCGGGTCGTACGTCCTCGGCATAATTCGTGCGAAACAATACTTGGAGCCCAACTATATTTGGTATCATTTTATTTGGCTTGAGAGGTTAAATGGGAAAAAAATGATGGAAAGTTTAATTGGAATTTATTATCGATGAGAGAATTGCTTATTTAATTCTTGTTATTGAGTTTCATTATCATTATTTAGCCCATGTTTATTTAGAATTTCGATATTTTATTGTTAGCCCATAGTAAGTGTCGAAGTGGACCCTTCGTCACTACTTTTTCGAGGTTAGACTAGATACTTACTGGGTACATATTGTTTATGTACTCACGCTACACTTTTGCACTACCCGTGCAGGATCTGAGGCAGGTGCACTCCTGATTACCTCGAGACTTTGCGGTGACCTGCCTTCCGAGCTTGTTTTGCAGTACCCGAAGTTTTCCTTTTGCTTTTACTTTCTGGGTGTGTTTGGTATGAAGGAAAATATTTTCCGGAAAATGTTTTCTAATTTTCCCATGTTTGGTTGGCTTAAATGTTTTGGAAAACATTTTCCTTATGAACTCATTTTCCTCCAATTGGAGAAAAATATTTTCCTTATAAAGAAAAGGGAAAACATTTTCCAAAACTCCTTCTCAACCTTCCCCGCCCTATTCCCCACCCTCACCGACCCACCTCACACCCCCACACCCACCCACCTAAACCCCTCCCCCCACACTGCCCCCACCCCCGCACAAAAAAAGTTTTTTTTTGTAATTTTTAAATTTCTGTTTTTTTCGTTTTTCTGCACCATCCATCCCCCACCCCACTGCCCACCCCTGCACTAAAAAAAAAGATTTTTTTTTTACTTTTTTTTGTAATTTTGAATTTCTATTTTTCGTTTTTCTGTACCCCCCTCCCCCTCCCCGCCCCCCTCCCCGAAAAAAAAATATTTTTTATATATTTTCAGTTTTAGTTTTTTCATCTTTCGGTTTACAGGTTCAAAAATACAAGTCCCAAAGTTATGAGTTCGGAGGTTTATGTGTTTGGAAGTTTACGGTTTAGAAATTAAAAAGTTTATGGGTTCGAAATTTCGCGGTTTCGAAAGTTTAGCGGTTTGGAAGTTTATGAAATTTGTGGGTTCGGAAGGTTGTTGGTTCAAAAGTTTATGGCTTCATGTTTATTGTATCTAAATTATTTATGAATACTCTTGATAAGTTATTTTCTTTAATTTGCGTACCAAACACCGGAAAATGAATAAGATTACTACTTGTTTTCCAAGAAAATATTTTCAACGGAAAACATTTTCCGTTATGCCAAACACGCCCTCTGCCTATTTCACTTCTGATAGTAGTGTAGTATTATTTTGTATATTTTACTAGTAGCTCATACACTTGTGACACCAAATCTTGGAAATTAAGCTAGTAGGCACATGATGATTTTGGTTATTTATTTATCTCATTTGCTCTTAAAAATTATTTATATCTCATTTTATTAAATTTCACTTCTTAATTATGCACTAATTAAAAATTAGCTATTTCTAAATTGTTAAAAGAAACAATCGTGTGGTTAGTTCACTGTTGGCTTGCCTAGCGGTAACGTTGGGCGCTATCACGACCTATAGGAGGAATTGGGTCGTGACACATGTCCTTAATCAACCTAACATAGGCAACAGGTACACCTCTAGCCTCCAAACATCTCCACAAAACCTCCCTCAGAACTTTATCGTATGCCTTTTCTAAGTCGATGAACACCATATGCAAGTCCATCTTTCTCTCCCTATACTGCTCCATCAATCTCCTACAAAGGTGGATGGCTTTTGTAGTCGAACGGCCCGGCATATACCCAAACTGGTTCTCGAAAATAGACACACTCCTCACCCTTAGCTCTACCACTCTCTCCCAGACTTTCATAGTATGGCTAAGCAGCTTGATAACCCGATAGTTATTGTAATTTTGGATATCACCCTTGTTCTTGTATACAGTAACCATCGTACTCCACCTCTACTCGGGCATCTTCTTCATTCTAAAAATGACATTAAATAACCTAGTGAGCCACTCCAAGCCTGCCTTGCCCACACTCTTCCAAAACTCCACTGAAATTTCATCCGGCCCGGTTGCTTTTCCCCTACTCTTCTTAAGCATAGCCCCCTCAACTTCATCAACTCTAATCTGCCTACAATACCTATGGTCACAACAACTCCCAGAGAATTCCAAATCACCCAGTACAATGATCTTGTCCCCCTCCTCGTTCAAGAGACTATGCAATTAGGTCTTCCATCACCGAAGGATAAGCCCCTCATCCAACAAAGCTCTACCTTCTTTGTCCATGATGCACTTCACTTGGTCCAAGTCCTTCGCCTTCCTTTCTCGTGCCTTGGTAACCTGAACAACCTCTTATCCCCACCTCGGCCCTCGAGTTCCTCATACAAATGACTAAAAGCTGCAATCTTGGTCGCCGTAACTGGTAGCTTTGCCTCTTTCTTAGCCAACTTATAATGCTCCCTATTCGCCCTTTTCTCCTCCTCGTCTACACTTTCCACTAGCTTCAAATACGCTGCTTGCTTGGTTTCCTCTTTTTCTTGCACCTCTCCATTCCACCACCAGTCTCCCTTGTGACCACCACAGTAACCTTTTGAGACCCCTAATACCTCTCTCGTGGCTTCCCTAATGCACTGCGCAGTCGTGGTCCACATAGAGCTTGTGACCCCACTAGTCTTCTAAGCCCCCATAGTCACCAGTTTGGCCAAAACTCCTGCACTTTGGCTTCCATAAAGGCTCCCCACTTGATCCTATGTTGGCTATACATCGCCATCTTCCTCCTCTTCCTCATGATCTCAAGGTCCATGACCAGGAGCCTATGAAGGGTCGAGAGATTCTCACTCGGGATGACATTGCAATCCATGCAAAGGCCTCTATCGGACTTCCTGCAGAGTAAATAATCAATCTAAGTCTAGCCCACCGAAGTTCGGAAGGTGACAAGTGCTCCCTTTTCTTCAGGAAACTCGAGTTTGCTATCACCAAATCAAATGCTCTAGCAAAGTCCTGCAAAGACGTTCTTCATCCGTTTCTATCTCCAAAACCAAAGCCACCATGCACATCATCATATCCCCCAGACGTCGCTCCAATGTGGCTGTTGAAATCTCCTCCTATGAAAAGTTTCTCAGTATGCGGAATACGACGCACCATCTCATCCAAATCCTCCCAGAAATGCCTCTTGACTTCCTCATCCAAGCCTGCTTGGGGTGTGTACGCACTGATTATGTTCAAAATAAAACCTCCAAACACTAGATTAATAGCCATCAGCCTTCATTCACCCTCCTAACCTCCACCACCAGTTCACGAAGGTCCTTATCAACCAAGATACCTACCCCGTTCCTGCCCCCCACCCTTCCAGAATACCGAAGTTTGAAACTGCCCACATCCTGAGCCTTATCTCTTACCCACCTAGTGTCCTATACACAAGCTATATTAATCTTCCTTTTCTCGAGAATCTTCGCTATCTCTATAGATTTTTCAGTCAAATTTCCTATGTTCGAAGACTCCACACTCAGCCTAGTAGCTCCCTTAGCTCTCATACACCCTTACCCCCCCTCATCCTCACACCCCTTCCCCCGTACTGACACCCCCGAGGACAAGACCTTACCCTAGTATCATTTACCAAAGCCACTATAATCTAGGAGTCACTACGCAAGCACTATCCCGAAAACAAGCGACAAAAATAAAATGAATTACCGAAATATAATCTACCACTAAAGGTCGCAAAACAGGTGAAGAACTACAATAAAGGAACTAACGGGAACTATAATCTACAACTAATGGTCAAAAAAACGGGTGAAGAAATATAACAAAGGAACTAAGGGAGTTACAATCTACAACTAAAGGATAGAAAAACAGGTGAAGAAATAAAACAAAGGAACTAAAGGAACTATAATCTACAACTAAAGGATAGAAAAAATAGGTGAAGAAATACAATACAAGAGCTAAAAGGGGCTATAATCTACAACTAAAGGTCACAAAAAAATGTGCAAAACTAGAACAGAACTACTAGGGGATATTTGAAGTAAAGATTCAAAATAAAGATGTAAACAGGTAGATAACAATATAAACAAGTAGACAAAGCTAGTAGATAACAATATAAACAAGTAGGCAATGCTATCACTAATGCAATTACTTGACAATGCTAGGGCAAATACTAACTAATGATTCAAGAACAAAATAGGCCGGCAAGAAGATACAATTATGCTAAAATATCAAAATATTAAAATATCAAGACAATAGAGGAACAGTAGAACCTGAATTGGAGCCCTTGAAGTTAAACGGAAATCTGGCCGGCGGTGATGGATTGCGACAAACTGGAGCAATACTCTATGTATTCTCGGTCAAATAGGAAGAAGAAACTTCGAACATTTTGTGCTTTCTATTGAATTTAGACACACTAAGAAATCAAAATTTCTCGTAAAATGGAAGTGACGACGAGATTTGGGAATTCAAACTAATTTGCTTTCTCAGCCTTCCTGTCTCAAATTGAGCCCAAATATATCAAGGAAGCACTAAAATATGCTGACTGGATTGTTGTTATGCAAGATGAACTCCATCAATTTGATGGGAATTCAAACTAAATCAAAGACATGAAGCATGTTTTGCTTTCTCGGCCTTCCTGTCACAAATTGAGCCCAAAAATATCAAGGAAGCACTGAAAAATGCTGACTGGATTACTATTATGGAACAGTGCATGGCACATGGTTCCTCAACCTTCAGATAGAACTGTTATTGGAACCAGGGGGTGTTCAGAAACAAGCTAGATGAGTTTGGAAATAGAACAAGAAACAAGGCCAGGCTTGTTGATGGTAGGCTATAATTACGTATTTTAGTCGCTTATCGCACTCTAATTTACTGCACTTAATTGAGTTTGAGCTTTAATCTCTAGTGTTTTGCACTAATGGCGTGTTTTATGTCTTGTAGGAGTGATTCCGAGCTATGTAGGTGTTCCATTATATATATATATATATATATATATATATATATATATATATATATATATATATATATATATATATATCTTTCCCGCCTAATTGTTATGTATCGTAGTTAACCCTTCGAGCCTGTATTATTGTTTCTTTGGCAACCACATTACAAGTCTTATCCATTTGTTTGAATTAACCATCTATTTGAACCTTTTCACCTCTCATGAGCACTTGAATTGTAATGAACTTGGTAAAAGCTGAAGTGTAGGATGGTTGGTTTGGCTTTTGAGTGGAACTAATGAAAAAAGGAGAAAGGTGCACCGTTTTGAAAAGAGTAAGAGCCAGAATTGAAAAAGAAAGAAAAAATAGTTGTATTGTTGTGAAAAATATTCCTTGATAGTGGTAACTCTTGAGGTAATTTTTCTTAAAGAAGTATGGAGTTAATATACATTGATGTGAAGGTGGAGTTATGGTTTGACATAAGTGTGGGGTTTTAAATGTTGAAGTTTATGTATTAAAGTGCTTAGGGAGGTGTAGTAACTCTTATATCTAAATGTATCCTACCCATCCCAAAGCCTACATTACAACCAATTAAAGTCCTACTTGATCCTAGACTGAATGAGCTCGATTAGTAGAGTAGTACACTACGGGCAAGCCGATGGTGCATCTTTGTGGCATATGAATGTTATTTCTGAGAGTGAGTGAATTCTTTCTATCTTGAGTTCCTAATTGTTCTTAAAGTTTATTGTGTGCAGAACTACTCTCTTTTGTTGTGTGGGGGCACTTGATTCATGAAGGAAAGGTAATGTCATTGACCTCTACGTTAGAGTAAGTAGGTGAGTTGTGAATAATACGCGGTACTTGTGAGTCAAATCTTGAGGTGAAGATGTTAAACTCTTGTGATTAGTCTATTTTAAATATTCTTGGTGTGATGAGTTAGGAGAATTGTTTAAAAAGGTCACGTCTATGTAACGTGTAGTTTGATTGCTTGAGGACGAGCGATGGTTTAAGTGTATGGTGTTGATGGTAGGCTATAATTACGTATTTTGGTCTCTTATCGCACTCTAATTTACTGCACTTTAATTGAGTTTGAGCTTTAATCGGTAGTGTTTTGCACTAGTTACGTGGTTTATGCCTTGTAGGAGTGATTCTGAGCTATGTAGATGTTATAGAACGAATTCGAGCTATTTGGAGCTTTGAAGTCTGAGTAAAAGCCCAAGGGATTAAGCCAGGATAGTGTTCGGGGTTCGAGAACCACGTCTGGACTTCAAAAATGAAACATAAAGGCAGACTCTGAGAAAAACCCACAGTCGCGGCACGTGGGGCGGTGCGTGGCGCGCTGCGGCTACCTTATTTTGCTGCTGCCTTCAAAGTGCACACTCCCTGATAAACTCCACTACCACACCGTGTAGCGCGTCTCCCCATGCGGCGCGCCTGTGCAATTTTTATAGAGTAACAATCCAATTTCGGCTAGGAGAAGGTGGTTTCGTTTGGGCCAGAACCTACTTGGTATAAATACATGTAAAAATGTTATTTTTGGGACCTTTTGACATTTTGGAACAAGGGAGAGCACGGAGCTGCCATGGAGGCTGGAATTCATCAGATTCCATCTTTCTTCCATCAAACTTAGTAATCTTGATGTTTCTTTGGATGAATTGTTGTTTTGCCACCATGTCTATGTGGAGCTAAACTTCACGTTCTAGGGTTGTTGTTGTCATGAGTATTGAGGTTTATTAATTATATTACCATTAATTCTAGTTATCATCTTTGGTTGTTTCTCTAATTTTGTGCATAATTGCTTAATTGTTTGGCCAACATTTGAGTTCTATTTACTATCTATGCTATGCTTGGGAAAGCCGAGTTTAGACTATAGTAGAATTAAAGGGAGCTTGTTTCTGAACCCGTAGCTCGGGGAAAGATTTTGCGGTTAGGATAGGAACATACCCAACAGTCTTGCTTAGTTGAATACCGTATTATATTCGGTCATGATAGACTCGATACCATAGGAATATAGGACTGATATATTGTGGACAAGCGATAGTATTGTAGGAACATGCTATTCATATATTTGATCCGGTAATTAGAAACCATAGATAATCTGGATTAACGAGTGTGATTATTGAACTTAATAGTATCGATCAACCAACCACAACCCTCGAATTTTCATTTCCTCTAAATTAAAATCTCATCATACACATTTGCATTCTTGATAAATTAGTTATTACTTGTTTAATTTCTGCAATAGTAGATTAATATAAAAACATCACTCTTGATTATCTTGGACGGTTAATTGATTTTAGTTTGCTTAGGTAATGATTGATCTAAGTCTCTGTGGGTTCGACATCTGACTTCCGAGTCACTTTATTACTTGATGGTTACGTATACTTGCATGTACTTCGGGAACCAACACTGGTGGTTCAAGGCTACAATCAACAAGAAGGAACTAACTATGATGAGACTTTTACTCCAGTTGCACTGATAGAAGCCATAAAATTCTTGTTGCTTTTGCATCTCATATGGAATTCAAATTGTTCCAAATGGATGTCAAGAGTGCTTTTGAATGGATATTTGAAGGAAGAAGTCTTCGTCAACAACCACCTATTTTTGATAACCATGAACATCCTGAACATGTATTTAAGCTCGACAAGGAACTCTATGGTTTAAAGCAGGCCCCTCGTGCATGGTATAAAAGATTGTCCATGTTCCTTCTGGAAAATGGTTTTACTAGAGGGAAAAATTGATGACACACTTTTTTTGAAGAAAAGAGGGAGGAACCTGCTAATTATGCAAGTCTATGTTGACGATATTGTCTTTGGTGCAACAAATGACTTCTTATGTGAGGAGTTTGCCAAGCTTGAGATGAGCATGATAGGGGAACTGAACTATTTCCTAGGTCTGCAAGTTAAGCAAACCTTTAAGGGAAGGATGATCAGTCAGCAAAAATACATTAAAGAGCCTTTGAAGAGTTTTGAGATGGAAAGCTCAAAGACCGCTGATACTCCTATTTCCACAGCCACTCATATGGACATGGATGAACTTGGTTCCCCTGTGAATCATTTGTTCACTCTTGCATCTTACAGTCAGCAGACCTGATGTTGTGTTTAGTGTGGGATTATGCACTAGATTCCAATCATGTCCAAAAGAATCTCATTTGAAAGCTGCAAAGAGAATTCTAAGGAATCTCAAAGGAACATAGGACCTGGTTCTCTATTATCCCTCAGGAGACAATTTTGACTTAATTGGGTATGTTGATGCGGATTATTGTTGCTCCCAAACGCACACGCAAGTATACGTGATCGACAAGTAATATAATGATAAGTTGAGTGTCGAACCCACAGAGACTTGTGTAATCCACTCACTAAATCACTAAAATTATTATTCAATCCAGCTAAAATCAAAGTCCAATAATATGATTATACGATACTACGATTCTAAATAATAACTAAATTATCAAGTAACAAAATGATTGTTGTGTATTCAGTAGTGACAAGTATTCCAGGGTTGTGATCGATTCACCATTCGTATTGTGTTTTAATTAACTCTCCCCTTCATATAATTCACTCATGGTTGCTAATTAATCGATAAATGCTCTCATAGCCTTCTCCCGAAGTACTACTCACCTATTCTCAATAGATTAACGCCTATATTCCTATGAAATCAATCTATTAAGAACGCATTAAGGTCACGATATTTAATTAAGTACGGTGACTAGGTATATTCCTATCCTAACCACAAATCGCTCCCCCTAAGGGTTAAGATCATGCTCTCTTCAATTCTTCTCTAATCTAAACACGGCTTTCCCAAGCATAGCATAGATAGTAAATAGAACCTAACTGCTGGCCAGAAAATTAAGCAATTAAACACAGAATTGAAGAAACAGCCATATATTGGTGAATTATAATCAAGGCCAAGTTAATATCAAACAACAATATTCATGGCTAAACTACAACCCCAGAACAATGGGTGTTTAGCCACTCCTGAAAAAAGTAAGAGCCAGAATTGAAAAAGAAAGAAAAAATAGTTGTATTGTTGTGAAAAATATTCCTTGATAGTGAAAACTCTGAGATGTTCTTGCTCCTCGATGTTTCTTGTGTGTATTTTTCCTCCAAAGTGCATCTCTCCCTTCAAAATTAGGCTTAGTCTTCCTTTTATACGTGTTGGATAGGTCTAGGGCCGAATAAATCGTGTCCCGGG
>NC_031991.1:5715836-5748766 GCF_001879085.1 Nicotiana attenuata
GGCAGTAGGTGGTCTAAGTTTGAGAGGGTGTTTGAGGAGGTAGTAGGTGTAGGCGACGTAGGAGGAAGAGGCGAGGCAGAAGTGGAGAGTTGGAGATCATTGGTCACGTCATTATTAGAGGCTACAGGAGCAGTAGATATGCTAGATGGAAGAGAAGAGGTTGGTGATGGAATGGAGAAGTCGGTTGGGTTATTCGGTGTAGCTTTCTGAGTGGATGACTCAAGAAAGGGAGCTGCCCAGGTAGATATAGTGGAGGACGAGACACGGGGCAGAAGTGTAGCAGTAGAGTGGAATGGAAAAGTGTGTTCCACAAAAATAACATGCCTAGAGATGAAGATTTTATTTGATGAAGGATCTAAGCAGACATAGCTATTTGTAGAGGAGGAATATCCCAAGAATACACATGGACGACTTCTTGGATCGAGCTTATGCATGCTATAGGGTCGTAACCAAGGATAGCAGAGACACCCAAATACACGTAACTTATGTGGATTTGGAGGACGATGAAACAAGGCTTGGAAAGGGGAGCTACCTTTGAGGAGGGGTGTGGGTAATCGGTTGATCAGATATACTGCAGTTTGGACAGCAAGTGACCAAAATTTGAGTGGTACAGATGCATGATGAAGAATGGTAAGGGTGGTTTCAAGAATGTGTCGATGCTTGCGTTCGGCAGTGCCAACTAGTTGGGGAGTGTATGGAGGGCTCAAAAGGTGTTGAATGCCAGATTCTTGAAGAATAGTTTTAAGGCCGATGTGTTCACCACCTTCATCAGTGTAAAGTGTACCAATTTTAGCGGAGAAGTAGTTCTCAACAACTTTCTTAAAATTGATAAAGGTTTGAGTGACATCTGATTTGTGCTTAAGAGGAAATAGCCATGTGTATTTGGTGAAATGATCAACAAAAATGACATAAAAACGAAAATTATCAAATGATGTAATAGGAGCTGGACCCCAAACATCTGAGTAAATTATTTCAAATGGTCGATGACTAACAATAGATGTTGCACCAAATGGAAGTTGGTGACTTTTGTTACAAAGGCAAGAATTGCAGAATGTAAAAGATTTACTAAGGGACACTGGAAGCTTAAAGGAAGAGATGAAGCTCTTGGTGATACGTGGCTGCGGATGGCCAAGTCTTGCATGCCAGAGATGTAAGGCAGGAGACTGGGAAGCGACGAAGTGAGCTTGATGTGAGAGACTGGTGGATCTACTAGGCAGCTTAGTTGTTGGCCATTCATAGAGGTCATTGTTGCTCCGTCCTTGAAGTAGTGCTGCCCCGTGTTCAAATCCTTAATAACATAAGAGTAAGGAAAAAATTCAATAGAAGTTAGATTTTGACGACAAAATTGTGCAACAGAGATTAGATTGCGTCTTATTTTTGGTGAACATAAGACATGATGAAGAGAAAAGGAATGAGCAGGTGAAGTAGAATGAAGAGTAGTTTGACCAATATGCGAAATTGGGATACCGTTACCATCTCCTATGATGATCTCATCATTGCCCGAGAAATCAGTGACGGAAGTGAGGTTGGACGGATTGTCTGTTATGTGATGTGATGCTCCGAAATCCATAACCCAAGGATTTCCATTGTTGTTGTAGGAGCGAGCTACCATGTTTGCTTGTGCTTCATATTTGTTGTGCGATTGAGAGCGACAAACCTTGGCTATGTGACCATATTTGTCACACAATTGACATTGAACACGTTGTTGGTTGGATTGACGGGAACCGAAGGACCTAGAGTTGTTGTTACGTGGTCCAGGGTAGTGACGACTGTTAAAAGAGTTATTGGGTCCTCCTTGCTGCTGGTTGCTACGGTGTTGTTGGGTATTGCTGGCTGCGTTGTTGTAATTGCGCCTGAAGGAGTTTTGGTTTGATGGGCTCGTTGATTTAATTGAGCAGTGATCAAGGGTGTATTGTTTTTTGGTTCTGAATGTTGGAGAAAGACCTCATGGGCTAGGAGCTTGTCATACAATTCTTCAAAGGATATTGGATTATCTCGAGCACGGATGGCTGCTGAGATTTCTTTGAATTCCGACCCGAGACCGCTGAGTATTTTTATGACGAGCTCTTCATTAGTCAATAGAGACACACTGGTGCAAGATCATCGGCAACTGATTTGATCTCTTTTATGTACTCAGCTACTGTACGAGATTCTTTTCGAAGATTGGAAAGGATGTCGCGAAGGCCAAAGATTCTTGACTATGATCTGTTTGCAAATGTTGTTTGGAGTATTTCCCAGGCTTGCTTAGCAGTAGATGCTTGGGCTATCATTGGGGCGATGGAATGTTCGACATATGCCATGATAGCATTGCGAACTAAGCTGTCTTGGCAGAGCCAGAGCTTGAAGTTGGGATTGATCAATTGCTTGTCATTTTCTGTGTAGTATTCAGCGGGACAACTAGAGGAGCCATCAATTAATTCCAGTAGATCGTAGCCGAATAGTAGAGTTTTGACTTGGGCTTGCCATGTTGAATAGTTGGTGCTTTCTGCTAGTTTCAGAGATAGTTGGGAAGCAGGGTTGAAAGATATTAGTTGAGATGGTTGAACTATGGAGTTATGACCATAGACAAGTGATGGAGTGGAATTGGCTGTTGATGATGAGGAATTGTTTCCCATCATTGTGAAACTTAGAGCAGATTACTAACTCGTTGGAGTGTCAATTGCCATGATACCATAAAAGCACAAGAGTTCTGATGGAACTGTTATATATTTGCATAATTGAGATCAACTATTTATAATACAAGAGTACAATGAGCTTGGGAGAATAGGATTCTACAAAGATAAGATACAATCTATACAGATAAGTATTTGAGTTCAAAAGAAATTATCCATTTGAGAAGTTGTTAGCCGTGATTATCTTCTATAAGTTTCACATACCATATAAGTTTTTCACAAAGAAGGATTTTTTTGAGGCATTATTTCAAAATAATTTAAAAAAACGGTACTTATTGGTTTCCTCTTTTCATTTGGACGAATAAGTAACTAACATTACCCTATCTTTATAAGTTCTGATTATTAATTGAAACATGTTACGAACTTCCATGGGTTTTTCTTTGCTGCAAAGTTGAGAGCAGTTGTGAATACTCACTGGTGTAAAGTTCTGAAGGTCAAATTCTGCAACTGAAACTTTGCTTCGAGTTAGAATTAATTTGAAGGGTTAGTGTAGCACCGGAAAAAATTTCATAATATTTGAAGCTCATTTGGAAGTCAAATAGATATTAAATACTCACTTTATGATCCAAATATTGGACACTAATAAAATTATATTGTTAAACTGAATTAAAATACTTATACAATAATTTGTAAGTGCATTAGTGCATATAAGTATGTCAAAATACTTAGAGACACAACAGTTAGAAAGTTAAAAAAGTGAAAGAAGTCCATGGCTCCAGTTGCAATCCTCCATGGGGAAGTGAAGGATTTTTGTTAAGAAAAGAGAGTTTGCATGAATCACACTTAGACATTTCGGATTACAATCAAACTTTGCACATAAATTCCAATTACTAAATGAACCTACAAGGTCTCAAAACAACAATCTGAGTCCGATAATACAAAAGCCAACTTCCAGTCACATCTATGGACTTTTCAATTCTTCAAATTGCCAATTTTCAACAAAGGGAGCCAAAACCTTCTAGGAACAATTCAAATTCAAATCCGAACGTATGCCCAAGTCCAAAATCACCATATGAACCTATTAAAACTATCAAATTCCGATTCCAAGGTTATTTACTCAAAAATCAAACCTTGATCAACTCTTTCAATCATAAGCTTCAAAATTGAGAATTATTCTCCTAAATCAATACCGAACCCTGTGAACATCAAAACCAATCATGTGCACAAGTTATAATACATCATATGAAGCTACTCAATGTCTCATGCCGAATAAGACACTAAATCTCAAAACAACCGGTCGGATCATTACAATGCTAGGAAAGCCAAATAATAAATAACACAATTCAGCTGAAAGATCATAAATAAACAAGAAATAAGATATGAAAAAACCAATACAACTATCCCGATGACTGTTAATACAAGGCATGAGCAACTAAGAATAAGAATATAATTCTAATATGAAGAAAGATTACATCATCTGTTTAAAATTTACATAAACAAAATTATAAGCCCTAAACTACCATGAAAAAGTGATAGCTTGTATCTGGAACACTAGTACGTTTTCAATACCAGCCTTTGTCGTCCACATCAGCACAACTCCAAGATCTGCACACATTGTGCAGAAGTGTAGTATGAGTAAAATCGACCCCATGTACTCAATGAGTATCAAGACTAACCTTGGCGAGATAGTGGCGAGAGTCATCAATGATAATCATTTATCAAACATGTACAGTTCATAAATGTACATATATACAACAGTAGTGAAATCTAAACATGAAGTACATGTAAGATCATTAGTTCAATAGAGAATATATGCACAAGCATTGTAAACAAATAAACAATTTAGCATATAGAGAAGATATGCATTTGATATCAAATAACTCGTCAACAGTAGTTGCATAGAGAAGATATGAACAAGCATCGTAAACAAACTAATAGTTCAATATATAGAGAAGATATATGTTTGATATTAAATAACCCGTCAACAGCTGCATATAGAGAAGATAGGCACAAGTACCGCAAATAAATTAACAGTTCATCATATAGAGAAGATATGCATTTGATATCAAATAACCCTTCAACAGTTGCATATAGAGAAGATATGCACAATCATCATAAATAAATTAATAGTTCAGCATAGAAGATATGCGTTTGATATAATTTAACCCGCCAATAATTGTATATAGAGAAGATATGCACAATGCAAGCACCATAAATAAACTAACAATTCCGCATATATAGAAGATATACATTTGATATCAAATAACTCGTCAACAGTTGCATATAGAGAAGATATGCATGAATAAATGAGTCAAGTTACACAGATTGACATATAAAGAAGATATATATCGTGAATTATTTCATCAATTAAACCATCATATTGAGAAGATATGTATAAAAGGCATGTATACATTCTTGAGCTAGCATATAGAGAAGATATCTCGTAAAAACAATATGTATACATCCAAGGAGTTAGCATATAGAGAAGATATGCAAAGTCCAAACACTAATCAATTTTCCATAATCCGCATATACATCATCAAGGAGAAACATGAGAGGATGACCCTAGGTGATGGATTCTTATCCACATGCAGTATGGACAACTCACATGCCATAATTATAACAACCGCACGGACAACTAACGTACTATAATCATAATAACCACATAGATAACTCACGTGCTATAATAATTCAACCCACACAAACCAATTATGTGCTGTCAATTCAGTCCATCTCACAAAAAACTTATACACGAACACATATGTACGAATAACGGATATCAAATCACTTACTTATGGACTGAGAAAACTAGCATGCTAATGTGTATGCATACATGAAGTGTACGACTACAACTCAAATTAGGCGGGTACGCCATATAATAACGATTATCATGTTCAAATAGGAAATCAAAACCTACACATGATCTCTAGAAAGATTCTACATATAAAACATGATAGCAGGAACTACAATATCCAAAACAACGCATATTATAGCCTAAAGACTACCCCGAATAAGGATAAAATCGGTGCAGGTAGATACGCTCGTCACCTCGCATGTACGTCACTCCCAACACATAACCAATATCCTTAATGTATGCAAAAATCCCCCAAGCCAAAGCTAGGCAAGATATTTACCTCAAACAATCCAAATCAAACCTTCGACACAGCTTTCCCCTTCGAAATGACCTCTAAATGGCTCAAAATTAGCCAAATATCAAACAAGCGGGTTAAATAATGCAAGGGAAAGTGATTTCATATAAAAAATGTTCAATCTTTATTATTCTCAAGAAGTCAACCAAAAAGTTAACTCGGGCTCGCTTCTCGGAACCCAACACAACTCCCAAATTTCGATTACCTATTCAATTACGAGTCCAAATATACAAGTTTTATCCAAATCGGGGTTTAATTATCAATTATTCACTTTTCAAAGACAAAACCTCAATTTTTGCTCCAAAATTTATAGATTTATGTGTAAAGATTCGTGGGTAATCGTAATATATAATCAAAACTGATTGGGAATTACTTACGCATTGTAACAAAAATCTCCTCAAAAATTACTCCAAGCTGAAATCTAGGTCTCAAAATATAAGAAAATGAGCAACAAATCCCGAAATCTCAAACATGTAAACTGCCCCAAAATCATACTATGTGATCGTGTTCTAAAGCTTCGCGACCGTGAAGCACAAAATGCCACTGCCCTAAAATCATACTATGAATCACGTTTGAAGCCCTACTATTGCGGCAACCAAGCAGTCCACCCTCCGCGAACGCGAGCTATCATTCGTGAACGCGAATGCCATTGTGCCCCCAGCCTGCTCCGCCTCTTCGTAAATGCGAGATCATCCACGCGAACACGAAGGGCATCCTCATAAAACTATACGATCGTGCCCAGTCTCCAGCAAATGCGATGAATGAAGCTCTAGCCGGCCAATGCTTCACCGCGATCATGAGCCTCTGCTCTGCGACCGCGAAGCGCTGCTGCAACCAGCAACTGACCTGCTGCAAACTCAAGGGAAATTGTCTGAAACCACCCCGAAACTCACCAGAGCCCTTCGGGACCCGTCCAAACATACCAAAAAGTCCGAATTCATTATCCAAACTTATCCAAAGTCTCGAAGCACTGTAAATAATATCAAAACCAAGAATCGAAAGTAAAATCATTCTTTTAACTTTGAAATATTTCAACTACGTCGAACGCATTTGGATCACACTTAGACATTCCGGATCACAATCGAACTTTGTATACAAGTTTCAATAAACTAAATAAACCTATTCAAGATATCAAAATCATAATAAGAGTCTAATAAAACTGAAGTCTACTTCCGGTCAAACCTATAAATTCTTCAAATTAAAAACTTTCAACAAATAGAGCCACAACCTTCTAGGAATATTCAAATTCAAGTACGAACATACTCCCAAGTTCAAAATCACCATAGGAACCTATTGAAACCATCAAATCTCGATTCCGAGGTCATTTACTCAAAAGTCAAACGTTAGTCAACCCTCCTGACTTAAAATTTCTATGGTTTCAAATTTCTATCATTAGTCAACAGAAACATACGCTCATGTATGGTTTTAGATTTAAAAATGTCCTATGGCTTCATGTAAAAATATATAATATTTTCAAATGTTTTCATAGTTATCTTTGACTTTTGATTTTCATGCATATGGTTGGAATTTACATACTGCTTTGGTTTGTTCGAATCGAATAGTGTGGCAGATGCTAGTTACGTGAATTTGGATCATGAAACTTAACAACAATCAAATGTGAAAGGGATTGTGGGTAATCTCTTTGGGTAGAAGTGCAATATTGAATTTGGCCTAATATTTTAGTGGAGTGTTAGTTGAAATCTCAAGGGGTGTGGGTCGTAATTTTTTTATACTTTTTGAGTTGATTGATTTGTGTTTCTGTTACTTGTAGTCAACTAACAAGGAGCAACTACAGAACCAATCCCATTAGTTAGTGTTATAGCTTAGAAAGAGTTAGGTATTTAGGAGTTCGTAAAAATCTGTAACGACCCAATTCATCTCCCTGTGTTGTAAAACAACAAAATTAATGAGGGGTAGCTCTTTGATGACTCAATTCATTTCCCAGTATATTCTGTCTTGAAAAAATAAATTTCTTGCTCTTACTTTGAAAAAGTAGAAATTTGTAGCTTATTCCAACAGTAAAAACAATTATTTCTGTTATTGCTCAAAAAACTTTTCTTTGAGGCGAGCACCTCAAATCTTTAAAAAAGTACGTGCAAAAGAAAAAAAAAAAGGTGCTTCTAACATCCAAAAAGCATGGAAAATAGTCTATTACGACAAAGATAAATACTAATGCATACTCATTTGCTGAAATTGATCAGTTAGTATCTAATTTCAAAATTACGTTTGATTATTATAGCTTTCTCTCTCTAGAATGAAATTTTCTCTCAGCCATTGTTGAACATGATGAGGAAATCAAAGACCGGAAGGGGTGGATAGCACATGCAAGGAGAAAATTCGAGCAAGATGAATGGAACAAGAGGAATTCCGCAAACAGTAGATTCAAAAAAATCTCGAAGCATCAATGTCCTACAAGGGATATTGCCACTAAATCTTAGTCAAACAATTACCGATGGAGAGGAATTAGGGATTCGACCGGCAATTAACAGAAATGACGATGGGAAGCAGGTAGAGGGGCGCAAATCATGGACAAACATGGTTGAGGATGATGAGAAGACAACGGGAAAGAACGCAGAGGAAAATAAAGAGGTAAGCCCTAAATAATTGAGCAAAATAGTTGCAAATCCAATTGTAGAGGGATTAGACCTTACTCCTCAGGCACATGTCAATCTCAATGTGAAAACCACTATGTAGGATATCAAGGAGGAAATTGAGTACTGAAATTCGGCAGTAGTGTGTTTTGTGTTGGGTTCCGATCCACCACAAGCTGTTATGGCCGGGTACTTTCAAAGGATATGGGGATCACTGGGAATAGACAAAATAGCACAAATCAATAGAGGTGTGTTCATGGTAAGATTTCACAGTATTGTAAGCAGGATCAAGGTAATTGAGGACAGAGTCCAGATGTTTGACAAAAAGCCAGTAGTATTGAAGCTATGGAGCCCTGACATGGATATGAAAGAATAGGCAGTTGAGCTAATCCATGTATGGATTAGGTTCAATGGGTTGGATATCAAATATTGGTGACAAGCTGCTCTAACAAAATTAGTGAGATTAGTGGGTAAACCACTAAAAGCTGATCGAGCAACCACACAAAAGGAAAGACTAACATATGCCCGAGTGCCAGTTGAGGTAAAGCCACACCAGAAATATCCAAATACCATTATATTTGAGGATGAGCGAGGTAGCATTGTTGAACAAGAGGTGTTCTATGATATACTATGTAAGAAATGCAAAAAATTTGGTCATGAAATGCAAGAATGTAGGAAGTTCATTAAGGAAGAAAATGAGAAATTAGTATGCAAACAAGTGCAGCAGGATACAAGTGGAACAGGGATGTAGAAACAAGGGAAAAGAAGATTGAAGCTCCTCAGCAGGAGGAGGGACAAGGTAAAAAACAACAAACAGGAGGACAAAGAAGTAATGGAAGTACATGACACGGGGGGTAATCAAGCAACTACCTCTAGTGCAAGGAATGAGTTGAACCAAACTAACAAATCAGGGATGGAAAAAATAGGGGATGGAATACACAAGGGTATTACTATTAGAATAGGGAACCCATTTGAAACATTGGAAGATCACCAACAGGAGGATGAAGTAACAAAAGAGGAACTATGGCAGGGGACAAGAGTCACATAGGGGGGTATGAGATGGCCCTAGGAAAGGGGCAGGATGGGGGCAACCCCAGTTCAAATGGATGGATTCTGGAATGCCAGGGGATTGAATAACCACATAAACAGAAGGAAATGAATATGTTTATGAGCAATCAAAGAGTTAGTTTATTTTGTTTCTTGGAAACTAAGATTAAGAGAGCTAAGGCACAACAAGCTGCTCTTAATCTATGCAATGGCTGGTCCTTTACCACAAACTTGGCAAAACATCCAGGTGGAAGAATATGGATTGTATGGAAACCTTTAGTCTATAATGTTAATATAACAATGGTTACTGAGCAACTATACATTGCATGGTTCAACATAGAGGAACAAGGAGAGAGTTTAATGTCACAATAATATATGGATTCAATAATCAGAGTATGAGGAGGCAGCTATGGGAAGATATCAAGAGCATACATCAAATGGTGAATGGTCCTTGGGCACTAATGGGTGATTTTAATAGTATTCTGAATATAGAGTAAAGGAGTGGGAAGTTCAGTTACCATGACAGAGATTAGGGAATTTAAAAAGTGTGTGGAGGACTGTTCTATGCAAGACTTGAGGTCCTCAGGTGCATACTATACATGGAGTAACAAGCAATCGGGAGATAGTAGGGTAATGAGCAGAATAGACAGAGTGCCTGTCAATTGTGAGTGGATGACAAGGTTGCCTACATTTGAAGTTCATTACATGAATCCAGGATTGTATGATCACTCCCCATGCATCATCAACTGGGAGGGGGATGTACAAAAGACGAGTAGAATTTTCAAGTACTTCAACATGTGGAGCATGGCCTGGGATTTTAAAGCAAGAATAAAAGAATGATGGAAGACAAATAAGCAGGGGACACAAATGTACCAGTTGGTGGGGAAGTTACATAGGATTAAAGTACTCTTCAAGGAATCAACAAAGATAGATTCGGCAATATTGAAAAGAGAGAAGATGAAGCACTAGACCTTCTTCGGAACTGTCAAAGCAGAGTTCAGAAGGATCTTTATAATGCAACACTCAGCAATGAAGAAATAAGACTAATGAAGGAATGTAGTAAATGGAAGAAAGTAAGAGACTTATCCCTGCTACAGAGGGCTAAGGTTCAGTGGCTTATACAAGGGGACCAAAACACCAAGTTCTTCCATGGAATATTGAAAGCACGAAGGAATAGTAATAGAGTTTTTCGCATCAAGGATATGCATGGGATGGAAATAAATGATCCAATGCAGATACCTGATGCATTTATAGAGTTATACTCCGAAATATTGGGTAGGAAAATAGAGGACAGGGGCCATGTAAATAGCCAACTTATAAATCAAGGGCCTACAGTGAGGGAGGAGCAAAGGAATGAGCTAGAGGCATAGTTTACAACAGCAGAGGTGAAACAAGCTTTATGGGATATCTCAAGGGATAAAGTCCTGGACCAGATGGGTTTGGTAGCCAATTCTATAAAGACTGCTGGGATATTGTGGGAAATGACGTGATAAATGAGGTCTTGGAGTTCTTTAAAACTGGCAGAATGCTCAGAATAGTAAACAATACAGTGATAACACTAATCCCCAAGAGTACACATGCTGATACAATGGGTGATTATAGGCCAATTGCTTGTTGCAACACAATATACAAAGTAATCTCGAAGATGCTGTGCTATAGACTAAAAAAGGTACTCCTTGGGATAACCTCTGATAACTAGAGTGCATTTGTGGTTGGAAGAAGTATAGTACACAATAGTTTAATTTGTCAAGACTTGGTGAGACTATATAAAATGAAGAATACTACTAAGAGTTGATTAATAAAAGTTGACCCACGGAAGGCATATGACACTGTAGAGTGGGGGTTTGTTGAAGAGATGCTGCATGCTCTTAATTTCCCTCAGAGGTTGATAAGGTGGGTCATGGCTTGTATCACCTTTACCCAATACACTATAGCAGTGAATGGAGGAGTGTATGGAAGTATTAAAGGCAAACGTGGCCTTAGATAGGGAGACCCAATATCCCCGCTCCTATTTATAATTTGTATAGAGTACCTATCCAGAATCATGAAATGGATAACTAATCAAAGAGGGTTCCAATATCATACAAAATGCAGAGGCCTCAAGTTGAGTCATATGTGCTTTGATGATGATGTTCTATTCTTCTGCAAAGGTGAATAAAGCCAGTGGAATTAATCTTACGTGGGTTCAAAACATTCTCACAAGCTTCAGGATTGAACACAAATGCAGCTAAGTCAAATATCTATAGTGTGAACATGGAGGAAAAATGCCTCAAGGATATCTGCGAGCTTACATGGTACTAGAGATGGACATTGCCTTTTAGGTATCTGGGTGTACCAATCTCTTCCAAGAAACTATCAGCAAGAGATTATGAAATTCTAGTGGAAAAATCGGAAAACAAAGTTAGAACATGGGGTACTAGAAATCTATCCTATGCTGGTAGGGCACTACTGGTGAATGCAGTGCTGATGCAAGTACATACATATTGGGCATCTATATTCATTATCCCAAAAAAGGTGCTAAAGTGCATACCAACTATATGCAGGAGCTTCCTATAGGAAGGGAAAGGGAACTCAGCCAAAATATCATTCGTGGCCTGGGACATGGTGTGTAGACCAAAGAGACAGGGGGGACTTGGGATAACTGATTGCCTGATATGGAATGAAGTAACAATGGTGAAATACATATGGAATATAGCTAACAAGGAGGACAACCTATGGGTAAAATGGGTCAATCACTTGTACATAAAGAATCAACCATGGTAGCAATACTCCCCCCCTCCCCCCCCCCTCCCCCGACTGATTGTTACTGGTACTGGAAGAAAATATCTCTATCAAAGATAAATTTGCTGATGGTTTTGTTAATAATGGCAGGCTGAAACAAGGGGGCAAATACTCTGTGAGAAGTGGATAACATTGGTGCAAAGGTGATACAGAGGAAAAACCATGTTATCGAGGAGTATGGAGTAGGATGAATGTGCCTAAACACAACTTCACTAGCTGGCTTGCCATGCATAGTAAGCTACTTAAGAAGGATAGACTGCTAAGGATGAAGATAAGCCAAGACAACTAGTGCGTGATCTGTGGAAGTCAATCAGAGACAGTGGAGCACCTATTCTTTGAATGCAAACTCTCAGAGGCATGCAAATGCTGTTGGAATGATTGCACAGAGAGACAACAAAGCATGATCTCAAAGGGATTTGGAGAAGATCAATAAGAGGAATCAAAGGGAAGAAATGCAGGGAGTTCATTACATCAATGATTGCAGCTTTGATATACAATATTTGGTGGGCAAGGAATGAAGCATTATGGAACCAAAGAGTCCCTACACCGAGGATCATCTGTGCACAGGTCCAAAAAGAATGTAAGGTTAGAGTAGTTCCTTTGTTAAACAGGAAATGTAGTAGGAAGGAAAGGGACTAGATAGATCAATTGTATAGGAAGCAATGGCAATAATAGAAATAGAAAGATAGAACAGATAGGGGCACTTGTATGCCGGGATAAGATATTGTACAGATTTTTATTGGGTACTGGTGATAAATAAAGATTTTTGTTTCACCAAAAAAAAATTCGGTTTGGATTTTATTTGTAAATAACTAAATATGTTTAAAAGAGGGCTATTTATATGTGATACGGGTAAGTACGTTTGTTTTACTTTCTCTTTCCAGTTAACTTTAGAATTTTTCTTTCAATAATGGCCGTGGAAAATATTCTGGAGAACATATTAGCAGAAAATTATTTTATTAGGTTTGGGCTGTAATTTTGAGCTTCCTTTACATACAACGTACTGGGAACAATAGGGTGAAAGTTATAATTAATTTTTTTTTGGATGCACAATTGCAGTGCTGTTGTTATTCTACATACTTTTAAGGAAGTCAATACCTTATTTAGCACGACATTCTTTTCCTTTTACTTTGTCTTTTCAACTCCATATACCTATAATTACTACTATCTAAACCTCATGTTGAGGGTCTTAATTGTAACTAAAACCAAAACCTAATCGATAAGCAACATACTACATAGTAAACTATCCACATTGAATATTTACACTAAGCCAATAGATGTATAATATGTATCTTATAAATACACTGTTTAGCACTTAAACATGGTTAAGCGATACACATTTTCACTTTGATTTGTTAATTTTTAAGATTAATTGTTTAGTTGGTATAAACAGGTAGATACCGGTAGATACCTTTACATATTCATTTGATCTTTTTTATTTATTAAGTAAACCCAAATTGCATTTGCTTATATAATAACACCAAAAAGATGTATTTTCTTTTGCCTTGGTTGCATATGTACTTAACTACTTATTAGTTCCAAGGAAGCGGTCATTCATGTTAGAAATAGAGATAGTTAATAATGTACTAGTTAATAATGTACTTGTGTTTTTCTTTTTTTTCTTTTTTTCTTTGTCAAGATGAGTTGGTGTTCAGTGTATCGATTGCATGTGTAACATATGCTTTTCATAACGTTGGTGAATGATTTGTTTTGTATTCTATCTAACTTTTCGAAAACTGCAACCCCTACCATTAGACGTCTATGGAGATATGGGATTCGATATTGAATCGATTCCTTCGGTCACTTCTGCAGCTATACACAAGAACTTTTCACACGACAAAATCCTTCAGGTAGCTTCTATAAGAGTTGTGCTATATCACAAACTCTATGATATCTATCTCTTTGTTGTATCTCCTGTCCTATTTTAACTCCTGTCCTATTTTAACGAGTATATCCTTTTGAAAGTAATATAAGTGAATGAAACCAATTGTTTCTACAGTGCCTCATCTGTTTCTATATGATATGAGCAAAACATCCTGATGAATGTCGTATATTTTTGTAATGAAAATAATGTGAAAACAAAAATTGATCCATAATGAGTATTAAATTGAAGTTCCCTGAAAGAAGACCGCCAAGTCTTAACTCGCAAACAAAAAGCTTCGACGTAAAATATAACCCATGCACCAAAAATAAAACTCGAGCACATATGTGCAATCTTATTATATGCTCCAATCTTAAGGCTAAATCCCTAGCACTGTGGACTTCAATGGACTATAAGTTCCCTTGTGATTCGTCTCCAAATTGCCAGTTGGTTACATCCAAGTGAGTCTCTTCTGGGTTGAAGCTTTGAGACCCTGAAATCCCTTGTGCATACCCTGAATATTGTACCTCCATTAATCCATTTCCCGTTGCTTGAACTCCTGAATACTGTACATCCATTATTCCATTTCCCGTTGCTTGAACTCCTGAATACTGCACATCCGTTATTTCATTTCCCGTTGCTTGAAACCCTGAATACTGTATCTCCGTTATTCCATTTTCCGCTGCTTGAAAACCTGAATACTGCACATCCATTATTTCATTTCCCATTACTTGAAACCCTGAAGACTGCACATCCATTATTCCTTTTCCCGTTGCTTGAACCCCTGAATACTGCAAATCCGTTATTTCATTTCCCATTGCTTGAAACCCTGAAGACTGCACATTCGTTATTTCATTTCCCACTGCTTGAAACCCTGAAGACTGTACATCCGTTATTTCATTTCCCATTGCTTGAAACCCTGAAGACTGCACATCCGTTATTTCATTTACCGTTGCTTGAAACCCTGAATACTGTGCATCCATTATTTCATTTCCCGTCTCCATTGCATAATATCCCCCCTGCTGTAATTGAGCTCCATATTCATTTCCCAATGAAATCCCTTGTGCATAACCCCAGCTTTGACTGCTTTCAGTAGAATAATAACTTGTGCCTTGATTGGTCATGCTTTGTCCACCTGCAGTGCCTGTATTGATCTTTTGACACAACAAAAGATTGAAAGTTAGTTTCCATCATTAAAGCTGCGCTTCTTTAGCCAAAGTATTTATTACTATTTGATATTATTGTAAAAGTACTAGGGTTCAAGATGTGTTGCAACACATCTCAGATCAATTGTCTAGAAAGTTATTGTTTAAGATAAGGTCTAGCGGGAAAGAAATTACTACTCCCTTTATCCCAGTTTATGTGGGACAGTTCGGATTTCGAGAGTCAAACTTTTTAATTTTGACTAAAGAATTCCGACATAAAATCTTTAAAAATTTTAAAATAAAATTTACATATTTAAAAACTATATAAAGGGTACTATAGATCATAACAATTAAGAAGTTAAAATGTTTTACAAGACATATGAAAAAATTGCGATAAAAGAAATATTTTGTCTCTCAAAATCTAAACGGTGCTGTATAAATTGAGACAAAATAATATTTGCAGTATAGTATTACCTGGTTGGTAATGATCTCCTGACTATTAGCAGGAGAATGTTGGAAGTTTTGATTTGGTAGGTTCTGCAGCATTGAATGATTATCCTTTTTTGAACTTTTTCCTCCAATCAAATCTTCTCCATTAGAGTTTCTCTTCTCAATTTCAGCAACTTGAGGGGAGAGGGATCTCTTTTGCAGGTTGTTCCAGATTTGTCTATGAATATTGGAGGAGCCAGCATAATAACTAGCAATTCCTATGTTGTAGTAAATAAAAGAAATAACAATATATGTAAATAGTGTAAAAACTTGATTTGGATTAAGTAAAGGAAACAAAGATAAAGTAAAATAAAGGAATAACTTCCATCCAATGGAACATAGAGTGTGTTTGGTGAGAGGGAAGTCATTTTCCATGGAGTATGTTTTTCTAGAAAATGTATATATTCCATGAAATATTTTCATGGAAAACATCCTCTCATTTTTTTTGGGTTTCCCATCCGGTGTCCGGTACCCGCATTAGAGCCCGACTATATCCGGATTCGCGCCGCGTAGGGCCCTATAAGGGAAAGCTCTCCCTACCAAGGATTTTTCCATACCCATGGCTCAAACCCGAGACCTCTAGTTAAGGGAAGAGCAGTCCCATCCACTGCACCACATCCTTTGCTGCTGGTGGAAAACATCCTCTCATATTTGATTGGTGAGTGAAAAATATTTTTAGTGAAAATATATACTCCTATTAAAGATTCATATAATAGTACTAGCAAATTGAAGGTTTTGATTACATGTTTTAGTATTAAAGATAATAAAAAGGTCTAACTGTTAATTAATAGAGCAAGTGATGTAAGTTAAAAATTAGGATACTAGTAACAAAATGACTTCCATTCACAAGTGAGAGAAGTCATTTCTTCTTTGTTATCAAAAACAATTTCTTGAAAGTATAGTACTAGTAACACCAAATATTTATTTTCTCATGAAAAATATTTTTTTACAAAATAAATTCAGTCAATCTGTCACAACAACCACACCCATAAAGTAAGGAAGTATAGTACCTATCTTTCTTTTAATCTCCCTGCGTTGATTTTTCCATAGTTTACCAATATCACAGACGACACTCCCATCTGCAGCTTGTGATCTATTGAAGGTTGACTCTAAACTGCTTTGAGAAAACCTGACAAATTAAAAACAAATGAGACTATAGGTTATATTGAGCATTGTTCTTGAAATTCATGTGTATGTTTTGAACCATTAGGGCTCACAATCAAAGGCGGACCTAGGATTTTTACACGATGGGGGCACAGTATTCTGCTCAACCAGTGCCCCCTAAAGGCTTTTAGTGTTCAGGGTGCCAAGTGCGTTAAATTAGCTATTTTCAAGGTATATATATATATATACATATACAAAATTTTTGCCGAAGTTTACGGGGTCCGGTGACCTTTCATTGCAACATGTAGGTCAGCCTCTGCTCACAATCATCACTACAAAAATGCAAGTCCCAGACGGCGGAATATAACCAATATATTTAAGAGAAAATACGAGTATAAAATGATCACTCATTATATTTGGCGTCGTATATAGACTTCTACTGTTGCATATACTAAAATTATATATGACGCTTGAAAAAATATGTGTATAATAAGTTTACTAATGGCATGATTTTTTGCTCTAATTGAATGGCAGATACAGTATTATAACTCATGTATTTTACAAATCAACATATATTAATAGAAAGGGAAGCTAGTTTTCGAGAATAAAAGAGATAGAAACATGCCTATTTGATCCTTGGTTGTTTGAAATTTGTCTCCCAAATGGTTGGTACCTTGAGCTTGTCTGATTAGGTGATCTTCTTATAGGACCGCCACTGGAACTGCTATAGTAACAAGCCAAAATAACAAGAACAAATTGCTTATTTAGTTGAGTAGTTGATTAAATATATATATAAATGTGATGAAAAAAATAATTAAATATATAAATGCATTGTATGTAATGTATAATGTAAAATTTACTTATGAATGTAAGATATATAATATTCATACTTCAAAATTAGAACTTATTAACATGTAAAATTAAAATATAACATGCTGGCACATAAATATTATATTTTGGAAATTAAAGAGTTAAGAATATTAACCTTGTTTTTTGTGGCAATTGAACCTGAAGCTGGTTGTCAAAGGAATTCAAAACTCCATAGCGGCTCTCATCATCTTTATGAGTTGTGCGAGACCCAAAGTAAGCATTCCATGTTGTTTTTCCAGTGCCAATTCCCAGCAGGTTACATTTTCCGTCCCTCGTCGTTGAAATTCCATAAGGAGAATTAGTATTGATCAACTTTGACTTCATGTGCTCACTCTTTTTCTTCTCCAAAGTTGGAAGTCTTGGCAAAGTTGTGTTGAGGATCAAGTTATTGGTTTTAGGGGTTTGTTTCTCTCTCCAAGAATTGATCCTAAAAGGATGAATATTGGTCATCTTTGGCCTCAAGAAGTCACTTTCTTTCTTCTCCGAACTTGGAATCGTTGTCACTGGTGGATTGAGGATCATGTCATTGGTTTTTGGGGTTTCTTGCTCCCTCCTAGTACTTGTCCCAGTGGTGTATTTTGAATTCATGAAGTTTCTTTCTTTTGCCTTCAACAAACATGGAATTGTTGGCATCGGTTGTTGGAGTATCAGACCATTGATTTTAGGGTTCTCTTGTTCCTTCCTAGTACTTGTTGAAATTCCATAAGGATGATCTGTGGTCAACTTTGGCTTCATGGAGTCTCTTCCTGATTTTTCTTGCTCCCTCCTTCTGGTAATGAAGTCCCTTTCTTTCTCCGTCAACAAATATGGAATTGTTGGCATATGTTGTTGGAGGACCATGTCATTGTTTCTAGGATTTTCTTGCTCCATCCTACTTGCAATGAAATCACTTTCTAATTCCTCCACACTTGGAATTCTTGGCATTTGTTGTTGGAGGATCATGGCATTGGTTCTAGGGTTTTCTTGCTCCTCCAAAGTTGGAATTCTTGGCGTAGGTTGGTTGGTGATCAAGTCACTGGTTTTAGGGTTTTCTTGCTCCTCCAAAATTGGAGTTCTTGGCATAGGTTGTTGGAGGATCATGGCATTGGTACTAGGGTTTTCTTGCTCCTCCAAAATTGGAACTTTAGGGGTAGGTTGGTTTGGGATCAAGTCATTGGTTCTAGGGTTTCCATGCTCCTCCAAAATTGGAGTTTTTGGCATAGGTTGGTTGGTGATCAAGTCATTGGTTCTAGGGTTTCCATGCTCCTCCAAAATTGGAGTTTTTGGCATAGGTTGGTTGGTCATCAAGTCATTGGTTCTAGGGTTTTCTTGCTCCACCAAAATTGGAGTTTTTGGCATTGGTTGGTTTGTGGTCAAGTCATTGGTTTTAGGGTTTTCTTGCTCTATCCCATCACCATTACTTGTGATTTCTCCTCCCTCCTCTTGCAGCAAAGCAACATTCTTTGTTCCCATAGAAAAAATATAAGACAATGAATAGTCATCTTGCACTTCAAGGGTATTTTGATTATCACTTGGACCACCAATTTCTATTGGATTCTGATGATTTGGAACAACATTTTCCATTAAACTACTCGGAGTATTATTGGTGGGTGGCTGGTATTCAAGAAGATCAAATAATACTGACATGTCTACATCTTCAGTAAAATCAAATAGATTATCCATTGGCATAGTAGACGAAAAACCTTGAGTTCCATAATTAAAATAGTGGTTACCAGAATTGTGGTCACCATTTGGAGGTTCAGCCATGTTTGCCAGTGGATATCAAAATAAAAAGAAAATTCCTGCACGAACAAGTTCATTAATCACGAGATCAACATTAATTGAAATGGTATGCAATCTAAGAGTGTTCTTTATTTTAAAACGAACAATTTTATTCTTTTTTCCTTAATATCAACAAAAAGGAAATGATAAAATCATTCTCAAAACATTAAAAGAATATATAAAACACATTCAGCCGGTAAAATAAGGAAATAAAATCATCTATGCAGCAAGATTTATATAAACAATTTAATCTAATTAAGCATGTCTAAGAAGTAGTGTGTTTAACAAGAAAAATAACGAAATTTCCACAGAAAACAACTGATTGTTCATTAATTTCAGATATAATCAAACTGACTTCGACTATGTCTCTCTTTTAATATCACTTGAATTTGGATTTGCACATTCTATATCATGTAACTCTATCATCTTTCAATCGATAAAGACACATACAGAAAGAATCTAATTAATTTCTATGAACAGAATAAAAAGAACATACAAAAAAAAAAAGGACAGAAATAAAAATTAATGAAAGACAAAAAGAAAGAAAAAACTCACACTTCATTCCGTGAAGAAAATGATTGTATTTTCTCTTGGAAGACAAAATAAATTTTGCTGTTGTGGTGTTACTTATACAATGACACTGATCTGGATAGATATGTTCATAAACTTGTTGGTATTTACAAAATCTTGATTAGATTTTAGATTCCATATTTGGATGAAATTTTGAAACACAAATATGTTTAAATCAAGGCCCGCTAAACTCTATTTTAGTAACTTCTGAGTATGATGAGATATTGATAGTTGGAATAGGAAAAATAACTAATATATCACTTAGTAGGACTTGACTGGATATGATCAAACTCCAACCGTCACTTCCCTGTCCCTCTATTTCAACAATATATATGTCCAATAACTGATGGTTTTAAAATCAGAAAAATTACATTAATCTATTATTTAAATATATTCCGATTAATTAGATAGAAATACTGATCTACGGAAAAAATATTCCGAGAGTGTGATATTTTCATGTCATGTGGATGAGCAATGAGAATGTGTTCTTTATTATAAATAACCATTAAAGTTTTCTGCTAATATTTGTAGGTTAAATTCACGTATTATTATTGAACTTTATATACTATAATCATAAAATTAAAAAGTTATTTATTGTCAAATTAAAGTAAATAAATTATGGGGTGAAAAATTATAGCCCTCAAATTTACTTTAAAAATGAGGTGAAACCTCCTCCTCCAACTTTGAAAAATAGACAACCTCCGCCTTATATATTAACTAGACTCTTTGAACGTGAGTTGTATGCAGGTACTAAGAGTCCACTCACTACCAACCAGCAGACATCATCTGGCTGGGTCTTGCCGGTATCAACAACGAGGAAGAAACAACCAAATGGAACTAACCGCCATCCTGCTCGAACCTTTGTTGCCTGAGTTATATAGCTGACTGCGAGAAGGAAGGTTCAAGCTATGGCTGCCCCATAGGATGCGCACGTTTATCTCATACCATTATTATAAAGTTTGTTTTGCAGAATACTGGATTTTTATCATATGTATACTTTAAAAAAGAAAAGAGTTATTAGGGCATTTGGACAGACATTATTTGCAATTCAATGTTTATTTTAGAATTTCATCTATTATTTTAATTTTAATTAAATAAAAATATTGAACCTAAAAGTTTTGTTTGAGTATCTCAAAGGAAGTAATATTTCACTCACAAAAGTTTTAACTTCTTCTCTAAATGAAATTCATGTCAAACACAATTTCAACTTCAAATTTAACTCATAAATACTATAGCTTTTCAAACTTCAACCAAATATGGACCAAACATAATCATTTAAAATAAATAAGTAACCAGTATCTGTAGTTAACAACCGTAAAATAATTTTTTTTCTGCTGGTTAACATTATATATTTTTTCAAATGTTAAAAGATACTTTCAAAACTTTATTATATGTACAAACTATTTTATTGTTTATAAAATAAAAAGTGTCACGACCCGAATCCCAACCACGTGCCATGATGGCGCCTAACATCAACTTGCTAGGCGAGCCAACATTAGCTAAAGTATTAATTAATTTCATAATTTAAAAAGCAAGATACTGATGATTAATAATTAATAACTCTGAAATACACGAGACATATACATAAGCAACACAGTCTATGCTACTCCAGAAATTCGGAGTCACAAGTACATGAACGACTAAAATACTACAAATATGATCTGAAAAGAAGTGCAACTATCTGAAACTAGATAAACAGTAAAAACATGATAGAAGGGGACTTCAAGGACTACGAATGTCATGCAGCTCTACCTCGAGTCTTCTATGAAAGATGGATCCGAGCAATCTCCACTATGCGCCGCTGGGTCCAATACCGGGATCTCCACAAAAAGTGCAGAAGTGTAGTATGAGTACAACCGACCCCTTGTACTCTGTAAGTGTCGAGCCTAACTTCGACGAAATAGCGACGAGACAACGACAAGACACTCGCTATAAACTTGTACGAATAATAATAAAGGAAGGCAGGAATATAGATAAAGCAGTAAACTCATAAGAGCAGACCCGAAGGTCAACTAATAGAGGGTCCCAGAATAATATAATCTCATAACCTCATATCACAATACCGAGACAAAAATACTATATCTGCAAACAACTACAACACATCGTACTCTGTTACAACACGCAACCCAATCCCAATATTTATCATAATATCTGTTGCGGCGTGTAACCCGATTCCAATATTATTTCACAATATCTGTTGCAACGTATAACCCGATAACAATATTATTTCAACATCTGTTGCGGCATGCAACCCGTTCTCATTGTCAATTCATTTCAGTATTGTTGCGGTGCGCAACCCGTTCCCAATACCAACTTATTAACATGAACAACTCAACACTACCAAATCCCGTAATCTAGCACGAAAGGAAACAAAGCTTATAGAACATCAAATAACTACCAATACAACAGAGAATGATCAATACCTCGTGTTCACAAACCTCGACAATTCATCAATACAAGAATAACTAAAAGATTCACATAACCGGAATAACATAATAAAGTGCAACAAGTAATGTAAAGACAATAAAAATAAGTAAAAATATGAGATAATAAAGATATACCTTTAATACAAGTAGGAATATATAGAAGGTAAACATGTATTGAGTGAAGAATGAATAAATAAAAACAAGTAGCAATTAAATAATAAATAACAAGTAAGATATGTAGCAATCAAAGCATGTAACGAAATATAGCATGGAATAAATAACAACGTAAAGGTAAATAGTCCAACCCGCATGCTTTAACCTATGACAACGCATATGCACTTGTCACATTGCATATAAGTCGTTCCCACACATAGTTCACGTAGCAAATAGATCAAACAAGTCCTAATTCCCTCGAGTCAAAGCTAAACACGATATTTACCTCTTTTCGCAATCAAATCAATAACCAATCACGACTTTTCCTTTAGAAAAAGCCTCCAAACCAATCAAATCTAGCAAAATATAGTTTAAATAATTCAAAAATAAGCTTTAGAAATTACCACGACTGAAAAAGATTCAATCTTTAATGAAATTGAAAAAAATCAACAAAAGTCAATCCCCGGCCTGCTTGGTCAAAATCCGAAATTATGACCAAAATTTGATTATTCATTCACCCTCGAGCCCAGTTATGTGATTTATTTCGAAATCTGATCTCAATTCGCGGTCTAAATCTCAATTTTACGAAATCTCTAAATTCTACCCGAAACCCGTTATTTTTACTATTAAACCTCTATATTTGATGTTAAAATTTCATGAAAAGTAATGGGAAGTGATTGAAAGCTATTTAAGGTTACTTACCAATGATTTTGGGAAGAAAATCTCTCAAGAAGTTCGCCTCTAGATTGTTTGAGGTGAAAAATAGAGCGAAATGAGCTAAGTCCTGATTTATCCCTCTTTTGCCCAGCTACAAAAATCTTATTCGCAATTGCGATGTTCACAAAAGCGAACCAATCTTTGCAAAAGCGAATAGCTATCCAACCAACAGTTGTCGCAAAAGTGACAGAAAACTCGCATTTGCTAACCTCCCCCATTCATACTTACATTTCTCACCTTCGCATTTACGAAGATTGTATGGCTAAGCTCCAATCGCATTTGTGACCAACCAACCGCAAAAGCGAAGCCCCAATGATCGCATTTGCGATACTATCTTCGCAATTACGAAGCCATCGTCCCCTCCCAAGTCGCATTTGCGAGTCCAACTCCGCAAAGTGGGACTCGCAATTGTGAGACATGTAATCAGACACCAGCAGCTGTTAGGCACTAACAGTTTCAAACTTTCTGGAAAATGACACGGATCAACACGTAAATCAAGAAAAATCAAATGAAGCTATGAAAGGTCTTGGAACACAGAAATTAAGGCTAGTGCTCAAAATGGCCTATTGGGTCATCACATTCTCCACCTCTAAAAGAAACGTTCGTCCTTGAACGGACATTGAAAAGTACCTGGACTGGTAAAAAGGTGGGGGTATCTACTCCACATATCGGACTCGGATTCCCACGTAGCCTCCTCAATCGTTGCACTTTCACAGAAGAAAAACTCTCAGATCTCAACTTGCGAACCTGCCGGTCTAGAATAACTACCCGCTCTTCTTCATAGGTCAAGTTTTCATCAAGCTGCACAAAACTAAATTCCAAAACATGTGATCTATCCTCGTGGTACTTCCGCAGCATGGAAACATGAAATACCGGATGTACCCCTACTAGGCTAGGAGGCAATACAAGCCTATACGCAACCTCCCAACTCTCTCCAAGATCTTAAATGGGCCAATAGACCTCGGGCTCAACTTGCCCTTTTTCCCAAATTGCATCACGCCCAAGCCGCTCCTAAATCACCTTAGCCTTCTCCATAACATCACAAACTAAATCAATGCCCAACAATCTAACCTCTCCGGACTCAAACAAACCAATCGGCAAACGACATCGCCTCCTATATAAGGCCTGGTGAAAAGCCACCTAGATGCTCGACCGATAGATGTTGTTGTAGGCAAACTCTGCTAGAGATAAAAGCTGGTCCAATGAACCTCCGAAACTAATGACAGATGCACGTAACATGTCTCGGACTATCCGCCATCTGAGGAGGAAACGATGCACTAATCTCGACCCATGTGCCCAGCTCACGCTGCATGGTTCTCCAAAAATGCGATGTGAATTGCATGCCTCGGCCAGAAATGATAGAAATGGGAACCGCTCTGAAGAATAGGAAGTCATCACTGGAATAAAGTGTGCGGACAGTCAACCTGTCAACAAACCTAGACCGCGTCATATTTTGTTAAAGTTCGTCGTAAGCCTACCGCAAAGTCCATGGTGTTGCGCTCCCACTTCTACTCCAGCATCTCCAATCTATGAGTCAATCCACCCAGTTTCTGATGCTCATACTCCACATGTTGACAATTCAAATATGGAGAGAAATAAGCAGTAATACTTTCTTCATCCTTCACGACCAATAATGTTGTTTCAGGTCACGGTACATCTTCGTGACACATGGGTGAATGGAATAGCGCGAACTGTGGGCCTCCTCAAGAATCAACTCTCTCAACCCATTAACATTAGGAACACAAATCCAGTTCTAAAGTTGCATATCACCAATTACCACCTCCTTAGCACTACCCCGCTGCATCGTGTCCTTCAATACTAACAAGTGAGAATCATTAAACTAGTGAGCCTTGATATGCTCCAACAACGAGGGACTGTACCACAACACAAGCAAGAATCCAGATAGACTCTGAAACACCCAATGTCACAAATCGATTCGCCAAAGACTAAACATCCATAGCTAATGGCTTCTCCGCTACTGGTAAATATGCCAAACTGCCTATGCTCTCAGCCTTCCTACTCAATGCATCAACCACTACATTGGCCTTCCCCAGATGATACAATATAGTGATATCATAAACTTTAAACAACTCCAACCATATCCCTATCGCAAATTAAGGTCTTTCTACTTGAAAAGGTGCTGGAGACTCCGATGGTCAGTATAAACCTCAATTAGAACACCGTAAAGATAGTGCGTCCAAATCTTCAGCGCATGAACAATGGATGCCAACTCTAAGTCATGCACAAGGTAATTCTTCTCATTAACCTTAAGTACCGAGACGCATAGGCAATCACCCTACCGTCGTGCATCAATACCGTGCCAAGTCCAATACGCCACACATCACAATACACGGTGTAAGATCTCGAACTTGTAGGCAACATCAACACTAGGGTGGTAGTCAATGTATTCTTGAACTTTTGAAAGCTTAACTAACACTCATCGGACAATCTGAAAAGACCACCCTTCTAGGTCAACTTAGACAATGGGGCTGAGATAGATGAAAATCCTTCCACGAACCCTCTATAATAACCCGCAAAACCTAAGAAGATCCAAATCTCCGAATTTGAATGACAAGCGCAAAACACAACACAAAATTAATGCTCGCTAATCAAAGATAGTATAGTAAATTATCGTCTCCACAAGAATTGGATTTAAACAGTGTTCGAATAAGCTTTAGTTAATTACTATCCAGAAAATTCACACATGATTTGAATGATTATTAACTACATTTAACTACTGAAATTTAATTACCAATTGATCGCAAAGACAACAGTTGAGCAACTAAGAAATATCAATGAGAGGAATAAGGGTAATTGACTGGACAGGTGCAAGATAATTGACTTGGATCCAATTCTTGAAGTAGTTCACTTTATAATACAGTTGGTTCTCACGAATTCACCAGATTATTAGATTAGACTTGAAGTTAAGGTTCCTATTTCGAATGAACATTTGTTTTAGTAATTAATCCAATTGAAGCACGGTGAACAATTGCAACGAACATAATGACGATTTTAGTCTAAAGGGTAACTTCTCATGAATATTTTCCTATTTTCTAGTTCGATTAATAACTCAAAAGGCTCTTTCCACTACCTAGTCGAATCACGAATTTAAGCTAGAAGATAAGATATAAAGAAATTCAATATAAAGCTCCTCTTTCGATTAAGAAAAATAATAAACAACTTCACAATACGATTTAAAACTCCAACAATTAATTCAAGCAATTGTCAAGAATCGAATCCCCAATTAAGTTATCAATACACCATATCTGTCAACACCCTAAGGTAAATTACTCCATAGTAATGGAAATATTCATCTCAATAAGGTTTAAAGACATAGAAAACATCAATGCTAATGATTCAATACAAACTCTCGTATTATACAGATTGTTGGTTGAAATCTTGATGAATTCTCGCCTTAGCTGCTTCTGCAATCTTTTGTAGGTCAAAAGTCCCTTCAAAAATGTGTTTTTGGTGCATTTATACTATGTAGAAGCAAGTCGGGATGAAATTACCCTTGCAAGCCGAAATAGGAAAACACTCTACGGATTTTATACAAGTGCGGTGCGCCTCGCGTTGCACCATGCGGCGCTCCTTTAGGGAAATTCAGAGGGCATGTCAATTTGTCTGCCAGGCCTTATTGCACTACCGCGTCGCGCCTCGTGACGCCTCATACGGCGCAGTAGTGCAATTTTCTCAGACTAATTGTTTTGTTCACTTTTTGATATCCAGACTTGTCCCTCGGCCCCCGAACGCGATCCCGGTTTAATTCCTTAGGCATTTACTCAGACTTCAAAGCTCCAACTTGTTCGATATAGCTCCAATTTATCTTTTTAACTTGGAATCATGTCCTGCAAGGCATAAAATACATAATAAGTGCAACTCACTATCATTTAAGCTCAAACACAAGTAAAGTGCAATAATTAGAGTGCAAACTACAACAAAAATACGGGTTTCTAGCATACCATCAATACCACACACTTAAACCATTGCTCATCCTCGAGAAATCAAACTACACTTCACATAGAGACGACCTTTTCAAGCAACACTCCCTAACTCATCATGCCAAGAATATTTTAAATAGAAAAAGCAACATGCCATAACATCGTAGCCTTAAGACTCGACTCAAAAGCACCAAATATTTTTTCACAACCTGCTCATTTACTCTATCATATAGGCCAAAGACCTTACATCTCCTTTTCAAATCATGTGCCCTCACACCAATGATATAGAGTAGTTCTACACACAATAAAATTCAAGAACAAATATAAACTCAATATAGAAAGAATTCACTCACTCTCAGAAGTAAGATTCATGTACCACATAAGATGTACCATAGGCTTGCCCGTAGTATAATTGTTACAACCCATATTCACATACGTTAGTTCATTCCATAAGGTCGTCGACATAAATCCATGAAGAGATTATCTTTAAGATGATAAGAGGTTAATCCTATTGGTCTTAAATGATACAAAGGTGTATAAGAGTGGTTAACAAGTATTAGAAGTTAAACGAATCAAGGATGTTGTCAGCCGTATTTTTGGGTAAACCTAGGGGTGATTAATACTCTCAAGAGGTCGTATTTTAAGGTATATGAATCATAAAATATCCGTATCATAGTCTTGAAGTCAAACAAGTTATGAAACAAAAGTCGACAAGAGTTGTTGCAACTTAGATTCATAGTTTTACTTAAACTTTAGGTCAAATGGTATTAAGCTTTTCTCCCAATATACTTGGTATTACGGGGTGATATACCCACCAAATTGAAGATCTATGAGTCTAGTTTCCAACGCATTAAACCTTTTATCAATACGACATTGGATTAGAGAGATATAGACATTTTTGCGAGACTGCACAAGCTGCTAGGTGACAAGTAGGTGGGTCACCTACTTGGTTAAATGATAGCCCAAAAAGAGGCAGTTTCGGGTCAGACAAAGAGCCCATTAAAAGGCTTATCTCCTGAAATATATCCCTCATTATATTTCGCAAATAACCAGACCTAAACCCCTGCAAACTTCCTCCCAAATATTATCCACAAACCCTAATTGATTTTCCCTCTCTTTCAAGTTCAAATTGGGGGTAAACCCTAGCATTTGAAGAACCAAGATAAGGGCTGAGTTATCCAACAAGTAAGGTGAGTTTACTGCTCTCTTTCTTACATTTATTCTGCTGTGAATTCATGGTAATTCGTTCTATACATGTAAGAACTCACGGGACGGTGATCGGAAGCCGTGAGTTCGAGTTATTCACTTGTAGCGGACTGTTTTGTGGACTGTTTTGTGTTGCTGTTGGGCTGCGTGTTTTACTACTGTTTTGTGGAGTTTTGGAGGAGGAATGGTGTGGAGAAACACCATATAGATGTAGGGTTGTGGGCTGGTAGTTCTTCGTAACATTTCCGGGTCGTTTGACACGACTACGGTGGCCGTCGTATGTATGAAGTGATTAGGTTGTGCGTGGACTGTTTTGGGAGGCTCAATATGATTATTATTGATGTTGCTTAGGATGTTTGGTGATTGTTTGGAATTGTGTGAAGTCATATATATAGGGGAGGTGCTGTCTGTTTCATCATAAAATAGGTTGTGGTCGATACATAATAGTTATGACGCTTGAATAGTAACTATAGTATCGTTTCTCTTATTGTAGACTAAGGAGTCGTGAAAATTGCATAGCTTGAGATTGGGGAAGTATATACAAGGTATGTGAGGCTATTCCTTTCCTTCTTTTGCACGACTCCGATCGTACATAATATAATGAACGAGCTTCCAAAGATACTCTACTCTTAGAAGCTAGCAGTACTTACATTGTTTCCCCTCTTATGGAACGATTGATGTTGATGTTGCTTCTCTTATTCTTATGTTATCAATGTTATTGGTACTTCCTGATTCTTATAAGGTTCATGGTGAAGAGTTAGTCCTAATAATGTGTACACAGGATACCGACCTTACGTCACTCCGAAAGGTTTAGAACGTGAGTCCATGAGTCGAGCATGCATTATATATATGTATCTATTTTACTCTATCGAGCCGCACTATAGATGGCCGGGTATGGCACCTATTGTACAACCACTGATCAGTTGGGTTTTACCGAGCTCCACGTGGCCGGGTACGATTCTACCGAGCCTTATGATGGCCGGGTACGTTTTTACCGAGCCTATTACGGCCGGGTACGATATGATGATGATGATGCCCACAGAGGCGTATGTTTTAAAAGTGTATGTATATATACATATGTATCACGCATTTCATGTCAGTAGCCCTCAGAGGTACCCGGATGTTACAGGTTGTTTATTCTCTATCCCTGCTTACATTACTGTTCGTACTTATGGTTCCCTGCCTTACATACTGAGTACATTATTCGTACTGACGTCCTTTTATTTGTGGATGCTGCATGTCGTGCTGCAGGTCCTGATAGACAGGCAGGCACAGCACCATAGTAGGCTATCCAGTTCAGCGGTGATTGGCGAGATCCCTTCTCCGGACTTGCCGTGGTCTTGGTATGCATTTTTGTTATAGACATTATGGGTATGTCGGGGCCCTTTTCCGGCTATGTTGCAGCACTTATGTTCCTTTAGAGGCTCATAGATAGGTGTCGACTCATGTATAGTTTGGTAGGCCTTGTCGGCTGGTTTTTGTTGTATAGTCTCTCATGGTAGCGTGGTAGCTCGTACCTTATATATAGTTTCTTGATTGTCTAGTCATCCCTTGTTATTTATGTTCATGCCATCATCTTTTATTCTTGGTTGTCCATGATCCATGTCTACCATTTATATTGATCTTTTCGGCCCTAAAAGATAATAAAGAAGGTTAGATAAAATGTACGTTAGTGCTCGACAAGTATGGTCGGGTGCTAGTCATGGCCCTCCAGTTTGGGTCGTGACAAACTTGGTATCAGAGCAAGTCTATCCTAGGGATTGTCTATGAGCCATGTCTAGTAGAGTCTTGATTATGGATGTGTAGCGCGCCACATTTATAATCAAGAGGCTACATGACATCTAGGGTTGTTACCTTCTTCCTGAATCTAGATCGTGCGTAGAGTTGAGTCGTAAGTGTTCATGTTTAATATTCACCTTGTTTTCTTTCAGCGATGCCTTCAACTAGGAAGCAAACAATTAGTAGACGGCTTGATACAGTTGTGGGAGAGGGTACCAGTCAGGTGCCCCAAGCCAGAGCAGGCCAAAGTGAGGCTCAGAGTGAGATGCCGTCTCATACCTTATCTACTTCGTCTCCTCCAGAGGATATTAGGAGGAACCCAGCACCTCGAGTTCCTCCGTCTGGCACTACAGACCAGGATATGGGGAGTGCTTTGCAGTTATTGACTAGCTTGGTAGCTGCTCAGGCTCAGAGGCAGAATACAGGTGCTGCTGATAAACCAGTTAGTACGAGAGTTCCTGATTTTATTAATTTAGACCCTCCCGTGTTTACCGGATCAGATTCGAAGGAGGACACGCATACTTTTATTGATCAGGTTCATCGTACACTGCGGGTTATGCATACTAGTGATACAGAGGCAGTAGAGTTGGCTTCTTATCGGCTGCGGGATTTAGCGGTTTTCTGGTATGATAGTTGGGAGAGATGCAAGGGCCCGAACGCTCCTCCAGCTGTGTGGAAGGAATTTTCTGAGGCCTTTCTTCGTCACTACTTGCCAGTTGAGATACGACGAGCTAGAACCTTAGACAAGGTAATATGAGTGTGCGAGAGTATAGTATGCAGTTTGATTCTTTAGCAAGGTATGCTCCCCATATGGTAGCAGAGATTAGTTTGATTCTTTAGCAAGGTATGCTCCCCATATGGTAGCAGAGATTAGTGATAGGGTGCATCTGTTCGTGGACGGGTTGGGACCACATCTGATAAATGAGTGCACGACAGCGTCCTTGGTAGAGGGCATGGATATTTCCCGTATTCAGGCTTATGCCCAGACCTTAGAGGATCGTAAGCGCCAGCAAAGGGTAGATAGGGAGCAGGATAGGGGCCAGCGTAAGAGGGCGAGATTTGCAGGGTATTCTGATGACTTCAGAGGCAATGCCAGGCCCCAGTCTTCGAGGAGTTCGGCGCCATCTGTAGCTAGTGCTCCTCCACAATTCCAGAGGCCTCGATATGATCGATTTACCTATTCAGGTCCAGGTCAGAGTTCGCGGGCATTAGGCTCGCAATATCACAAAGATACTAATCAGACGAGACCCCCAACACCACGTTGTGATCAGTGTGGTAAGGCCCACTTTGGACTGTGCCGTCGATGTTCTGATGCGTGCTATTCTTGCGGACAACCTGGCTATATGATACGGGATTGTCCTAACAAAGGAGGTGGTGGTATGGCTCAGCCGACTAGATCTGTGTCTGGTTCTTCCTCATCAGTTCGACCTCCAGCATGGGGTTTTCAGTAGTCGACAGGTCGAGGTAGAGGTAGAGGTGCAGTGCAGAGTTTGAGTGGTGCTCAAAAATCGAACCTATGCTCTAGTAGGTCGACAGGATCTCGAGTCATCTCCAGATGTTGTTACAGGTATATTGTCTGTGTTTTCTTATGATGTATATGCGCTGATTGATCCGGGATCTACATTATCATATGTTACACCCTTTGTGGCTAATAAGTTTGCGTTGAACCTGAATTGATAAGTAAACCACTTGCGGTATCTACTCCGATAGGAGATTCTGTGATTGCTAGAAGGGTATATAGAGGTTGCACTGTGATAATTTGTAGTCGTCAAACCTCGGCAAATTTATTTGAGTTAGAAATGGTTGATTTTGATGTGATAATGGGAATGGATTGGTTGGCCTCATGCTATGCAAATGTTGACTGTCGTACGAAGATGGTTAGGTTTCAGTTTCCTGGTGAACCCGTCATTGAATGGAAGGGGAACATTTCTACGCCGAAAGGTAGGTTTATTTCCTATCTTAAGGCAAGGAAGATGATCTCAAAAGGTTACATTTATCATCTCGTTCGCGTTAGGGATGCGGAGGCGAAGCCGCCTACTCTACAATCAATCCCCATGGTCAATGAATTTCCAGATGTTTTCCCAGATGAACTCCCACGCCTTCCTCCTGAGAGGGAGATTGAGTTTAGCATTGATGTGTTGCCAGACACTCAACCGATCTCTATCCCTCCATACAGAATGGCCCCGGCAGAGTTGCAAGAGTTGAAGGCGCAGTTGAAGGACTTACTGGATAAGGGCTTCATTAGGCCTAGCACTTCACCTTGGGGTGCGCCAGTCCTGTTCGTGCGGAAGAAAGACGGGTCGTTACGGATGTGTATCGACTATCGACAATTGAATAAGTTTACTGTAAAGAACAAGTATCCACTTCCAAGGATTGACGACCTGTTTGACCAACTCCAGGGTGCCAAGTATTTCTCCAAGATTGACTTACGTTCAGGGTATCATCAGGTGAGGGTCAAGGAGAAGGATATTTCAAAGACGGCCTTCCGGACAAGATATGGGCACTTTGAGTTCTTGGTGATGTCGTTCGGGCTAACAAATGCCCCAGCAGCTTTTATGGATCTCATGAATACTGTATTCAGGCCCTATCTTGATGTGTTCGTGATCGTATTCATTGATGACATTTTGGTGTATTCTCGTTCGGAGGCTGAACATGTGGGCCACTTGCGGATAGTATTACAGACGCTTCAGGATCGTAAGTTATATGCTAAGCTCTCCAAATGTGAATT
>NC_031991.1:5748782-5851597 GCF_001879085.1 Nicotiana attenuata
ACCAAACATCTATATATATATATATATATATATATGTGTGTGTGTGTGTGTGTGTGTGTGTGTGTGTGTGTGTGTGTGTGTGTGTAACAGCACAAAAATGTGCAGCAAGTGTAGTATTAGTACGGAATTCAACGCATACCTAGTAAGTATTTAGCCTAACCCCGGAGGAGTAGTGACGAGGGATCGATTTTGACACTTACTAGAGGTCTAAATAAATAAGTGATACAATAATTCATAACAAATATGAAGTGCACAACAATAGGGGAGTAAACAGTAAATTCATAATGTCCCAATTATTTCTTTTAAAGCATAAGTTTCTCGATCATGTGTCCTAACTCAATATTTCAGGAAAGATAATTCCAAGTGTCAATATCAATTAAGTACGAAATACCATAAAATACCGGACATCAGTGGAAGGTTTATCTTGTGAATATTTGATCTACTAGCGACAATGCACGATTCTGCCGAGGTCGTTCGGCCCGATCCAGAGTGATGTGTACACTGCCGAGGGTCGAACGAAATGAACCAGAGATGCACCTCTATATACTGCCGAGGCGTACCGCCCGCTCCATAAGAAAGGAAGAAATTTATCGAATTACAAGACGTGTGTTTACAATATAGTACATGACCACAAGGTGAAAATAACCTTTACTGTTTCTCAATTTTCCTTGCTAGAAATTCAAGTGATAAGGCTGGGCCAAAGATGTATTAAATGTCTAAATCATGTTCAATCATACTTCCAATTAATTAAGTCAATAGATAAGTTCAAGTAATTAAGATATTGCGTGATAAAATCCTAAGTCTACCCGGACATAAACATGCTTTAGCTATGTACGGACTCTCATCACCTCGTGCGTATGTAGCACCCACAACTAGTACCACATAACAGGTAATATCACCTAGGGGGTGGTTTCCCCCTCACAGGGTTAGACATGAGACTTACCTCGCTCCAAAGTTCCATAACCGGCTCCCAAGCCTCTCTAACACCTTAAACCAGTGCCCGTCGCTCCAAAACTAGCAAATGAATGTGCAAATCCATGAATATATACTCTAATACTCATAATAAATCAATTTATAACAATTTCCAACTCCGCTCGGAAAATCGACAAAGTCACCCTCGGGCTCACGTGCCCGAATTCTGAAAATTTGCGAAGATAATCATTACCCATAACACTACGAACACAAATATATGATTTATTCCCAATTCCATGTCTAATTTCGTGGTCAAAATCCAAAAATACCAATTTCTAGGTCTTTCTTCAAAATCCCAAATTTCTACAAATTTTCATGTGTAAATCCATATATAAACCTTGTATTTAAGTCACAAATAGTAGAAATCACTTACCTCATGATTGACGATGAAAATGGTGCTCCAAAATTGCTTCTAGGTCAGCTCCCATGGAGGAAATGAGATAAATATGGCCAAATCCCCGTCTTTAAAAGACATTTCCCAGTCCGACCTTCTTCGCGAATGCGGCACTGCCCTCGCGTTCGCGAAGCTTAGCATACTCAGGACCAAATTTTCTTCTTCGCGAACGCGGAAAGCCCCTCGCGTTCACGAAGCACAACCTGCTTCATCCCCATCTACTCTACGCGAATGCGAGACGGGGCTCGCGAACGTGAAGAACCACTGCCCAACATTTCGCGAACGCGACCCTCCTATCGTGAACGCAAAGAAAAAAGGCCCCTAGTCCAAAGTCCTTCTTCGTGAACGCTTGAGGCCCTTCGCGTTTGCGAAGAACAACACCAGCACCAGCAAACCAGCAACAGCAGCTCAACCAAAATTGGCCAGGAACCACCCTGAAACACACCGGAGGCCCCCGGGACCTCGTCCAATCACACCAACCAGTCCCATAACATAAAACAAACTTGATCGAGGCCTCAAATCACATCAAATAACGTCAAATCTACAAGTTGCGCATCGATTCAAGCTTAATGAACTATTGAACTTCTAACTTCCACATCCGATGTTGAAACATATCAAATCATGTCCGATTGACCCCAAATTTTGCACACAAGTCACATTTGACATTACTAACCTACTTCAAATTTTGGAATCAGAATCCGACCCCGATATTAAAAAGTCCACTCTCGGTCAAACTTCCCAAAAACTATCAAATTTCCAACTTTCACCAAATGGCTCCGAAATGACCTACGGACCTCCAAATCCACATCCGGATGCGTTCCTAAGACCAGAATCACCATACGAAGCTATTTCCAGGCTCGGAATCCCAAAGGGACATTGATAACATTGAAATAAACTTCAGTCCAAATTCATGAAATTCTTCCAAAATGCCAACTTTCCACAATAAGCACTGTAAGCTCCCGGGTCATCCAAAATACGATTCGGACATATGCCCAAGTCCAAAATAATCATACGAACCTATTGGAACCTTCTAATCCCGATTACTAGGTCATTTACGCAAAGTCAATTCTTTCAACTTAAAGCTTCCGAAATTAGAGATTTCTTTCCAAATCAACTTCGAACTTCCCAAAATTAAATTCCGACCACACGTGCAGGTCATAATACCTGAAGTGAAGTTACTCAAGGCCTCAAACCGCCGAACGACATGCTAGAGCTCAAAACGACCGGTCGGATCGTTATACATATATTTGGATCAACAACAAAAATTCCTCTCTCACTTCCTAAACTGGACAAGACTACTATTTTGCTTTGCAAAACACACATGGCAAGTTCTAGACATCAACTAACATGCAGAGAATATCAATAGCAACCTCACATTCACATTGGCACATAACTCACTCAGGATCAGATCTATCCCGACTCCTAGTCAAAGCATTTAAGCAAAGTCGAGATCAAACAAATTAAGGCACTTATCCATGAGTCAAGAACTGAGCCTAAGCGTCACAACTAAGGCACTCACCACTATCAAGGCACACACTGTCAAGAAAAGTTGCTTCAAACTAGCACAATGAACCTCATATTTTTTATTCCTTAAAAAAGAAAAAACAAACTACACCCGGTTCAAGTCAAACCCTTGAAAAAGAACTGCGGCATAAAGAAACACCAAGGGAGAATTAGTACACTATGTAAGAACGTAAAATAGAAATAAAAGACATATTTTTGGATTTTCAAATTCTTTTTTGATTTTCTTTTGTATTTTTTCTCGTTCGACTTCAAATCCGTCAAGAAGACAGTCGAAAAAATTCAGCATTGGGAAAAGTCTAACTACTAAACAATTACACTTACTAACAATTACATGCCAAATTGAATTTAGAGTTATAATTACAGACCAAATTGTCTAATACAGCAAGAAATAAATCAAACAAAGCCAAACGACAAAGAGAAAAACAAGACAAATACAAGCAAATAAGAGCACCCCACCCCAGACTTAAGAGATTGCATTGTCCCCAATGCAAAATAGTAAAAAACAAGAGTGACAAAGGTGACACTCTAAAGGACCTTGGCCTAATCATCATCAACACCCTCAAAGGTGCGTATGTAATCCTCATCAAATTGGCGTCGTGCCTCTTTGATTCGGAGGCCTCGGTCATTGCCTCCTTATCGCCCCCCCCCCCCTAGTTTGAGGTAGTTCGGTGTTGCCTCGCACGTGGACCACCAGTAGGGAAACTTCTTCTTCTTCTTCTTCTTCTTCGGACTCATCCCTCAGCTGGTGGATTGAGTCCAATGAGAGCTCTCGGGCGCTGGTGCTTTCCTTGGATTTGTGCACCAGCCTCCTTTTCAGTTTTTTCTTCTTCGAGCTCGGAGAACTCCGAGCCCTTGTCCTCTTCTTCTCCTGCCTCGGAGCAGGGGACTCAACGGGGCTATCCTCGTCACTAGATGGAGGCCTCATGGCAAAATCCTTGGAAAGATCTGCAAAGAAAAAAGAAATAAGAAAGAATTCAGCAGCACGAGGAAACCCAAGTGTTGTTCACTTAAGAAAGTAATCTCACCATGAGAACGGGCCTCCCACCGGCTCTTTAAAAGTTTGTGCCATGCGCGCTCGGAATACGGTTTCTGTGAGACAATATCCTTGACCCACTCCTTGAGTCAGGGAACTGCATCCGGAACCCGAGCAACAGCTGCATCGACACCAAACGTCGATAAGAAAAGAGAAAAAGAGAGTAAAAATAAAATTTTGGGAAAAACGAAACTTTACTTACGTTTTGTGTTCCACTCCTCGGGGAATGGAATGTCCTTGGCCGGAAAGGGCAGAGTTCACATCCTCTTTAGGTGGTAGCACTACTAGAAAATCAGTCTATGGCAACGTAGAGAAAACTGTTACAACAGCTACTTAAACCGTTACTATAGCTCTATTGCAACGGATTATAGATCGTTCCACCAGATCGCGTGCCAGTAGGTCTATAGCTACGGTGTCTGTAACAGTTGCTTTAAACGTTGCTATAGTCCCATCTACCGCAACGGTTATTCATCTCTCTGATGCAACGAGTATTGCTATTCTACTGCAGCGATTTAAAACCGTTACCATAGTTTTAATGAACAGTCATATAAGCTATTGTAACGGCTAATTAAAGATACTACTACGGTTTTGTAACGCTATTATAACGGGTTTTTTCTATTGCTACGATTTCTTATAGTTGAGACAAAGCTATTGCATCGGTTTGAATTACCTAGTGCATTTACAGATCCTATTGGAATGGTTTGAATGACCTATTGGAACGGTTCACGACCCAAAATCAACCGTCTTGATGGCGCCTATCGTGGAACCAGGCCAGCCTCAACTCAACAACCCAACACAGTAAAATAAACTTGATGGAAGCAGTTAACATAAAAGAAACCTTTTTGAAAAACATAACAAATATCAAAGTACGATACAGTCCAGCCTAAAACCGGGGTGTCACAGAGTACATGAGCGTCTTCTTGGAATACAATCCACTACAATGTCTAAAGAAAACAACAACTGAAAAAAATACATCAAATTATAAAGAAGTAGAGTCAAGGCCTGCGAACGCTATGCAGCTACCTTGGTAGTCTCCAAACTCTGGGGCCTCAATCAGCAATTGTCGTCGTGAACAGAGTCACCTGGATCTGCACACGAGGTGCAGGGAGTAACGTGAGTACACCAACTCAGTAAGTAACAAGTCCAAACTTTAAACTGAAAGGTAGTGACGAACTCAACCGCAACAGATATAACAAAAATAAATGTGTAGAAATGTAGGCATGCTTTCAAGTTAAATAGACAGCTCAAGGCAACAAAGGAAATACATATCTAAACAGTGTAAGGTATACAACTCAGCTATCTCTATATGCCAATGCACAGACTGTATGAAATGCACCATGTGCTCCCACTCTCAAGTGCTCAACCACTCGGTACTGTATATGACCATTTGGCCCAGGGAAGATCCATCCTGGAACATATACAACACTGACTATAAGTCACCCAGTACCGAGGAAAAAGGGCAATCCAACCCTGTAGAGAAGATCCATCTCCAGGTATCAAGTACTTCGGACAAATCCATGTCTGGGGAAATCCCTCCCTCAATAATATCATCCGCGCTCACTGGGGGTGTTACAGACTCCGGAGGAGCTCCTACAGCCCAAGCGCTATCAAATCATCAATATAACTGCTGCGGCGTGCAGCCTGATCCCATAACTGTCACTCATAATCAGGCTCTCGGCCTCACTCAGTCATCCATCTCTCCAGTCTCACCCACGGGCTCACAATGTCATGAAAACAAACCTGGAACAATGATATGATGAATCAATAAATAACTGAGACTGAGATATGATATAAAAATGCATGAACATGACTTAGTATGGAATATCAATGGAAATAGTGATACGACAGCAAGAAATGACCACTAAGGGTCCCAACAATACCGGCATAAAGCCTAAACATGATATCTAGCATGATTTACAGCTCAATTACTTTATCACATGATGAGAAACATGGATATCAACAGGATAGAGTCACTAAACGGTGCCATGGAATCACCCAGGTCACAATTCTCACGGTGCGCGCTCGCACGCCCGTCACTTAGCATGTGCGTCACCTCAATACCAATCACATAACACATAATTTGGGGTTTCGAACCCTCATAACCAGGTTTGAAAGCGTTACTTACCTCGAACCGAGCAAAATCCTACTCTGCAATGCCCTTTCCTCTCAAATCGGCCACCAAACGTCCTGAATCTAGCCACTAGTAATACAATACAATCAATATAGGCTAAAGGGATTAATTCCACAAGAAAACTACCAAATAAGAGTCAAAATCCGAAATCGACTCAAACCCGGCCCCTGGGCCCTCATCTCGAAATCCGACAAAAGTCACAAAACCCGAAAGCCCATTCACACACGAGTCTAACCATACTAAATTCATCAAAATCCGACATCATTTGCCCCACCAAATCCCCAAAATCCACTCTCCAATTCTCAAGCCCTAAACCCCAAATTTCTAGCTCAAATCCTTAATTAGATGACGAAGAAAGCCACAGATTCACAAAATTTAGACCAACCCGGGTTAGAATCACTTACCCAACGTTCTCCTTGAAAATCTTCGAAAAATAGCCTCTTTCCTGAGCTTCTCAAGTCCAAAATTGAAAATGAAAGTCCAAAAATCGAGCTTGTATTTTCTTGCCTAGGAATACCGCACATGCGGCCCCTTTAGCGCTTGCGGATTTCACTTAAAATCCAAGACTCCGCTCCTGCGGCCCCACGACCGCATCTGCGCCTATCGCAGGTGCGGAAATCCATTGCACTTGCGGATCCTGCCCAGCTCCTTCTTGGCCGTATCTACGGCACCTCCTTTGCTTTTGCGGTTCCCACTCCACAGGTGCGATTACACCAGCAACAGCAGCATTTCCACTGTGTTTCCTCAACTCAAATCAAGCTGTCAACCACTCGAAATCACCCCGAGGCCCTCGGGACCACAACCAAACATGCCAACAGGTCCTATTACCCGATACAAACTTAGTCGAACCTTCGAATCACTCAAAACAACATCAAAACACCAAATTACACTCGGATCAAACCTAAAGAACTTCTAAACTTCTAAATTCCACAAACGATGCCGAAACCTGTCAAACCACGTCTGATTGACCTCAAATTTTGCATACACGTCAGAAATATCACCATAAACCTACTCCAACTTTTGATAATGCAATCCGACCCCGATACCAAAATTTCCACTGCCGGCCAAAATCTTCAAATTTCTAACTCTTGCAATTCAATCCTAATTCTACTACAGACCTCCAAATCATATTTCGGACGCGCTCCTAAGTCCAAAATAACCTAACGGGGCTAACAGAACCATCAAAATTTAAATATGAGGTCGTTTACACATAAGTCAACATCCGATCAACTTTTCCAACTTAAGCTTTCAATTAAGAGACTATGTGTCTCAATTCACTCCGAAACCACTCCGGACCCGAACCAATTAACCCAGTATATCATAATATAGTTGTAGAACATAAAAGAGGTAGGAAATAGGGGAACGGGGCTATAACTCTCGAAACGACCAGCCGGATCGTTACATTGGCCTAATGAAACAGTTTGCATTTTTGCATTTTTCTTTTGAAACTTATTTTATGGCATATTGCAACGGTTTTGGTGGCCTACTGTAACGGTTTAATTGAAACAATGATATGTGCCTGTTTATATATAAATATGTTTACATATACATTAAATTATAATACACTAAACTTTATATAATTCACAAAATTGAAACTATTCGTTTAACATTCACAATCCAAATTAATTGTACTTGTCCAACAAGCTAGTAATATCCATAAAAGAAAAATATTCTAATCCAAATGCATAAGTTTTGATATTCCATAGTTAGCATAAGTTTTAAAATGTTCGATCACAAAAGATTCCTAGAGCATCTAACTTTTCAGCAATAAATCAGAAAATCTTTTTAAGTATGATCAAGATCTTCATTTCTTTTGTCTTCCTTTCCATTATTTTCTTCACCTATAAAAGAGGATAAATTAAGTCATTATTACCTTCAAGCAGTAATTGACAATTCAAGCAAAAATGAGGAAACTTAAGTAATAATGAAGCTTAAAGAGCATCCAGACAAGAGTCGCAATAATGCTCAGATAAATCATAATGGAAGAAGTTATTCATGCCAGCAGAACACAGTAATAAGCAAAGAGTTGAGTCAGTATAACCTCGCTAAATATGATCAACCAGTTCAATGGAGTTCACAGTTGTTAGTACAATCGAAGATAAGTTTACTTGAAACAAAAAGTAAAGATAGGTGAAGGAGTGTTAATTTCAAAACCAAGTCATGTTACATCCTACACTGCCCTCGCGACCCTACAACCAAATAAATAAAAATACTCAGACTTGCTACTTACCATGACGATTAATCAGCACAGTAGTCTAGGTAGTGAATAATTATAATTAGTTCAGTTTCTAGTCTTCCAACAAAGGAAACATTTCATTCAAAAAAGTGTTCAACTTCTGAATCTCAGTAGATTATCCGAAGAACATATACTGCTTAACTTCTGAACTTTTATAATGTGAATTGTTTTTTAACATTGTTTCTAATATTCAATCCGATAACAAACCTCTAAAGTTATGATGTTATCATTCTTCTATTCTTAGCAAGTTTGATGAATTTTTACTGTAGCTTCTTTTAAAATAACTTTATTAGCAAAATCAATACAGAGCAGCCAACCTATTAATTTTCATGAAAACCTAAAATGTTGTGTTTGCTACCCCTTTGAAGGTCTGGGAGTGGTCTGAATTACGTACTCATGTAAACCGCATATTCAGCATGAATGAAGCAGGGAGGGAAGATATCTATCAGTTGGACAAGAGAGAACACACTAAAATTGAACCAAAAAAACAGCAAAAACTGAGAAACGAAAGCAAGACAGTGAAGTTTAATTTTTGTTGGAACTAAAGTGACGATTCATCCTTCTTAGAACCATAGTTAGAAGATTAAATTGAGAATTGACTGAAATAGACGCATAAGGTCCTAACCTTAAATTAGTTTAATTTCTCACAAATAATACATAATCGGAGCATATACGAAACTAGTATTGATTACATATATGGAAGCTACATCCATAATTTCCCCTCAATAAAAGAAAAAATCACAAAAACAAAGTGATTTTGGAACGTATTTTTTTAAAAAAAGTGATCAAACTCGACTAAAAAAGAAGAAGAAAAGCAAAAGGCAATTGATCTGGCCATGTATGATATATTTAGAATAAAAATTTTAACTATATATTATCATAAAAGAAAAAGAGTTACAACAAAAAATAGTCTTTCATTAGATGACAAATAGTCTGATTGCAAAATTCCTACAGTAACGAAAAAGGTCACGCCTAACCGTTTACTTAACTTAACTAGAACACTAAGCAAATAGTATATTATATCAATCAACAGTTGCTACTTTTAATGGTTTATTAAAGGTGGCTTAATCAAATTATACTGAAAGAACAAACATGTCACAAAGTATAGACCTTTAAGATAATTAAATCAAATTACCTCTCTACCTCAACTTCATTCTATAATTGTAAAATCTCCATATTAAACAAAAAAATCGTAGCAATTTAAACATAAATATTTTATACCGGCCAAAACATAATTGCTTCAAACCAGACCAAAAAATGCAAGTAACCTAAAAAAAAGCTAGAAAAAAGGTATTCGAAACTTAGTTTCAAGATACAATCACAGACGTGCAATCAAAAAATCTAAATATATATACACATACATCAACACGGCCAATTCGCACCAAAACTAAATCACCAAATTACCGAATCCAATATACAAGACACCCAAACCGAAAAGCAAAATATTCAAGGAAGAGAGCTCAAAAATCTAAGGCAAAGAAAGAGAACTAATAGATTTGAAGCAAATATATCCTTGAGGTACTTTAAGAATTCTTCATCACACCTAGATATGGATAAGAGTAATTTTTACTTAATTGACTGATCGTTGCTTGAACCAAGAAATAGTTACAAGATTTATTGTTTAGAGGAATTTGAAATTGTGAAATAAATAGGTTAAATAATATACTCACTAAGAAACTTAGGAATCCCATAAAGGAAGCCAAATAAAAGTATTTAACTCGATTAGACAAAAGATTATATCCTTTATAAAAGTAGAAAGAATTTTAATTTTTGTATAAGAAATAGGGGTTATCATACATGGAAGTACAATGAAAGTCCACATAACAGTTCACTAACTGTCACGACCCAATTCTCCCTCCGAAAGATGTCGTGACGACACCTAGTCTCTATGACTAGGTAAGCCTAACCATTTGCGAGATAATAAAAAATAAATACAGAATCAACAACTAATTTTTCATCAGATAACTATATAATGGAAAAATGCCGCTCGGCATGTACAAGTAACAAACAACTCGAGTATAACAAAATTTTCAAAACCCGGTAATCACAAGTCACAAGCTCTAAGACTTTGTCTAACTGTTTCTATACATCAGTAACTAGAAGAAATAAATGAGGAATAACATAAAAAGGATAGAGGGGGACTCCGAGGTCTGCGGACGCTAGTAGATATACCTTGTAGTCTCCGGAGCAGCAGCAAGTACGCAACTAATAGCGGGGCTGGTAGGATGTACCTGGATCTGCACATAAAAACATGTGCAGAAGAGTAGCATGAGTACATCACAACGGTACCCCATAAGTACCAAGCCTAACCTCGGTAGAGTCGTGACGAGGTCAGGTGAGGGCTCTACTGGTATATAATAAGTAAGACAGAGGATATAATAATATGAAAATACTGAGAATCTAACAAGGAGTATTCTACAGAAAGTAATAAAACAACGCATAGAAATAAACAGCAGGGGCGCTCCCGAGATACCGTCTCGTATTCCCAAAAGTACATATGCAAGCGGATTTCCCGAGATACCGTCTCGTAGTCCCAAAAGTAAATATGCAAGGGGATCTTTCGAGGTACCACCTCGTAGTCCCAAAAGTAAATATGCAGGGGGATCTCCCGAGGTACCACCTTGTAGTCCTAAAAGTAAACACACAGCTCGAAACATATGGAACCAACATTTAACATCAAGAACTCTACAATTTAAGGCTGATGTGAATCAAGGAAAGACAGGAATTCAACTAAGCATGCTGCATAGATTTCATATAAGCATTTAAGACACGTAGACATGCGATATCAGGCTAAACATGATAATTACACATGCTGGTATAACTCAATTAAGATGTAGCAGGTTACTATTCAGTAAAACAGATATTTTACAATAATTAGCCCGTGTACGCACTCATAACCTCGCGTACAAGGCGCTCACATATCATAGAAGTATCACAACAGCACCAAATCCTAAGGGGATTTCCCCCACACAAGGTTAGGCAAGCCACTTACCTCGAACCAAGCTCAATCAATCAATAAGAATGCTCTTTCTTTGATTTTCCGACTCTGAATGGCCCAAGTCTAGCTAAAATCAATTACATACCATAAATATAACTATAAGAAACTAATCTAATTAATGAAATCAAGACTTTAGCAAAAATTAGAAATTCGCGCCAAAAAGTTGACCCGGGCTCACACCTCAAAATCGGGTAAAAGTTACAAAATACGAACACCCATTCAACCACGAGTTCACTCGTACCAAAATTACTCAAATCCGATATCAAAATCTCAATCAAAACCCAAAAATTTGGCTGAAGAACTTTTTTCACTTTTCCCCAAATTTCTCGACCCAATCTTAAATTAGAAGATGAAATTAATGATAGATTAGTGGAATATAACCAAATATGAGTTAAGGATCGTTACCTAATAGCTTCCTCTGAAAATCCTTTAAATTATCGCCTAAATCCGAGCTCTCGAAGTCCCAAAGAGAAAATGAGATATAACCCTCGTAATTTCCCCTTTTTTCCCAGTGATCTTGCACCTGCTGATCCTCACTCGCACCTGCGACGTCGTACCTGCGAAATTTCCATCGCAGGTGCGGAATTAACTTAACACACCTGGGTCTGCTCATATGATCAGATGGCCGCACCTGCGAGCGTGCGCATGCAGACAATAGTCCGCTTCTGCAAAATCCTCATGTATACGGTAAAAATCAGAAGGCTCGATTTTGTGATCACTAGGGCGCCTCAGGAAGACCACCCCAGGAAGGCTCGAAATCTAGCTCGGAGTTTGCCCCCGAGGGTTCATAATGATCAAGCTCGAGGCAACGCAAACCTATGGCTACGACGCACTAGCGGGAAGTTCCCAAGGCACATGATTAAAAGCTAGCCTAGCCTATTGGGCTAGTTCAGACCCGCGCAGTAGCATTAAATGGCTATGCCAACTTCATGTCTTTTCAATAAATGCATCTTGTACCATGTTAAGACTCCCCTCATCTATAAAGGGGACCCTTGTCATTTTGTAAAGGGATCTGAGGCGCAATATTGAATATACAAGAATATTCTCTCTGCTCTCTAACTCAATATATTCTCTTGATTTCACTACTTACATTCATTGCTTATATTCATAGTGTTCTATTTATTGTTCTTCATTTATTGCTCATTATTGGTCATAAAAGGCTTCCATCAAGGCTGTCATAACTGTTAATCCTCCATCGACTGTCCTCGGCAAGGCATCCGACTCGACCTCGAGGCCCCGAATACACAAGCTCGAGGCCCCCGATTACCCGCCATTCGGTTCGATTATTATATTATCTACGATCTATCATCTTTATTTCTAATCCTTCACTTAGCATCTATTGCCTAACAACTAGCATAAAAATAAATCACACATTTTTAGAACCACAAAACCAAATCTAATTGTTATTACCATTTTCAAGGTAAACAGTTTGGCGCCCACCGTGGGGAAAAAAATAATAGTGATTGTTTTCTTGCTGGTTTACTACATAACGCAAGTTATCTTTCACATTTTTTCTTATCCAAGATCTTTGATTTCAGGTCAAAATGTCTAACTCAGTAAACGCACATGAAAACAACAATCTGGAGGACCATGGAAAAAATGGTGTAGTTGTTCCAGGTGTTGGTGTACCACCACGAAACCCTGAGGATGCACCAGAACCAATTCCCGTGGATGTGATCTCGCGCGACGCTCAACACGTCGAAATAAGCTCCCACACCAACAGGAGCATACACCAAGGAGGTCAATAAAAAGCTCAAAAAACCCCGGCTCAGGAAGAACAAGGGGTTAGCCTTCACGTAATCTTCGAGATGTTACAAGCACAACAGTTGGCGATTGCTCACCTACAAAGCCACTAGAAAACTCCCAACATGGTAGCATCGGAAACGGCTCCACAAGCCGAGAAAGCACCAGAAAGATCAAGCAACAACGGGTCGGCAGCCGACCCCATCACTACAAAGACGCTCGAGGACCTCACAAAGAGGATCGAGTTGGGCGAGAAGAAGATAGAAGCCAACAACGAGAAGGTAGAGACCTACAATTCCAGGGTCGATCAAATTCCGGGTGCACTCCCGTCCTGAAGGGTGTAGATTCAAAGAAGTTCATACAAAAGCCTTTCCCACAGGAAGCGGCCCCAAAATCCATTCCAAAGAAGTTCAGAATGCCCGAACTTCCGAAGTACAACGGAACCTCGGACCCCAACGAGCACGTCACTGCTTATACTTGTCCGGTGAAGGGCAATGACCTAAATGACGACGAGATCAAATCGGTCCTACTAAAAAAGTTCGGAGAGACGCTCTCAAAAGGGGCGACGATGTGGTATCACAACCTAGCCCCAAACTCAATAGATTCGTTTGCCATGCTGGCAGATTCCTTCATAAAGGGACATGCTGGTGCCATCAAGGTAGCTACAAGGAAATATGACGTCTTCAAAATCAAGCAAAGGGAGAACGAGATGCTGCGAGAGTTCGTATCTCGCTTTCAAATGGAACGAATGGAACTACCGCCAGTCTCCGACAACTGGGCAGTGCAGGCCTTCACTCAAGGTTTGAACGAGCGAAGCTCGGTAGCTTCGATACAACTCAAGTAAAACTTAGTCGAATATCCCGCCGTGACTTGGTCGGACGTCCACAACTGGTACCAATCAAAGATCAGGGTCGAAGACGACCAACTAAGAGCCCCCTCGGGCTCGGTATATCCTAGCAGCCTTCCGACAAAGGAGCCAAAGCCAAACAAAGAAAGATATCAACCATACACTGAAGATAGAAGAAACGCCCTGAGGCGCAACATACCCCGCAACGATCGAAGGTTGGATCGAGGTCAGAACCCTCGGGGACTTGTTAGAAGAGCTGGATTCGATAAGCACACAGGGCCAATGGAGGCACCCCGCCTGTCGGAATACAACTTCAACGTCGACATCTCAGATATCATATTCGCCATCGGTAAAATCAGACACACTAAGTGGCCAAGGCCTGTACAATCAGATCCTTCGCAAAGGAACCATAACTTAGTGTGTGAATTTCACAGCACACACGGTCACAGGATCGAGGATTGCCGACAACTCCGGGAAGAAGTAGCCCGACTACTCAGCAAAGGTCACCTCCAAGAATTCCGCAGCGATCGAGCCAAAAATCAGTTTCGGGAAAGAGAGGCGACCAAGAAGAGTGAAGCATATGAGCCACAACATGTCATCCACATGATCTTCAGAGGTATTGATGCTCCACAGGAACCCATGGTCAGGAGAACAAAAGTATCCATCACTAGGGAAAAGAGAACTCGAGGTTACATACCGGAGGACGCCCTCACATTCAGCAACGAAGACATTGAGTCTCTATCTCAGCCCCATAACAACGCATTGGTAATCTCTTTTCTTGTGAATACATTTCAAATTAAATGTGTACTAGTGGATCCAGGTAGCTTCGCCAATATTATCAGGTCGAGGGTGGTAGAGCAGCTCGGACTGCTTGACCAAATCGTGCCCGCCTCAGGGGACTATGGCCCATCGGCCTCTTTCTCGCTATCTTCAGCATCTGACAGAAGGAACTTAACGTCATATTCATCCACCTCGCATGCTTTATCTCTTCCGAGAGATTGAAGCCCCTGGCATGGACCTCCTCGAAGGTTTCCCTCCGAGATTTACACCTGACATGCTCTTTTCTCCTACTCTCCCTGTCGAGAGTCCCCCCTCAGCTCAGCACGAGCATGGGCAGCGTCCTTCAAATAGACGGCCACTTTCTTATCAGCCTTAGTTCGGATCGCTTCGGCTTCAACCCGGGCATCCACAACTTCGGCCCTCATCTTCAGAAGCTCAGACTCGAGCCTTGTAATCATGTCCGTTCGGACCAACCTGCTCTTATGAGCATTGCGAAGTTGTACTTCGAGGGCGGAAGCCTTGGCCAAAGCATCCTTCTTAGCCGCAACCTGGGTGCCCACCTAAGCCTTTAGCTCATCACGGTCACACTTGGCTTGACCAACTTCACTCTAAAGGCATTTCAGGTCCTCCGTCTTTTCTGCAACTGAAATAAAAAAATCATTAGCCTAAGAAGATAGAAGAAAGAACATGCACTCCCTTGGAACAAAAATTACCTGCTCCTCTAGCTTTCGTAGTTCAAGCTTCGACTCGCCTCATACTGAAAGTATGCCAACTCGCCTTCCCTTTCATCGCAAAGAAGCCTGAGGGATTTGTCCCCATCCACGACTTTTCGTAGCCTAGCCTCACGACGAAGCAACTCAGACTTGAGTTTGTTACCTTACCTCAGAGTAGAGCCGTTGAGCTTCCTCAAAAATCAAGCGCACATCTACTAGTCTAGCTCCATCAACCCCGGTAGAACTGATCCTGATTGGGGTACGATCGCTTGATATAGGCGGCCCCTGGCTTCAAACATCCCTCGAAGTACCTTCGATGGGAGAAGAAGTCTTTGGCAGAGAACCCTCGTTCCTCGAAGTACCTTCGACGAGAAAAGAAGATGGCAGCGGAGGAGGTACCATTTTTCCAAGGCCAGAGATCTCGGGCGTTGCAGGTTCGGCTGATGTATCCTCTCTGAGCCTCCGGGCTGGACTCATCCTACTATAAGCATCGTCGCCCTGCGAAGGCCCTTTTCGCTTATTATTAGTATTCCTCGGCCCAGAAGCTGACGATCCTTCTACCTCTCTGAGAGGGGACGATCTCACCTCAAAGAACTCCCCAATGCCTACGATGACGGAGTTAGTACACATAAAAAGAAAGTGCCTTTCAAAAAAGGAGCAAAACACATAGCACGTACCGTGGTGTTTTGTCTCCTATCTACCCTTGGACAAGTCTCGCCACTTACGATCATCATAAGTTGAGTGGGTCGCCAACTTCCAAGCCCAATCCGTCAGGTCGAGAACCTTGTATAGCGTCCATGGAATTGCTACAGAAAAGGAAAGAAAGGCGCATTTACGGAGCCTGCCTCTGCCATAAGAAAAACAACGAAAGCACAAAGTGTACCACTTACGTGTGAAATTCCATTCCTCGGGAAATGGCAGAAACCCCGCGGGGATAACGTCGATAGTCCGTACTCGGATAAATCGGTTCATCCATCCCTGATCTCCATTTTCTTCATCATCGACAACAAAGGGCCTGGTGGATCGGCATCTTAGGGTTAACAGGCCTCGATGATGAAAAGGTTGGTACAGCCTGATGAGATGACTAAGGGTAAACTGATGCCCTACTTACTTCGCAAAAAATCTCATCATCAATACTATCCTCTAAAACGACAGATGAACCTGTGCCAATGTAGCCCGATACTTTCGATAGAAGTCGAGCACAACCCTATCAAGGGGGCCCAGCGTAAAGGGGTACGTGTGTACGTTCAAAAACCCCTCGGCATGTTCCATGATGCTCTCTTCAGGGGAAGGTACCTGCAGTACCACCTTTTCCCCCCCATCCACAATCTTTCCGCACTGACTCAAGGTGCCCCTCTCCTATTAAAGAAATAAACTTCGATGCATACTCCCAATGACCCTGAACATTGGGAGGTTTTTCCGACAAAAATTCCCTCCTCGAAACAAAATGTCCCGAGGTTGGCTCTCCAGACACCGGCGGTGCACCATCAACCAGGCGGGAACCAGAGGCAGAACTTCCTTCTCCTTGCCGAACGGATCCTGGCGTAGCAGCCATAACTGTGGTAAATCAGATAATTGGAGCGGGAATTTGAGCGAGGGCTTCAAAGCTAAAATGGTGAAAGACCTAACACAAGGAAGAAGAGCTCAATGAAGGAGGATAGCTACTCAAAATAGCGGAATCTTCAAAGGAGGGAAGACAAACCTATATATAGAGCAAGCGGCGAATGTCCGCCTGCCTCAAAGGCCAAATTAAAAATACTGACTAAGCCATCGTCACTTTGGGAAGATGTACCGGTAGGATCACCTTGGTTGTTTCATAAACATGTCGTACGATTAACGCTGTCATACGACGTTTGGGGAGCGAGGTCCCCCGCATCGACGTAGCCTCGAAGATGGTACCCGATCTCGAGGACCTCTGCTTCCATGAAGACAGGCTCTAAAGAGCCATTAGTATCGCTATGAGCCTCGAGATGGTTCCCGATCTCGAGGATCTCTGTATAGACGAAAGATAAGCTCTAAGGAGCTACTCATATAAACCTGACCTCGAGGTGGTACCTTACCTCCAGGATTTCTGCTATCGCAAATGCGGGTCATTGATCCGATCCTCTGGCCCTCGAGCTACCCGAGCCCGAGCCAATTTCATTCAAAAACTACTAATAAAGCCTCAGGGATATTTTTTCGCCTCCGGATCAAGTTAAACGTCCTCTCAGTTACTTTATTCCAAGGGCTATCCGAATCCAGGCGAACCCTCGTCCGGGATCTATCTATAAGGCCTTAAGGCTGTCTTCGCTCTAAGTTCAAAACAAGTTTTCAGGTCGCTCGAGCTTGAGCGAATTCTCACTCGGGGACTGCTTTCTAAAGCCTAAAGGCTATCTTTATTCTCAGGCATCCGAGCAAGTTCCCCCTCGAGGACTATCGACGGGGTCTGAAAGGCTAAGTTTCGTTCTTTAAATTCGAAGCCCTATTCTCGCTCGGGGTCCTGGCAGCCTAAGCTTGTATCAATTCAACCCGAGCTCAGTCCGAGGAACGAGAAAGGGCTCCACGAGATATCGTATTAACCGATCAGGAACCGGGGAAATACCTACACCCGGACCCGGTATTCGGACCGATCGGTAGAGTCATGCACTCAGATTCTTTACAAATGAAAATAAAGGGAAGTCTAGCATAAATTAGAGATAAATTGAAGAAACATCTCTGTATTAATAAGTGATGGTTACAAAAGCCCACGAAGGGTCCTTACAACAGAAACAGAAGGGCAAAAAGTAAAGTCTAAATTATTCTCGATGGTACATCTTCGAGAGCAATTTCTACGAGAACCATTCCCTCGAGGATCCCGTCTCGACCTTCCAAACGACGTCTTCAAGAATCCCCTCCGAAGCAGAAAAAGATGAAGATGGATCGTGACTCGTCAAAGAGCCAAAGCTCTTAGCAGGCCTTGCCGGCACGGCTACTTTGAATCCACTTCTTGGAACATTGTGCTGTGCAGGTTAGTAGCTGGTAGCGCCGGTTCACTCCACGAAAAGCAAAAGGGGTGAAGTGTCCGACCAAGCCGAAGTAGGGAGGTGAGTAGCTGTGTAAAGTTCGAACATCCTCCGGAGCAGCAGTGTAAAGTTCGAATATCTTCCTGAGTAGGCCCTTCATCGTCTCGAGCCAACGACGATAGCAGTAACAACAACAACAACAACAACAACAAACCAGTGCGATTCCACCCAGTAGCGGAAAGCTCTGAGAAAGAGCCATAACACAACCGGCAAGAACACTATCGGATGACCTTGCGGCCACAGGCTTTAAACATGGAAATAAAATTGGATGAAGATGAAGAGAAGTAAGGAGTCAAAGGTTGTTGAAGAATGTCTGAATGAAGTTTTGATTCAAGAAAGCTTCCATTTATAGAAAGGAGGAAGTGTAACCAACAACGCAATCAATGCCTCCGGGAAACGTACCAACGGCACAATTAATGTCTTTGGAAAACGGATCGACAGGCGCAATCAATGCCTGTTGAGAAACGGATCGACGACAATATTATCGCCTTCAGAAAGCAAACTGGCGCTAATCAAATGTTCCTCGGAAAGACGTATCGATGGGACGTCTCAGTTATTGCAAAAGCTAACGTCATAAGTATGACATCATCGCAGGAAGCTCGAGGGGATCGGTGTCAAAATCGTTTCTTATCATTTCATTCTAAGAAACGCGGGGACTATCTGTATACGGTAAAAATCAGAAGGTTCGATTTTGTGATCACTAGGGCGCCTCAGGAAGACCACCCCCGGAAGGTTCGAATTCTAGCTCGGAGTTCGCCCCCAAGGGTTCATAATGATCAACCTCGAGGCAGTGCAAACCAACGGCTACGACGCACTAGCGGGAAGTTCCCAAGGCACATGATTTAAGGCTGGCCTAGCCTACTGGGCTAGTTCAGACCCGCGCAGTAGCATTAAATGGCTATGCCAACTTCATGTCTTTTCAATAAATGCATCTTGTACCATGTTAACACTCCCCTCATCTACAAAGGGGACCCTTGTCATTTTGTAAAGGGATCTGAGGCGCAATATTGAATATACAAGAATATTCTCTCTGCTCTCTAACTCAACATATTCATAGTGTTCTATTTATTGTTCTTCATTTATTGCTCATTATTGGTCATAAAAGGCTTCCATCAAGGCTATCATAACTGTTAATCCTCCATCGACTGCCCTCGGCAGGGCATCCGACTCGACCTCGAGGTCCCAAATACACAAGCTCGAGGCCCCCGATTACCCGCCATTCGATTCGATTATTACATTATCCACAATCTATCATCTTAATTTCTAATCCTTTACTTAGCATCTATTGCCTAACAACTAGCATAAAAATAAATCACACATTTTTAGAACCACAAAATCAAATCTAATTGTAATTATCATTTTCAAGGTAAACACCTCACCCAGCTCGTACTCCGCTTCAGCGATCACTTCTCCGTAGGCACGGCTCCACTTCTGAAGTCCTTTTGTCGCACCTGCGACCACTGGCTACCCAGACTAGGACCACATCTGCGAACTTCCTTCCGCACGTGCGTGTCCGCACCTGAAGCTAGCCTCACCGCAGGTGCGATGACACCAGAAGTTGGAAAACTTTAGTAATCTCAACACAACTCCAAACTATCCGTTAACCATCCGAAATCAACACGAGACCCCCGGGACCTCAACCAAACATACCGACAAGTCCTAAAATACCATACAAACTTGGTCAAGCCTTCAAATCACATCAACATGCTAGAAACATGAATGGCACTCCAATTCAAACTTAATGAACTTGAAACTTCAAACTTCAACAACCGACGCCGAAACCTATCAAAACACGTCCGATTGACCTCAAATTTTTCAGATAAGTCATAATTGACATTACGGACCTACTCCAACTTGCGGAATCAAAATCCAACCCCAATATCAAAAAGTCCACTCCCGGTCAAACTTCCCAAAAATTCAAATTTCGCCATTTCAAACCTAATTTAGCTGCAAACCTCTAATTCACAATCCGGACACGCTCCTAAGTCCAAAATCACCCAACGGAGCTAACGGAAACGACAAAACTCCATTTTGGAGTCATCTTCACACAGTTCCAACTACAGCCAAAATTCTAGAACTTAAGCTTCCATTTCAGGGACTAAGTGTCCCAAATCACTCTGAAACCAAAACCTAAACCTCTCAGCAAGCCACATAAGCATAAAATGATACGGGGAAATCAGTAAATAGGGGATCGGGGCTAATACTCTCAATATGACTGGCCGGGTCGTTACATCCTCCCCCCTTAAAACAATCGTTCGTCCTTGAACGAGCATAGAGACATACCTGAAGTGGTAAAAAGATGAGGATAATGGCTACGCATATCATGCTCGGTCTCCTAAGTCGCCTCCTCGAGCGGCTGAACCTTTCGCTAAACCTTCACTGAAGCAATGTTCTTTGACCTCAGCTTTCGAACCTGCCTGTCCAAATAGCCACCAGCTCCTCAACATAAGATAAATCCTTGTCCAACTAGACTGAGCTGAAATCCAACACATGAGATGGATCGCCATGATACTTCCGGAGCATAGAAACATGGAATACTGGATGAACTCCTGCTAGACTAGGAGGCAAGGCAAGCTCATAAGCAACCTCCCCAACTCGTCGCAACACCTCGAATGGGCCAATAAAACTTGGGCTCAGCTTTTCCTTCTTTCCGAACCTCATAATACCCTTCATGGGCAAAACTCGAAGCAAGACCCGCACCACAACCATGAATGCAACATCACGAACCTTCTGATTCGCATAACTCTTCTTTCAGGACTGGGCTGTGCGAAGTCGATCCTAAATCACCTTAACCTTCTCTAAAGCATCCTGAACCAAGTCTGCACCCAATAGCCTAGCCTAGCCTAGCCTCGCCCGGCTCAAACCAACCCACTAGAGATCAACATCGCCTACCATACAGAGCCTCATACGGTGCCATCTGAATGCTCGACTGATAACTGTTGCTGTTGGCAAACTCGGCAAGTGGAAAGAACTAATCCCAAGAACCTCCAAACTCCATTACACATGCACGGGGCATATCCTCCAGTATATGAATAGTGCGCTCGGACTATCCGTCCGTCTGAGGGTGAAGTGATGTGCTCAACTCAATCGGAGTACCTAACTCATGTTGTACGACCTCCAGAACCGTGATGTATACTGCGTACCCCGGTCAAAGATGATAGATACTAGCACGCCATGAAGCCTCAAAATCTCGTGGATATAAACTCGAGCCAATTGCTCAGAAGAATAAGTAGTCATCACAGGAATGAAATGAGCTGACTTGGTTAACCTATCCACAATTACCCAAATAACATCAAACGTCCTCTGAGTCTGTGGAAGCCCAACAATGAAATACATAGTGATGCGCTCCCATTTCCACTTCGGAATCTCTACCTTCTGAAGCAATCCACCTGGCTGCTGATGCTCATACTTCACCTGCTGGTAACTTAGACACCGAGCTACAAACTCCATTATGTCCTTCTTCATTCTCTTCCACTAATAATGTTTCCCCAAGTCCTGATACATCTTCGCGGCACCCGGAGGAATGGAGTACCACGAACTATGAGCCTCCTGGAGAATCAACTCATGCAAACCATCTACATTTGGCACTCATAGCCTGCCCCGCATCCTCAATGCACCATCATCTCCAATAGTGACCTCCTTAGCATCATTGTGTTCAACCATGTCCTTAAGGACAAGCAGATGGGGGTCATCATAATTACGCTCCCTGATATGATCATAAAGAGATGATTGAGAGACCACACAAGCCAAAACTTGACTCGGCTCAGAAATATCCAATCTAACAAACCGGTTGGCCAAGGCCTAAACATCCAATGCCAATGGTCTATCTTCTACTGGTAGATATGCTAAGCTCCAAACTCTCCGCCGTACGACTCAAAGCATCGGCCACCACATTCGCCTTCCCTGGATGGTATAGAATAGTGATATCATAATCCTTAAGCAGTTCCAACCTCCTCCGCTGACGCAAGTTGAGATCCTTCTGTTTGAACAGATGCTGCAAACTCCGGTGATCGGTATAGATCTCACAAGGGACACCGTACAAACAGTGCCGCCAAATCTTCAAGGCATGAACAATAGCTGCTAACTCAAGGTCGTGGACAGGATAGTTCTTTTCATGGACCTTCAGCTGTCTGGACACATAGGCAACCACCCTACGGTCTTGCATCAACACCGCACCAAGGACAATCCGCGATGCATCACAATATACATTATATGACCCCGAACCAGTAGGCAATACCAATACTGGGGCTATAGTCAAAGCTTTCTTGAGCTTTTGAAAGCACTCCTAACACTCCACCGTCCACCTGTACGGAGCACCCTTCTGGGTCAGCCTGGTCATAGGTGCTGCAATAGTTGAGAAACCCTTTACAATCAACGGTAATACCCCGCCAAACCAAGAAAACTCCGGATCTCCGTAGCTGAGGAAGGTCTAGGCAAACTCTGCACTGCTTCAACCTTCTTCGGATCCACCTTGATCCCCTCACTCGACACTACGTGAACCTAAAATGCCACTGAATCTAGACAGAACTCACACTTTGAGAATTTTGCATATAACTTCTTTTCTCTCAAGGTCTGAAGCACAGTCCTCAGGTGTTGCTCATGATCCTCCCGACTCCAGGAGTACACCAGAATGTCGTCAATAAATACAATGACAAATGAGTTAAGATAGGGCCGAAATACATTGTGCATCAAATGCATGAATGCTGCCGGGGCATTGGTCAGCCCAAATGACATCACAAGGAACTCGTAGTGACCATACCGAGTCCTGAAAGTAGTCTTCGGGATATCTGGCTCCCGAATCTTCAACTGATGATAGCCTGAATGCAAGTCAATCTTGGAAAACACTCTGGCACCCTGTATCTGATCTAATAGGCATCTATACGAGGAAAGGGATACCTTTTCTTCACTGTAACTTTGTTTAACTGGCAATAATCAATGCACATACGCATAGAACCATCTTTCTTCTTCACAAACAAAACTGCAGCACTCCAAGGTGACACACTGGGTCGAACTAAGCCCTTATCAAGCAATTACTGTAACTGTTCCTTCAACTCCTTCATCTTAGGAGGAGCCATACGATATGGAGGAATAGAGATGGGATGAGTGCCCGGCAACAAATTAATACCAAAGTCGATATCTCTATTGGGCAGCATACACGGAAGATCAGCTGGGAAAACATCAGGATAATCCCTCACTACTGGAACATACTCAACTATAGGGGTGTCAATACTGACATCTCTCACATAAGCTAGATATGCGTCACACTCCTTCTCAGCCATTCATTGAGCTTTAAGAAATGAAATAACTCTACACGGAGTATAATTTAAGGTACCTCTCCATTCTAACCGCGGTAATCTTGGCATAGCTAGCGTCACAGTCTTGGCGTGACAATCAAGAATAGCATAATGGGGCGACAACTAGTCCATGCCCAAAATAATATCAAAGTGTACCATACTCAGCAATAATAAATCAGCTCTGGTCTCAAAACCACTAAGAACAGCCAAACACGACCGATACACACGGTTAACAACAATAGAATCTCCCATAGGTGTAGACACATGAACATGAGAACTCAAAGAATCACGGGAAAAGCCCAAATACGGAACAAAATAAGATGAAACATAGGAAAAAGTGGAGCCTGAATCAAATAAAACCGACGCATCTTTATGACAGACCGGAACAATACCTGTAATGATAGAGTCGGAAGCAACTGCCTCTGTGCGAGCAGGAAGGGCATAATATTTAGCCTGGCCTCCCCCTCTAGGGCCACCTCTACCTGCCCGACCTCCACCTCGAGGTGGCTGAGCAGGTGGAGTGGTAGCTGGTGCTGTAATCAAAGCCTCGGGACCCGGTAGAGCACGTGGTACCTGAGAAGTCTATGGAGGTGCACCCCTCCTAAGTCTGGGGCAATCCCTCACCATATGGCGAGTGTCATCATACTCAAAACAAGCTCTCGGAGGTCATGGCTACTGTGACTTGCTCGGGCTAGGTCGGCAGGAGAGACCGCTGAAAGCACCTCGTGCAGGAGGTGCACTAGACACTAGCAGTTCATAATAAGGATCTTGGGGCCTAGGAGTGGACGGAATACCACTGGCGCCTGGAATTGCTGAATGAACAAGGCGACTCACATAACCCCTACAATGACGAACTGCAGCTGGGGCACGAGCACCGCTATAAGTGCTAGACTCTCGAGACCTCTTGGCCTCCCTCTCCTCTCTCTCCGAAGCAAGCATACCCTCCAATCTCCTAGCAATCCCCATAACCTGCTGGTATGCAATATCTATCTCTAACTCCCACACCATGCTAAGCCTGATATTGGGTGGAGCTCCTCGATAAATCGACGGACCCTCTCTCGAACTGCAGCAGCCAAGGCTGGTGCATGTCTAGCCAGATCACTGAAACGAACCGCATACTCTGACACAGTCATAGAACCCTGGCGCAACTGCTCAAAATCTGCGCGCCATGCATCTCTAAGACTCTGGGGAACATACTCTCTCAAGAACATATCCGAGAACTGAGTCCATGTAAGTGAAGCTGCCTCAGCCGGACGACCCAAATCATAAGCACGCCACCACTGATAGGCCGCTCCTCTAAGCTGGAACGTACTGACAGAAACCCCACTCGTCTCCTCTACACCCATAGTACAGAGGATACAGTGGCACTCCTCAAGAAAACCCTGAGCATCCTCTAACGCCAAGACACTGCAAAAAGGAGGGTGGTACTTCTTGTACCTCTCGAGCCTAAGCTGCTCCTCCTCAGAAACTACTGCCCAACCCTCGATTTGAACTAGGGCTACCGGATGCACTGGTATGACCTATGAAACCTAGTGGACCTGAACCCGCTCTTTTGGGGTGCGGGCAGTGGGAATTTTTGCTCCTCCCCTGGCCTGAGATGTGGCAGGAGCAAGTGGAATCAATCCTGCGTGAGCTAGAGTACCAAACATGCTCAGGAACTGTGCAAGGGTCTCCTGGAGAGTTGGTGCAGAGGCATCTCAGGTGCCTGCGCTCCGATTAGAGCTACTGGTGGCTCTACTATAGCAGCTCGTACGGGTGCTCTGGCTGCACCACGTGGACGTCCTCAGCCTCTACCTTGGCCCCGGCCTCTCGCGGCTCTAGTAGGGGGCGCGGGTGCCTGGTCATATGATTCGGCTGTACGTGTCCTCACCATCTGTGAGAGAATAGAAGACATAAGTTTAGAATTCCGAAGTCAACAATTTCGCACGACAAGGAATCAAAAGAAGTGAAATATTTTTCCTAGCAGTTCCATAGCCTCCCGAAGATAAGTACAGATATCTCCGTACCGATCCACGAGACTCTACTAAACCTTTTTGTGAATCACGACACCTATGAACCTAGAGCTCTAATACAACCTTGTCACAACCTAATTCTCCCTCCGTAAGATATAGTGACGACACCTAGTCTCTACGGCTAGGTAAGCCTAACAATTTGCGGAATAATAAAAAATAAATACAGAATCAAAAACTAATTTTTCATCAGATAACTATATAACAGAAAAATGCTGCTCAGCATGTACAAGTAACCAACAGCTCGAGTATAACAATATTCCCAAAACCCGGTAATCACAAGTCAAAAGCTCTAATACTTTGTGTAACTGTTTCTATACATCAGTAAGTAGAAGAATAAAGGAGGAACAACATAAAAGGGATAGAGGGGGACTCCGAGGTCTGCGGACGCTGGCAGATGTACCTTGAAGTCTCCGGAGCAGCAGCAAGTACGTAACTAATAGCGGGGCCGGTAGAAGGTACCAGGATATGCACACAAATACATGTGTAGAATAGTAGGATGAGTATACCACAACGGTACACAATAAGTGCCAAGCCTAACCTCGGTTGAGTAGTGACGAGGTCAGGTCAGGGCTCTACTAGTATATAATAAGTAAGACCGAAGATATAACAATGTGAAAAGACTGAGAATCTAACAAAGAGAATTCTACAGAAAGTAACAACGCAACACATAGAAATAAACAACAGGGGCGCTCCCGAGATACCGTCTCGTAGTCCTAAAAGTAAATGCTCAACAGGAGATCTCCCGAGATACCATCTCGTAGTCCCTAAAGTAAATATGCAAGGTGATCTCCCGAGGTACTGCCTCGTAGTCCCAAAAGTAATTGTGCGGGGGAATCTCCCGAGGTACCGCCTCATAGTCCCAAAAGTAAATGTGCAGGGGGATCTCCCGAGGTACCACCTCGTAGTCCCAAAAGTAAACACATAGCTCGAAACATATGGAAACAACATTTAACAGTAAGAACTCTACAATTTAAGACTTATACGAATCAAGGAAATACATGAATCCAACTAAGCATGCTGCATAGATTTCAAATAAGCATTTAAGACACATGGACATGCGATATTAGGCTAAACAAGATAACTACACATGCTGATATAACTCAATTAAGATGTAACATGTTACTATTCGGTAAAAATCTGATTTTACAACAATTAGCCCGTGTATGAACTCGTCACATCGCGTACACGGTGCTCACATATCGCAAAAGTATCACAACAGAACCAAATCCTAAGGGGATTTTCCCCACACAAGGTTAAGCAAGCCACTTACCTCGAACCAAGCCCAATCAATCAATAAGAATGCCTTTTCCTGGATTTTCTAACTCCGAATGGCCCAAATCTAGCAAAAAGCAATTACATACCATAAATATAACTATTTAGAAACTAATCTAATTAATGAAATCAAGACTTTAGCAAGAAATTAGAAATTCGCCCCAAAAAGTCGACCCGGACCCATGCCTGAGAATCGGGTAAAAGTCGCAAAATACAAACACCCATTCAACGACGAGTTCACTCATACCAAATTACCCAAATCCGATATCAAAACCCAAAATAGTCGTTGAAGAACTTTTTCCACTTTTTCCCCAAATTTCTCAACCCGATCTTAAATTAGAAGATGAAATTAATGATAGATTAGTGGAATATAACCAAAAATGAGTTATGGATCGTTACCCAATAGCTTCCTCTGAAAATCCTTCAAATTATCGCCTAAATCCGAGCTCTCAAAGTCCCAAAGTGAAAATGAGATCAAACCCTCATAATTTCCCCTTTTCTTTCCAGAGATCTCGCACCTACGGGTCCTCAGTCGCACATGTGAAGCCGCACCTGCAGAATTTCCATCACAAGTGCGGAATTGACTTAACACACCTGGGTCCGCTGCTGCGATCAAATAGTTGCACCTACGAATGCGCGCCTACGAACAATTGTCCGCTTCTTTGAAATCCTCACCCAGCTCGTACTCCGCTTCTATGATCACTTCTCTGTAGGAGCGGCTCCACTTCTGCGGTACTTTTCTCGCACCTACGACCATTGGATACTCAGTGCAGGGCCGCATCTGCGAGCTTCCTTCCGCACGTGCATTTTCGCACCTGAGGCCAACCTCACAGCTGGTGTGATGACACCAGAAGTTGGAAATCTTCAGCAATCTCAACACAACTCCAAACGATCCTTTAACCAACCGAAATCAACCCGAGGCCCCCGGGACCTCAATCGAATATACCGACAAGTCCTAAAACATCATAAAAACTTAGTCGAGCCTTCAAATCATATCAAACAACGCTAGAAACATGAATCGCACTCCAATTTAGACTTAATGAACTTGAAACTTCGAGTTTCAACAACCGATGCCGAAACCTATCAAAACACGTCCGATTGACCTCAAATTTTGCACACAAGTCATAATTGAAATTACGGACCTACTCCAACTTTCGAAATCGGAATCCGACCTCGATATCAAAAAGTCCACTCCCGGTCAAACTTCCCAAAAATTCAACTTTCTCTATTTCAAGCCTAATTCAGCTACAGACCTTCAATTCACAATCCGGACACGCTCCTAAGTTCAAAATTACCCAACGGAGCTAAAGGAACTGATAAAACTCCATTCCAGAGTCATCTTCACATAGTTCCAACTATGGTCAAAATCCTAGAACTTAAGCTTTTGTTTTACAAACTAAGTGTCCCAAATTACTCCGAAACCAAAAGCAAAACTTCCCGGCAAGTCACATAAGCATAAAATGATACAACGAAAGTAGTAAATAGGGGATTGGGATTAATACTCTCAAAACGAACGGTTGGGTCGTTACACTAACAAAAGCTTAATTAAAAAGATAACAATTACCAAAAGCACATTAGATTGAAGTTATGGTTAACATGGACAACTTATGAAGGACTGAATTGAAGAGCTTCTTATCGTAAACTAGATACTCGATCTCTAATTTTTTCAAGTATATCTTACCCTAGATAGAGAAAAAGAGAAATATGAAATAGAAAAAATAGGTTTAAAGTCTTAAATTCGGGAGAACAAAATCGGGATCTGTAGAGTTCTGATGGGACCTCTTCAAACTCAATTCCATTCGATCTTGCAATATTAAAGTTTAAAATGTGATTCCAGAAACATAATTTAAACTACTAGCGTAAACCCTACTGATTGTCAAAACATGTAAACTCCAGAAAAGCATATCAATTCAAATAATACTAGAGAGTAAATCAAGATATGAACAACCCATAAGAATTGTTTGTACGCATTCAATCAGACAATATCTCTCAAATACCCCCCAAATATAAAAATTAAAATCAAAGACTAGGGTAATAAGGAACATGAAAACTGAAAGCCTGATTCAAACACACAACCAAAGAATGTGGTTATCCCAAATTTATAAAAAAAAATTAAAAGAACTTACAGCAATAGTTTCTGCCACAACTACTAGCGACAATTTTCAGTGAGGAACGGGATTGAAAAGATGGAAGAAAATTTGGTTGTGTGTCCCTTTTTTGGTTATTTCTTAGCGTCAACCTCTCGTCTTCCACTTCCTTCTTTCAAGTTCTAATTTTAATCGAAACCCAGATTCAAAAATTATAGAAATATCAATCATGCACAAATAGTATGGACGCCAAATTGATTCTCATTTTTGAATTATCGAATTTAGTTATGGGTTGAGGTTTAATTCCGAAAAGAATCTTCTTTTTGCCTTACATGATCTGGGTATTCTTTTGGGTTTATGTTTGTCGAAAGATAATGGAAGGTTCTCATAAACTTGTTTAGTTTGCCTAACTTTTTGGTTAAAAGTTATTTAATTGTTATTACGTAAAAAAAATATTGATAAGTAAAGAAAAAAATAAAATGTGAAAGAAGAGGGGTTTTGGCGGGTTTCACGAAAATTGAGAGGAACACTAATAACCGTTACCATTGAATTTTTTTCCAAGATTCGTTGCAATAGATATATCTATTGGAATGGTTTGGATAAACGTTGCAAAATGAAACATCTATAGGAACAGTTCCCACTCAAATGGAACAATTTTATAGCCAGAGTGTACCAGTAGTAACCATGTCTTATTGCAACTTTTACAACCGTTGCAATAACCCATTTATAGTAACGTTTTGTTGACAGTTGCAAAAGTATCTGTTGCCATAGGCTTAGTGTCGCTCTAGGAAGGCATAATCTTGGCATTGATCAGCCGTAGAAGAAACTTGGCTGGATGTTGGACTGTTCTCTTATTCATATCATTGTGGTACTTATTGGCATCCCGCGTCCAAGTGGCAAGTGAGTAATCTCCACACAGCTAGCGCTGAATATCATGATAGTTCGGACGACGAAGAAGCCTTTGGAATAGTTTGGGAGAGTGCTCCGGCAACCCCATAATCTGATTAATCACCTGAAAGGAAAAAGGGATCACCTTGCCTCGCACCTACACCTCGTACACAACATCCAAACTAGCCTCAAGCTACTAGTTGGCTTAAAACTCCGTCACTAAGTTCACATTCACTGCATCATTTGGGACGGAACAAACTCTCAAAACCCAGGGCCGGGATGTTGTTGTAGATCCAAGAGTATTTCCTTGAAAACTTTCCAACTTTCCATCATCTATAGAAACCTCGGGGTTCGGGTTCACAGCAGGAATAAAGGTCCTCTACCAATGTCTAGCATGAGCTGGGACAACCCGAATGCCAAACTTGCACCCCGAGACCACATCAGCATCCGGGTCGATTGTATGGTCCCGGAATATTTCACTGAGTAATTTAAGGCTTTGTGGTGCCAAGTTAGGCTAAAGTGTTCAAACACTAAGGTGTTGTGGAAACTTTTTGGCAGAAGAATGCAATTCCACGGTCTTGTTTGCGACCGCAGAATCGATTTATGGGTCGAATAAGTGCCGTAGAGTGGAGGAGAAATTGAGCTGAGTTGAGGACCCTTATGCGGTGCATTTTGCGACCGCATTACAGGTCTGCGGTGGATTTCGCGACTGCAGAATAGGTCTGCGGGCCACAGACCTGCTGCGTACTCAACCCAAAACATCCCCGTTGTGAGCATCTATTGTGCGACCATTTTGCGGGCCGCACATCTGTTGTACAGTCACTTTTGCGGTCGCAGATCTGAGTCGGAGGGTCCATTTTTCTATTTTTATAACTCCACCCCATTTTGATAAATAGCCTTTGGGGCTTATTCTTGGACGTTTATCTGATGATTTTAGAGAGAGGTAAGAGAAATTTAGAGAGAGAAAGAGGGAACCTAGCATTCCAATCATCCAATCTTTCTCAAATCTTCAAGAATCAAGGAAGCTAGCCGCTAGATTATCATCTATTTGGGTAAGTCCTGCTTCTAAGCTTTTTCATGCAAGAGGTTAAGAGTACAAATATATTGTGGGGTTAAAAATAGGCCATACATGTGGCACTAGGTTGTAGTATGTGGAATTTATGAATCATTGTGGGTAGTTTCTTGTTGAAATTTATTGAAGGAGGAAGGGATTACAATTTTATGTCCTTGAAGTCTATTTTTCATGATACATGTTTGAAAAAATTCCTAGGACAGTTACACCATGAAAATCCTTTTAATTATTAACTGATTTTTGCTATCTTCCTATAGATTGTTATTGCTAGAAGTGTTGGTGCGTTGTAGTAACTTAAAGAAAGCTCAAACAAGGTATGTTGGCTAAAATTTCTCTCTCGGAATCGAATTTCATAATGTTTCAGTAAGTTCAAAGTATGGTTTGCTTATTAAAATGGCATGGCTTTGAGTCGTATTTTTAAATGAAACTAGTATACCAATTGGGTGAGGAAAACTCGATATGCTTAGTACTCCGAATTGCTCCTATGTGTACCAATGTCTTGAGTGAGTATGTCATGTTGTTAATAATCTATAAAGATATTTAAAAATGAAATAAGTAACTTGGGTAAATATTGTTACATCACGTACTTTAGTATCAGGATAAGTCGTAGTAATCTATATGAGCTTAAAGGGATTAAGAACATTCATGAGATGATAGAAGATTTGTGACTAGGTTATTATAAGACCCCGCAAGTTAATAACCTTGATATTGTTAGATATATTTTGATATGGTATTTTGAGTGGAACATTTTTGTAACAAAAAAAGTTTGACAAATATAATTTTACATAATTATTAATATTACAACTTTCGAATATGCTTTAAATTATACACATATATAATATGAGAAAGGTTATGAGATTTTCTTTATTGTAAAGATAGAAATTATCTTTTTTTACAAGAAAAGAAGGTTATCTTTTTACCATTTTAAGAATTAAGCATACGAAAATTTGTACTCTTTATATGAGATTAGGAAAATTAAAAGTTGAGAAAATATATGTATTTTTACATGGATGTTTTAATGAAATAATATTGTATGTGTTGATTTTATATGGTACCACATGACCATGATAGTAAAGTATATTATAGTAAGATGTATAAAGTGTCTTAAAAGTGAGTAGTATTTTAAGTAATTTGAGATGATTCTTAATTATGTGGGTAATTGGTTAATTATTGGGTAATGAGTCATTACCTTATTAATTAACGAGTTATGGGTGGATAAGAACTAACCCTCCCCACCCCCACGTGGCAGCCACCCTTTCTTCAAATGATGACTCTTAGTATAGTTAATCTAGGTGGCAAGATTATTTCCTTTTCTCTACAACTACTGCTAATATAATATTAGTAGAACTCCTTTTTAATTGAAAAGGCATGATGCTTGAGAATGTTTTTGTTGGCAATTGTCAAAGATGAAAGCTTATAGGAAAGGGAGAATTCACATTTGCAGCTTAAGTTGATCAATGCCAATTGAAAGCCCTTAACTTGGAAACTTTTAACTATCAGAAATGGGCTATGCTGCATATGCAGATGCTTGTGGAATAAGATGATTCTTTTTTAAGGTTACAGATGATTAGCTTTTCATCTTTATGGAATGAGTGATTCTCTGACTTTTGCAATTGCCCATGTTACATTTGATTGCCGTGAATATATGTGACTTTATATTTCAGTCATAGTATCTTTGTTGATGAACACATAATTGTGGCCAAGCAATGGAAATTCAAGTCTCTTATAGTGCGTAACTCATTTACCCGTTTCCAGTAATTATGATTGAGGCGTGGTGAGGATTGTTCATGGATACAAGTAGATAGTTGGCCTTAAAGGTATGTTAAGACTATACCTTCTTTCTTTTTAGCATGATCCATACGATTAAAACGAAACGAGCAAATGCACAACTTCCATAATTCATAGAAATACTAGAGATGCTTATGTTCTTGATTCTCCATGTGTCATATTATTCTATCATCTGTTCACGGGTCTCAAAAATATGTAAGTTGGTAAAGTTTATTTCATGATATTAATCAGAGGCATTGGTCTTATGACGTACAAAGAGATTTTCTTAACGTATTTCATATGCATTTCATGCATTTATACATGCACATTGACCCATGGTCAGATGGCGATATATATATATATATATATATATATATATATATATGTGTGTGTGTGTGTGTGTGTGTGTGTGTGTGTGTGTGTGGAGGGGGGGGATATGGGAAAGGTTATGGCATTATATACGCACCACCACCTGATCAGTTGGTATACGTTGATGATTTTACTGGCTGAGATGATATGATGGGATGCCCTAAAAGGCTTGATGATGATATGTATGTACAGACCTATGCACGATATGACATTCATACACATATGCATGACATTATAAGTATTTCATGATTTACCGAGCTATCTAGACTCACAGGTTGAATCATTTACTCCATGTTTCTTCCATGTCCTTAATTAATGTTGACTTACTGTTATGTTTCAGTTCCACCTTACATACTCGGTACATTATTCGTACTGACGTTTTTTTGTTGGGGACGCTGCATTCATGCCTGTAGATATAGATAAACAGTTTGACGAGCCCTCATAGTAGAAAAGATTGACATTCAGCGAAGGATCGGTAAGACTCCACCTCATTCGGAGTGCAGCCGAGTTTATGAGTCACCGTGTCAGAGTTTTGCTCAGACTTATGGGTAGGCCGGTACCCTGTCCCATTTGGTGTCAAATAATCTTAGAGGCTTTGTAGACAGAGATTCATTTTGCACAATATGTCAGAGGCCTTGACGGCCCATATGTATTTATGTTTTAAGAACGATGTTTCATTGATACAGAGTTGTGGCCCACTTATAGTTGTACAATACAAGTTGTGGCCATGTTGGCCCATGCTAGTTATAAAAAAATGATGAGTTGCAGAGTGGTTCGCTCGGGCTAGTAAGGCACCGGGTGCCAGTCACGCCTCCCAAAGTTTGGGGCGTGACAAATAGAGTGTGCCAACGTGCCAAGAATATAAGTTATAATTGTGGCTAGTGGTACCAAGGAAATGAGAAGATGTAATAAGGGTTATGAAATGTGCCATGACTCAACTGTTCTTAAATGACTTCAAAAAGATTGGCCTAAAGGCTTTTGTACTCAATTTATGCCATAAGTGGCTGTTTTTAACTAATGCTTTGCCTTATAAATATATCCAATGTGACTCGAGTTCTTACATACTCCAGTGTTGAATTTGTATATTTTCGTGATTGTAAAAGAGTAATTCAAGAATAATTGGTGCATTTCTTGTTTATGACTTTAATGTTTGTTTCTATTGATGGTTGGTATGTCCCCTTCTTTGGGAAGAATCCTTTGTATTTAAAGTTTCCATTACTAATGAACTTGAGGTATAAAATACTCTATATGTTGGTCATTGGTGGTTATTCTTGAAATTAAATGAAGTAAAAGTATGGAATATAAAATGCGGCCATCGTGCTATGAATAAAGAATCTTGCAAAAGGCCCAAAGAGCCAAGGAAATATTGTTAATGTGGATGGTCAAAAATACTAATAAATATCTATACAATGTGAAAAATTCTGAGATGAATCTCAGGGAAAACTAATTTGGACCATATGCCATTGAAATCAACTTATTCGTTCACCATGCATGTGTTAAAGTAATGTTAATCATGTCACTTGAGATTACATGTGGTCTCGTGCATAATGAGGTGTTATGTGAACCCTATGGACGGGCTATGAAATGCATATGTGTATAATATAATATGTGAACCTTATGGACGGTCTATGAAATGCATAGGTGTGTAATATAATATGTGAACCCTATGGATGGGCTATCAAACGCATAGCTGTATAATATAATATGTGAACCCTATGAACGTTCTATGAAACACATAGGTGTATAATATAATATTGAACCCTATGGACGGGCTATGAAGTGCATAGGTGTGTAATACAATATGTGAACCCTATGGATGGTCTATGAAATGCATAGGTGTATAATATAATATGTGAACCCTATGGACGGGCTATGAAGCACATAGGTGTATAATATAATATGTGAACCCTATGGACAGGCTAAGAAATGCATAGGTGTGTAACATAATATGTAACGACCCGACCGGTTGTTTTGAGCATTTACACTTTGCTCGCCAGTTCTCAGGCATGACCAGCCCCGTATGATGCATATGTAAATCGTCGGTTTTGATTTTCAGGATAATCGGAATAGATTTGGAAGAACAATTCCCAGCTTGAAGCTTTAAATTTAAAAGGTTTGACCAAGTTTTGACTTTTTAGTATTCGATCTTGAATTTGAATTTTTATGATTTGGTTAACTCTGTTAGGTGATTTTGGACTTGGGAGCGCAAACGGAATGTGATTTGGAGGTCAGTGGTAGATTTAGGCTTGAATTGGCGAAATTGGAAATTTGGAGTTTCCGGTCGGTAGTGGAAATCTTGATATCGGGATCAGAATGGAATTCCGGAAGTTGGAGTAGGTTCTTTGTGTCATTTGTGAAGTGTGTGCAAAATTTCAGGTCATTCGGACGAGGTTCGATAGGTTTCGGCGTTGTTTGTGGAATTTGGAAATTTAGATGTTCTTAAGCTTGAATCCGAGGTTGATTTGGTGTTTTGATATTTTTATGAGTGATTCGAAGGTTCAAATAAGTTTGAATGATGTTATGGGATGTGTTGGCATGTTTTATTGAGGTCCCGAGGCCTCGGGTGTGTTTCAGATGCTCAATGGGTCATTTTTCGACTTAAGGAGTTTGCTGGTTTGCTGGGGTTCTACTGCTGGTGTGTTCTTCATCGCGATTGCGGAAGGAGGTTCGCGATCGCGTAGGGAAAATGGGAGGCCAAGTGGGTTAACTCTTCGCGATCGTAGAGAATGGGACGCGATCGCGTAGGTCAGTCAGGTTGTGCAACGCGAACGCGTGGGCCAGACGGCATTCGCGTAGAAGAAATAAGGCGGCAGAGGAAAGCTGGAGTTACCCTTCGCGGTCGCGTAAGTTAGAGGAACCATCGCGATCGCGTAAGTTAGAGCAACCACTGCATCGCGTTCGCATGTGGAGTAACGCGGTCGCAAAGAGTAAAATGTTGAGGCAGCAAAGTTATTCTTCGCGACCGCGATGGTGTTTCCGCGATCGCGATTAAGGAAATGTCTGGGCCGAATGTTTAAGTTCAAAAATGAGGGTTTTGGTCTATATTTCAAAATTTCATTAGAGAGCTCGGGAGAAGGCGATTTTGGAGGGGATTTTCAGAGAATTGATTGGGGTAAGTGTTCTTCACTCAAATTTGGTTAAATCCCATGATTATATCTTGATTCTTATCATTTAATTTGGGAATTTGGAGCGGAAATTGGGGAAAATGGAAGAAAACTTGGAGAGTTTAAATTAGGGATTTGAGGTCTGATTTTGATGATTTTGGTATGTATAGACTCGTGAGAGGATAAGGATTCTAGTGTTGTGATTTTTATCGGATTCCGAGATGTGGGCCCGGGGGTCGGGTTTGGCCAATTTCGGGATTTCGAGTTTAATTTGATAACTTTCGCGTGGGCTTTGTCCCTTTGGCTTGTATTGATGTTATGATTCTGATTTTTGGGTAGATTCGGGACGATTTGAGGCTGAGTCGGGAGGCAAGGGCATTTATTTTCGTCCGGTTCGAGGTAAGTAACGATTGCTAACCTAGACCTGAGGGTATGAAACCCCGGAATTTCGTATTGTTGTGATAAATGAGGTGACACACATGCTAGGTGACGGGCGTGTGGGCGTGCATCGGTAGGGATTGTGACTTGGTCCGTCCCGTGGCAAACTGTAGAGTTGCTTATTTTGATAAACTCTGTATGATATTTATGTGTTTTAGAAATGAATCTGTTAATTTGGGCTGAATGCCATGTTTAGGGACTTGTGCCGAACTGTTTGGACCCTCGGGGGTATTTTAATACTTTCCTCACACTGTTTTGATTCGAAAGCATATCCTCAGTCATGATTTTTATCTGTTTACTTTTGATTCAGTTTTGTTACTCTGTTTTAAATATATGAAAGTTGTTTGGGTTAAGTTCCCTGAATTTTTTTACTGAAATGCCCGAGTGGTGGTGAGGTTGGTGACTAAGAGAGATCGAGGACCTGATGGTGAGGATTATATATATTTATAGATCGGGCTGCACGCCGCAGCGATATTATATATATTTATGGATCGCGCTGCACGCCGAAACGATATTTATATGTATATGGATTGGGCTGCTAGCCGCAGCGATATGTTGGATCGAGCTGCACGCCGCAGCGATATAGCACTTGGGCTGTAGGAGCCCCTCCAGAGTCTGCACACCCCCAGTGAGCGCAGTAGACTATATATATTTACGGATCGGGTTGCACGCCACAGTGGTTATTATTATAAGATATCTATTGAGCGGGAGTGCTGAGTGCGAGTGCTGATTGATGAGAGTTGAGTCACGAGTGACTGAGAGGCTTGCCCGAGAGGCTATGTATATATATATGAGTGATACTTTGCCCGAGGGGCTTGCTTATGAACTTGATGCTTCCACCCTTCTTTTATGCGGAGCCTCTATTGAAACAAAAAAAAATGTTGAATAAATGTTTTAATTAACTTTCATTGAAACTGGAGTTTTTACGAGGTGTTCGGAAATTTAACTACGATTTGACTTTGATAATTCTATTGAGATTTTATGCTAGATTATGTATATGATTTAAATGCTCGTCACTGCACTCAGCCTTTATTTACTTTGGTTACTTACTGAGTTGGCGTACTCACGTTACTTCCTGCACCTTGTATGCAGATCCAGGTGCCAGAGCCTCAGAGTGAGAGCTCTCAGCAGCTTTTGAGTATTTCCGGAGATAGCAAGGTAGCTGCACGGCGTTTGCAGCCTTGCCTTTTCCTTCATATCCTTAGTGTTATTTATTTCAGTCTTTTCCTTGTATTGAGTAGACAGTACTGGACAGTATCTTAGTAGCTCATGACTAGTGACACCAGGATCGGGCAGCGTGAGTGTATTTGCGTAATTGTTTTTCCGCATATTTTGTTATATTAAAATTAAAGATTTGTGATCATAATTGATTTGGAAATGAATTTATAAAAGACCTTTATGTTATTAGTGTTGAATCGGCTTGCCTAGTACTGCGATAGGCGCCATTACGACCGGGGTGATTTGGGGTCGTGACAAATTGGTATCAGAGCCTAGGTTACATAGGTCTCACGGGTCATGAGCCGGTTTAGTAGAGTCTCGCGGATCGGTACGGAGACGTCTGTACTTATCCTCGGGAGGCTATGGAACCTTTAGGAAAAATCTCACTTTCTTGAATTCTTATCGTGCGAATCCATTTATTCAACCAAAAGCGTAACTCTTTGAATTCCTTTCATGTATTCGAATGCGCACGTGAGCGCTCGGTATCAGCTGTGCATCGACGGCTTGTGATTTCCATGTGAGGTGCGAGATGTAATTTTTAGCATGATGATAATGGGCCAGTCTGGAGGACTTGAGGCCGGGTTTGGTCTATGTCTTGTGTGCTGAGATTTTCGATTTTGTGAGCATGAGCATTTGGGACTTATATGTCCGTTTGTGTCCTTATTTATGGGATTTTGTGACTGACTATGTAGTGAGTGTGATTTGACGGTGAGATGTGTTCAGATTGTTTGACTGAGACAAATAGAATTGGCTGGAGATGTAGCACGAACTATTGAGTGTTTGACTTATGTCTTAAGTTGGCATATGGCCTCGAGTTGTGAGTGTACTAAAGGACCTCTCATGTAGTTTAGTTGAGAAGTGAAGTGGACCTTCCTGTTGTGATATGAGTTCTGTTGATACCCACTTTTTTCCTGTATATTTTTAATATGCAAAATTTTCAAAATAGCATATGTACGCATATATAAGCATTTCCAAATATTTTATTATTTTTTCTTAATTTTTAAAGATTTTTAAACCAATTTATTCCCCTATTTTTATTCATAAAAAACCCCAATAATGATTCCCAAAATTATCATTTTGGTGATTCATTTATTGGATTCTTATATTTATACTAAAATATAGCTAATATATTGTTTCCATATTTTTACGAATTTATTTAGTATTTTTAAAGCTAAATTGCATATAATTGCAATATTAGCCCCTTTTAAGATTTAATTGCGTTTATATTTATAAAAAAATTAAGTCCAGTATTTTCAAATTGATAATTATATGTTATTAATCATTTTAGTGCCTTTAATTTACTTCTAGAAATTATTTATTATTTTTTATAAAATAAATGAGGGAAAATGTCTATTTAAATGATAGCCCATTTGCATTTCAATTTTAGCCGGATTTGGACCTCTAATTAAACCTAATTACCCAACCCAATTACCTAATCTACCCGACCCGCGACACTTCTAAACAACCCGCCCGGATTCCCCATTTAATCCAGGCCGTTGATCAAAATGATCAACGGCCACCTTTTAATCTTTCCTTTTTTAATTTCCCCTTACCCCCAAACCCTAGTCATTTTGCATCCCCAGCCGCCTTTGAAACCCCCCTTTCTCTCAATTCTCTCTCAAAGCTTCTCGAACCCTAGCCGCCTCCCTCCACTTACACCCTAAAATCACCGGAATCCATGGCTTCCAAGGCCATTGAAGTCCTATACCGGCCTCCCATAACTCCTACACGCCTGGTTACTGTGGTTTCAAGGCCTGACCATGAGGAAGCTTGGCCCAGACTTTGTTTGATTCGAGTTCTATGGCCGTCTCTGACCTTGCTCCGGCCAGCCATGGTCATTCGAGCCTGATCTCAACTTCTCCGACTCAGATCAATGACTTTCCAAGCCTTTCTCATCACCTGGTTTCTTCTGAAACTCTAACCCTTCGAGGTTTTTCCGATTCTTTTAGATTCATTGTATATCAGTGTTTTCTCTAAGCTTTTAAACATTTTCTCAAAGTTCTTTCAAAACTATACCTTCAGAGCCCTCGTCTTTTTCTTATTTAGGGTTTCGTTAAGTTATCCTTTAAAGTTTCTTTGATCATTAGCATGTTCTACTGTGCTTCGCATGTGTGTCTTTTACTGTGTTTCTTATAAGTTCCTTTTACTGTATTTCCTATGTGTTTCTTCTACTGTATTTCTTATGTGTTCTTCTACTGTGTTTCTTATGATTGTTCTTCTACTGGAAAATGCATGTTAAAAGTCTCAGTTCCTTTCTGAGATTTCTGAACTTATTTCGTTAGTATTTTTGCCTTGATTACTTGTCTTTTCATCTCTACACTCGATTGATAGCAAAACCCTAAAATTTGGGGTTTCATCCGAGTATTAAGACTATTCGCTATGTGATTTGCTTTTTCTTCATCTTTGAACTTGTTTGATTTCAAAACCCTAACTTCTTTGGACCTATTCGAGTTTCTGAAGATTGTTTCATCTACTGCTCGACTGAGTTTCCAAATCTTTGTTTCAACCTTTGTTTCTTTATATGATTCTGATTTCCTGCTAAACTCTTCTAGGGTCTTTCTACTGGACCCTCTGCATGCTATTTGATACTCTCCCTCTTCTTTGTCACTAAGATGACTACCATGTTCCTATAGTTCACTACTTACTAATTTTTGTGATTGCATGACGCTTTTTCTTTGTCCTAAATTCAGCCTCGCATGCCTAATACTTGTGTACTCTTTATATATGCTGAGCTTCCACTCTAAAATGACTTTCAATTTTTTGACTGATTTCAGACCTCCTTTGTGTAAATCTGATTGATTCTTTCCTTGTTGTGCTAATTTCCCTGTTACTTGGTTTGATTCAATAACTTTCCTTAGCCTTTCTGACTTGGTTTACTCGTGAACCAGTGATTTCGAACCCCTTACTCCTTGATTTACTATGTACTGATTGATTTCATTGGGTATCTTACCTTATTTGTTTATGTATCTTAAAGATTCTTCCCTTAATTAAACTCATATGTATTTACCCCTAATTGCCTACTTTGCACAAGATGCTTACTCGATCTCTTTCCTTAAATGATTTCTGTTCACTACCGTTTAAGTTTGAACTCCTTAATTAAGGAAGTTCTTCTACTGATTCATTTTAATTGGTACATGGTTATTTCTTGCCTTATTTTCTGCCTGCTTCACACTATAAATACTTGCTCTTTTATTAACACGAACACTCTTAGTTTTCTGAACTCACACTCACATTCAAAAGCATTCTCTCTTGTTACTTGTGTTGTGGCATGTTTCCAAGTACTGCTACTGCTGTATTTTGCTTCTTTGAAACTGGTATGTCCTGATTAAGGTTTTCAGCAATCACAACAATGTGTTATTTACTACCTTTACCTGCATGTCTGCCTACTGCTTATGTGTAGTTCAATGCTTACTTTAGCATGCTGTAATTTCCTTCTGCCTATTCTAAATCTATTGTGAATCCCAAAACCCTACTCCCTATGTGTTTATGCTATGGTTTGAGGCATGACAGTACTGCAAATTATTGTCCATGACTCAAACTTGATCCCCTGGGATTCTAGCCTCTAATATGATGTTTTCTTGCGGACTTATAGGCATGCCAGCATCCTCCATTGCTGGGTATGCCTAAAGCTTGCCCTAGCCTAAGCAATAGGCTCTTTGCAATTTCCTTATTCCCTGAACCCCTTTTGTGTACCTGTTTCCCTCTCCTTTATTCCTTAGAATTTTGTTCTTCACTTGCACTCTCTCTTAGATTTTAAGTTCTGCCCCCCCCCCTCTTGTGAGCCTTGCCTTGGGACCTTTTGAGCTCCCTCTGAACTTGGACACTTGAGGGCTGACCCTTCCACACTGCACTTGTCCCTATTCTAGTGATATTATTTGGGTGTGAGCATTGTCCGGAGTCCCATTGAGGCTCTTAGGGAACTTTGACACACTCAAATTGGAGAAAGGCTTTGGATCAGTGGTCTTTGAGTTGGTCTATCTCATATTTCAGACAGGAAGTCTGAATCAGGCTCTCCTTTGGTTGTACCTTTTTTACTCTTTTTTTTTGATGTAATTTTTTATTCATTCTGGTTTGTAATAAGTTGTAATAAATGCTTGGGGCTGGCTAGTGAAAAAGGGTGGGTAACTATGCATGCAAAGGGTAGAAATCATGTCTATAGGTCTATCATAATTTTGCATATTTCAAATACATATAGAGATCATGTCTATAGGTCTATTATAATTTTGCATATTTCAAATACATATAGAAATCATGACTATAGGACTACTATATTCCTGCATATCCAACTTCATATAGAAACCATGTCTATAGGTATCTTGAATTCTGCATATTCAAATAGAAATCATGCATATAGGTCTATTCTGAATTTTGCATAGCCAACTTCGTATAGAAATTATGCCTATAGGATTGTTCACTTCTGCATAATCAATTACATCTAGATACCATGTTTATAGGTCGTAAACAAATTCTGCATCTAGATACCATGTTCATAGGTTTAAAACAAGCCTTATGCATTTAGATACTATGTCTATAAGGTTTCTGCATTTTTTTTACACCATGTCTATAAAGTTTAAAATCAGCAACGCATAGAAAGCATGCCTATAGGAATTTCTAATCGAATCTGATTCGCCTCAATCAGTGTTAGATATATAGCCAGTAATTATGGATACTGACAGTTGCAGAATGTATAATCAATTCGTTAAATCCTGCCTCTATTTTAATAATCTGATTCCCTCACTTAGCAAGTTTAACAAGTATGCATTCAAACAATTTATTTCAAGCCTTACTATTTTCTGAATTCAGTAGATATCATGCCTATAGGACCCCGTCTTAACACTTAGGCAAGCCATAGGGTAATAACTATAAACTGAATCTGTTATATTAATTACAACCAGCAGGTAGGCCTGATTCGGGCTTCTTATCTGAATTATGTAATAAATCAGTCTGCCTCAACCTTTAAGTTCTCTCATATTTGGTATTTAATCAGACTTTAACCAGTATGTGAAAGTCATGCTAATTACGTGCTTTTCTGTTCAATTAGGTGTGATTGAGCCTCTGTTTGTTTACATGCTTCCCCCCCTCCCCCCTAAAATGTGCAATGTGTTTTTTTTACGTCGCCTTAGATTTTTGACCTTTTGAAACCTCAAATAAGCCCAATATCCTTCCCCTTTTAGGATTAGTAGTCCTAAGTGCCTCCGGGACTGATAGAATTGGGACGGGTAATAGCATGCAATAAGTAATCGAAAGCATTCCGCGCTTTAATACCTTGACGGGGTGGGAAGGGTAGATATGGATATGATGACCACGCGATAATGTCGCGTGTAGCCCCTCATTGAGGAGTGATTACCGGACAATATGTGGGGTGATCCATATTTTTAATAAACCTAGGACCCCCCTCCCTCTATTTCTTTACTTCTTTTAGCAATTTCAACTCTTTCTTTTAAAAATCAGCTTTTCTAATTGTTCTTTCCAACTTTGTTTATTTGTAAACCATTATGTGAAAATCCCCTCTTTTTTGAAGCTTTATTTGTCTACATGTTGTTTGCACCTAACTTCACAATAATTGTCTGGCCGGGAACCACACTAGTTGATTCTGAGGGGTGCCTAACACCTTCCCCTTAGAATAATTTCAAGCCCTTACCCTATCTCTGGTAATCCAAATCAAACTCTTTTGGTGTCCTAATGCACCCTGATCATTAGGTGGCGACTCTTCAAAATTGCAAAACCTCTTTCCCAAAAGGAAAGAGTTGTCCCAACCAAATATCATAAACCTAATTTCGCGAGAAAAAGGGGGAGCGACAAGTTCCTAGTGATGTATTTTGGGCTGATCAATGCCCCAGCAGCGTACATATATTTGATTAACAGTGTATTTCACCCATATTTGGATTTCTTCGTTAATGTGTTCATGGATGATATCCTGGTGTACTCTCGTAGCCAGGAGGAGCATGCTCAGTATTTGAGAGTTGTATTGCAGAGATTGAGGGAGGAGAAGCTTTATGCAAAGTTCTGCAAGTGTGAATTCTGGCTCAGTTCAGTAGCATTCTTGGGGCACGCGGTGTCCAGTGAGGGTATCCAGGTGGCCAGACGAGTGTGGAAAGGGCTTTTAGAAGCTCAAGATTGCTTTGACCACAGCTTCAGTGTCAGTTCTGCCATCAGCTTTCGGTTCTTGTACCGCGTATTGTGATGCCTCGAGGGTAGGCGTTGGTTGGGTTTAAATGCAGGAGGGTAAAGTGATTGCATAATAGCTATGACTATAGGAAGAGTATAGAGAGGTATCAGTTTGAGGCTAAGCAGGCAGGGTTATTTCCCGCGAGGTGTCCTAAAGGCGTGTGATCCCTATGTTGTTTATGGTAAGTCCTCTTTTACTAGTGAAATATGTGTGTTGCAATTTGAGGTTGGATCGCATATGAGAGTGGACTTGAATGTTACAAGGTTGAATGCGAGATTTGCAGATGATTTGAAATACTAGATGGTTTGTGTTACGCGAGCTTATCAAAGATTTTTTTTAACTCACAATGGCAGTATGGCAGTAATAGAACATGGGTATCGTGAGTTATTATGTGTTTTGATCTATGGCTTTGAGCCAAGTGGGGGAGTCTGTTAGTGATCAATTGATTGCACGGTTATGTGTTGTATGGGGTTTAGTTTGAGGTATACTTGTGGATCAATTACGACTTGTAGAGGTTGAGATCGAGGATGACTCGAGTAAAGGAAACTCTGGATAAGGGATTGTGTTATGCTATATGTGCATATGGAAGATGTTGGATGAATTAGTTATTGTTGTAAGGAATGTAACGGGTATGGAGTAGGATATCACTCGGCTGCTTAGAAGGATGAGTTACTTCCTAGGGTATTTGAGTGCTAATGGAGCACAGGTCGCTTGGACCGTTTGGTCAGTCTAATTGAGACCTGAGTAGAGTGGATGACTCTCGAAGATGTTCCAACGGATTAAAGATTTATATGTAACAATTGGGAATTCTTCAGGATGTGTATTTGTCTATAAATTGGGACTTACATTGGAAGGCGTCAAGATTAATGGCATGTCTAGATCGTAGCGGATCCTACATTCCGGTATCAGGGAAGGGAAAGAATAGCTTAAATCCATAGGAAGTCTCTTCAGAGTAAGTAATTGAGTTGTGTTACTTTTGGGATGCTTAAGAGGAACATTCAACGGCTTATGAGCCTTAGACGGTGTGGTTTTTTTGTTTGGGTCTCATGTGGTGTGTCTGGGTCGAGGATTGCGGTATTATGGCGAGGAAAGTATCAATTTGAAGGTAATTCAGAAGGAACTTGGATAGATAGGACGGCTTGGTAGTAGGTCGGATCGACATGGCAAGGGATATGACTAGTTCTTTGGGTGCTTATGAGGTAATGAGTTTATACAGGTGTTTCGCGGCAATGCTCTTGGGTTTTTGGTGACCTGCGTAGATTGTTTGAGTTAGAAGGATTCAGTCCTGACGGTTTGGTTTTGTGCAAATGTGATTCGGAGAGTTCTTGATGGTTTCTACCACGGTTAGATATGTATATTTTCCATTGGCGTGAGGAGCAGGTGATGTATAGTGATCTTCTTCTAGATGGGATCAAATGAAAAGTTCTTAGCTAGTTGATCACGTAGTTGCTTGTGGCTCGGAATGGATTACGAAGTTCTCATATTTATCATAAGTTGGCATGGTATATGCGGTATGTTGTGTAGGGTTGAGATTTGCATGTGTGAGGTCATAGTTCAGTTCTGGAATGAAGGCCATAAATTCCTAAGCAGCATGGGCAGTTCCAAATGACTAGGTAGGTGATATCACTAATTGGTGCGGCTTGATGAGGGTATACATTCCAGGAAGGGCAATGAGCTTGAGCTAGAGGTACTTCATCGGAATTGCAGCATTCTTTTGTTGGATCTACTGCTGATATTCGAGGTTGCTTGGTGCACAGAAGAATTATAGGAGTGTTCCTCATGGAACGATTGGGTATTAGAGGTGTGTTATATATTCGAGCGGTGGAGTTGGGATCAGATATTGTGATTCGTGCACTTTATGGAATTCGAGACTAGGATCATAAACAGGTTGTTTCATGGTTGTGGATTGTGAATATGTGGGCAAAGCTAGTCAGGTAATGGTATGGGTCATGATTCAATCATTGTGAACTTTCGGAGAGTTAATTATCTATTGTGGTTGTCCAAAGTTGATTTAGGGTTCATTGGTAGGCCTAGTATGGATGTCTGTTCTGTACCGGGTTGGAATTGTTGAGTCCGAGTTGCTATCATTGAGGGATATGCCATTCGATTGTCATTGCACTTATTCGTGTTCTGGAGTGATTTATGAGATACCGTTCTGTGTTGCGAGGAGTTGTGATTGTTGGTTCTATGCACATATGGTGCAGTTCTATTTGGACTTCAAAGCGGTATTTAAGTAAGGCGGATATTTGGGTTTTGCATGAGAGATTGCGCATTGGATATGTTCTTTCGGGCTGGTATGGTGTTGCTTCATTTGCTTTGTCGTGGTTATGGTGATTTAGTTTTGGGTACTAGACATCAATTTGTGCATGATTGTTGATCTTGAGTATGGCGACTTGAGGTGTTTCATGTGTAGATCACTGTTTGGATAGGGTTGCGCATTGCAACGAAGTTATGTGGAGGTATAATCCTTCAGGCTAGATTCGTGTGTTCTGGTTCTAAGATGTGTGATGGGTTCTCAGCATTGTGTTGAGGCAGTACTGGTGAGCTTGCGGTACAGCTCTATCATTTGAGTCATTTTTCCATGATTTGAGTACACTTAAATTGTTGCTTATTGGTGCGCGGGTCGCGCAGGTGGTGGATTTAGATTGTATCGATGTGTCATGTCACTAGAGTAGTCGTGTTGATGAGATGAGGTCATTGGATCTAGAATGAATACTATCGGATCTGATTTCAGCATGTTGGAAGGATAATATCGGGATTCGGCTTAGAAACTTACTATGGTCCTTGCCGAAGGAGAGGGAGCTCCACGACTGGTTAATCTGAGGAATGGTTATGACTTTTTGTGTGTTTCATTCAGCATTGGCAGTATACGGAAGTGTTGGAATAACGCTTTGGTTTGATAAGAGCTTTATCACTGGAATTGGGTTGTTTGAGCAGCTGCTGTGATTAGAAGTTATCGCTATGAGTGTTTGAGTTGTGTGGTATATCATGTAATTTTTATCTTGAATTGCGGTTATGGATTGATACAGCGTGTTCAGACTTATTCAGTGTGTAGATGTGAGATTCTGATTTTATAGATAATTTCGGAAGTGGAAAATTGGTTCTAAGGTTATGGGCTAGGGTGAATTGTGGAATTTCAGTTATGTTGTGTTATCGGACCTATATAGGATAGGGTGACGTGGGATCACTCTGGGTATGTGCATGATAAGGTTACACAGCGATTTGATGGTATTCGGAACAACTATGGGCACGTTCGAGGACGAACGTGTGTTTAAGTGGAGGAGGTTGTAATGACCCGACCGGTCGTTTTGAGCATTTGCAGTTCGCTCGCTAGTTCTCAGGCATGACTAGCCCCGTATTCACTTATGTAAATCGTCGGTATTGGTTTTCAGGATAATCAGAATAGATTTGGAAGAACAATTCTCACCTTGAAGCTTTAAATTTGAAAGGTTTGACCAAGTTTTGACTTTTTAGTATTCGCTCTCGGATTTGGATTTTTATGATTTGGTTAGCTCCATTAGGCGATTTTGGACTTGGGAGCACGTCCGGAATGTGATTTGGAGGTCCGTGGTAGATTTAGTCTTGAATTGGTGAAATTGGAAATTTGGAGTTTCCGGTCGGCGGTGGAAATCTTGATATCGGGGTCAGAATGTAATTCCAGAAGTTTGAGTAGGTTCGTAGTGTCATTTGTGAAGTGTGTGTAAAATTTCGGGTCATTCGGACGATGTTCGATAGGTTTCGGCATTGTTTGTGGAATTTGGAAATTTAGATGTTCTTAAGCTTGAATCCGAGGTTGATTTGGTGTTTTGATGTTGTTTTGAGTGATTCGAAGGTTCGACTAATTTGAATAATGTTATGGGATGTGTTGGCAAGTTCGGTTGATGTTCGGAGGGCCTCGGGTGTGTTTCGGATGCTCAACGTGTCATTTTTGGACTTAAGGAGTTTGCTGGTTTACTGGTGTTCTGCAGCTGGTGTGTTTTTCATCGCGATCGCGGAAGGAGGTTCGCGATCGCGTAGGGCAAATGGGAGGCCAGGTGGGTTAACTCTTCGCGATCGCAGAGAATGGGATGCGATCACATAGGTCAGTCAGGTTGTGCAACGCGAACGCATGGGCCAGGCCGCATTCGCGTAGAAGAAATAAGGCGGCAGAGGAAAGTTGGCGTTACCCTTCGCGTTCGCGTGGGGTCAATCGCAATCGCATAAGTCAGAGGAACCATTGCATCGTGTTCGCGTGTGGAGTAACGCGGTCGCGTAGAATAAAATGCTGAGTCAGCAAAGTTGTTCTTCGCGATCGCGGCGATGTTTCCGTGATCGCGATTAAAGAAATGTCTGGGCAAAATGTTTAAGTTCAAAAATGAGGGTTTTGGTCCATAATATCAAATTTTCATTAGAGAGCTCGGGAGAAGGCGATTTTGGAGGGGATTTTCAGAGAATTGATTGGGGTAAGTGTTCTTCACTCAAATTTGGTTAAATCCCATGATTATGTCTTGATTCTTATCATTTAATTTCGGAATTTGGAGTGGAAATTGGGGAAAATGGAAGAAAACTTGGAGAGTTTAAATTGGGGATTTGAGGGGTCATTTGAGGTCTGATTTTGATGATTTTGGTATGTATAGACTCGTGGGAGGATAAGGATTCTAGTGTTGTATTTTTTATCGGATTTCGATATGTGGGCACGGGGGTCGGGTTTTGCCAATTTCAAGATTTCGAGTTTAATTTGATAATTTTCGCGTGGGCTTTGTTTCTTTGGCTTGTATTGATGTTATGATTCTGATTTTTGGGTAGATTCGAGACGATTTGAGGCCGAGTCAGGAGGCAAGGGCATTGCGGAGTAGATTTTCGTCTGGTTCGAGGTAAGTAACGATTTTAAATCTAGACATGAGGGTATGAAACCCCGGAATTTCGTATTGTTGTGATAAATAAGGTGACGCACATGCTACGTGACGGGCGTGTGGGCGTGCATCGGTTGGGATTGTGACTTGGTCCGTCCCGTGGCAACTGTAGAGTTGCTTATTTTGATAGACTCTATATGATATCTATGTGTTTTAGAAATGAATCTGTTAGTTTGGGCTGAATGCCATGTTTGGTGCCTTGTGCTGAACTGTTTGGACCCTCAGGGGTATTTTACTACTTTCCTCACACTGTTTTGATTTGAAAGCATATCCTCAGTCATGATTTTTATATGTTTACTTTTGATTCAGTTTCGTTACTCTGTTTTAAATATATGAAAGTTGTTTGGGATGAGTTCCATGAATTTTTTTACTGAAATGCCCGAGTGGCGGTGAGGTAGGTGACTGAGAGAGGTCGAGGACTTGATTGTGAGGATTATATATATTTATGGATCGGGCTGCATGTCGTAGCGATATTATATATATTTATGGATTGCGTTGCACGCCGCAGCAATATTTATATGTATATGGATCGGGCTGCACGCCGCAGCGATATGTTGGATCGGGCTGCACGCCGCAGTGATATAGCGCTTGGGCTGTAGGAGCCCCTCCAGAGTCTGCACACCCCCAATGAGCGCAGTCGACAATATATATTTACGGATCGGGCTGCACGCCGCAGTAGTTATTATTATGAGATATCTATTGAGCGGGACCGCTGAGTGTGAGTGCTGATTGATGAGAGTTAAGTCACGAGTGACTGAGAGGCTTGCCCGAGAGGCTATATATATATATATATATATATATATGAGTGATACTTTGCCCGAGGGGCTTGCTTCTGTACTTACTGCTTCCACCCTTCTTTTATGCGGAGCCTCTACTGAAACAAAAAAAAATATTGAACAAATGTTTTTATTAACTTTCATTGAAACTGGAGTTTTTACGAGGTGTTCGGAAATTTAACTACGGATTTGACTTTGATAATTCTATTGAGATTCTATGCTAGATTATGTATATGATTTAAATGCTCGTCACTGCACTCAGCCTTTATTTACTTTGGTTACTTACTGAGTTGGCGTACTCACATTACTCCCTGCACCTTGTGTGCAAATCCAGGTGCCAAAGCCTCAGAGTGAGAGCTCTCAGCAGCTTCTGAGTATTTCCGGAGATAGCAAGGTAGCTACACGGCGTTCGCAGCCCTGGCTTTCTCCTTCCTATCCTTAGTGTTATTTATTTCAGTCTTTTCCTTGTATTGAGTAGACAGTACTGGACAGTATCTTAGTAGCTCATGACTAGTGACACAAGGATCGGGCAGCGTGGGTGTATTTGCGTAATTGTTTTTCCGTATATTTTGTTATATTAAAATGAAAGATTTGTGATCATAATTGATTTGGAAATGAATTTACAAAAGACCTTTATGTTATTAGTGTTGAATTGGCTTGCCTAGTACTGCGATAAGCGTCATCACGGCCAGGGTGGTTTGGGGTCGTGACATAATATGTGAGCCTTATGGGCGGGCTATGAAACGCATAGGTGTATAATATAATATGTGAACCCTATAGATAGTCTCTAAAACGCATATCTAGTGTGAACAATAGATGCCGCTTCCATTGCCCTTGTTTGTACATATTGTTACATTTACATTATATTATATGTCTCACGCATAGTTCAAATAGCACAGTTGATCCAAAAAGATGTTCAGTATGAAGGATAATAAAACTTGAAATGTGATTCTATGGGACGTTTCATAGTTTCTTGATGTACTTCATTTGCCTCTTATTTAAGTTACCGTACTTCCATATGTGGACAATTGGGTATTTTCGATTGTGACTTGTTGTTCCTATGGTTTTCCACTTCCTATATGGTCATTCTATTTTGAAAGAGGACTTTAGCTATACATGCTACTGCTATTCGACGGCAGTAACATCCCTTTTGCCTGGGGCGCTATATCTTTAAATTGATACAGGTGGTTCCCAGTATGCGGCATCGATCAGTGATAGTTGTATTCTCTTCCCAGCAGTCTTGGTGAGCCCCATTCCATTTCGAGGTTATGCATATTTTGTCCCATATGTATTGTACTTGAGATATAGCCGACGCCTTGTTGCCGGCACTTTTGTTGTACTCTTTGTATCTATTTAGAGGCTATATAGACATAGTGTGGGTTGTATGTATATGGGTGTTGGAAATGTCAACGGGTTATGTTGTGGTTTAAACTCTTGTTTCACTCAATCATAAGAATGTGTGTATTTCGAAACTTAACAATGACGTAACTAACGAAATGATTTAGTAATGTATATATAATCTTCCTATGGTTTAATTGATGAAAACATGCCTCCTCTTGATCATAAGTGAGTTAGGTAGAAAGTGTTTAATAGGCTTGCTTGACCGGGTCCACTCGGTTGAGCGCCGGTCGCGCTCCCCGAGATCGGGGCGCGACATCGATGTACTCCATCTCCTCCTCCACTAGGGCGGCTGGTGGTGCCCGCCTACCTCCTCTTCGACTACTAGATGCAACCCTAGAGGAACAAGTGTTAGCACGTTTACTAGGACGATGAGATATTGTACCTGCACAAGACGAACACAATTAGCCACAACACATATAGCAATAAGCAAGATCAAATGGGATAACCACCCCACACTTATGTCATTGGCATGTTCGCAAGTACAATGTGTATCGGGGACTCAAACTACCTCTTATAAGCATGTCACAAGTCATCAACAACCTGCCCAACCACCTACTAATATTACAACAACACAACCAAGGACTACACTACACTATGTTAAAGAACAAAACAAAGAAGCTAAACTAGTAACTATGAAAAGAAAATCAAGAAGTTACACTACATTACTACACAAGTACTTAACATGGATCGGACATCCTAATTAGCAACTAGTAACACAATAGTACGGGGTGGTCAATAGATTAGCACTCAAGGCTAAAATTTCACAATTTAACTAAATCAAAACATAATTTCCCACCCACGCTTATTATCCATCAACAATTTCATTACTAAGTCAAAAAAGTTAACTTTGTGCTCATACTTCACCATTGGTGTCATTGGGGCATTTTTTTCAAACATGTAATAGGCACCAGTGTCAATACTTCTTTCAAATTTAAATTGAGCATGCAACCCCTCCCAAATTTACACCATCCAACACAACTATATCATCACCATAAAATAATAACATCACTCCTCGACCTCGGGGAGCGCGACCGACACTCAACCGAGATACCCCGATCATACAAGCCTGCACAATGCCTTCTACCCAACTCACCCGTTAAGAAAGAATAGATAAATTTCATTATTTAGACAATGAGAAGGTAATGTGAACAACTCCAGTTCAGTTTCATTAGTTACATCATTTATAAGTGTCCAAAATATACCATTTCACAATAATAGTTTAGTAGTGGAAGCATGTGATACAATTACAACATCTTTAGTTTAACTTTCCCAAACCAAGGATACAACCCGCACTATGTCTACGGAGCCTCTAACAGAAATAAAAGAGTACTACGACGGTGCCGACAACAAGTCCCCGACTATACCTCAAAATGCTCTGTACAAAGGATAAGAGATATAGGACCACAAAATGAAGTGGAGCTCACCAAGTTAGTTGTGGAGAGGGTGTGCTTCTATCGCCAATCAATACCACCTGCAAGGGAACCACCTACATCCATTAAAGATGCAGCGCCCTCGAAAAAAGGGATAGTACATATGGAATAGTAGTAGTATATAAAGCTAAACACCATCTCAATAGAACGAGTAATAGTAAACAGAGAAGGAACATGAAATCAATAAGAGACTCAAACAGTATCAAGGTGTGAAGTTAGGGTAAAGGTAAATTTCAAGTAAGTTCCAATCTTTTTTAAGTTCCAAGTTAGGGCCGCACATCATATTTCATGCTCTCTTCTTTCACCTTCAAATATCATCATGGATAATCAACAACAAGGCTTTTCGAATTAAGACTTTAAACATACATGTGAGAAAATAAGAGTCTTAAGCACATTGAGATTTCCTACACAATTTTGCATAATAGCTTTCATTTGAAACACGACCTGAAGTTATAACATTTAGATATGCAACCCATACTTCAGACACATTCTTAAATAGTGACATAACACAACAAGAACATTTGGAATAAATATTGAACGTATATCTTTTGACATGACACTTATTTGGAATAATCAATTTATAAGAACAACTCGGGACTAACAAGGACATTATGGGGTTCAATTTTAAAAGAGGAGTTCAGCCAACATACCTCGCCTTGAGCTTTCCTTAAATTTCTACAATGTTCCGAAATTCCTAGCCACTTTGATCTATTTAGAAATATAGCAAAACTGGACACAAATTAGGAAGGAGCTCATGGTTGCAACTCATTTGAGCATTTTATCTAACACTAGGTGTGCATTAAGGTTTCAAGGTCCTCCCATGGTGGATTCCTTCATCCCACAACCCAATATCTACCCTTTTTAGCTCAAAAACCTTCCTAGCACTTTGTTGGTACATGCATGCATAGATAATACTCCTATACCTAAGAATCACACTCCCCATTATCCCTCTTGTACCCCAAACTCGATATTGAAGACTAGGGTATGGAACCTTACCTCTTGGATGCAGACCTTGTCACTCTTTCTTGTGAATTCTTCAAGATTCGAGCAAATATTGGCAAACAATAGCTTAGGAGTCCCATTCTCTCTCTAGACCACTTTCTTCTCTCTAAAATACTAGTTAGGACCATCCAAAATAAACCCCAAGTTGTTTCTATAAAAATGGGATCAGGTAAAATTTTCCAAACTTAAACTCTACAAAGTCGGGTCTGCGGTCATAGACCGGACTACAAAACAGGTACGCGGCCCACAAAAGGGGACCGCATAAAAGGGTCCCAAACTGGACTGTTCAAGTTGGGTCTGCGGCTGGTCTGCGGTCCGCAGAACACTTTTGGAGTCGCACAATGCGCTGATGAATCTCCCCATCGAAATATTAGTGTTGGATCTGCGATGGATTGTGCAGCCCATGAAACGGTTATGTGACCGCATGATAGACTGCAAAACAACCTCCAAAATTGGCCATTTCTCTGCTTCAATCTGCGGCACTTCTGCGGCCCGTAGGCTGATTCTACACTCGCATAGTGGACCGCATAAATGCACTACTCTGCCAAAAATTTCCTCCAACTCCCCAACACACTATTCAACCTAAAAAGTCCGTACCGCAGCGAGCTTGCTTCAATCACCAACACATAAGTCTACCTTGGTACCATGAAACCCCGAGTTTAAGGTGAAATTATACGTGGCCTTACATCCTCCCACGCTTAAGACCATTCTTCCTTGAATGAGGTTCATAGTTCACCATTATCATCCAATATGACTCGGCTGCTATTTCACACCCAGCAGTTCCAAATTTGTTTGACTAACTCCCTAAATTTCAAAAAAAAAATTGCCAGAGTCTCCCTTGTAATTGGGCATATCCACCTGCCATAGACTCCCAAAACTAGTCCTAACAACATAACCACAATACATCGATGTAAAACAACATGGAAACAACACCGACCACAATGTCGTAAACATTGCATTACCAAGAAGGAGTAACCTCAACATAAGCCGTACAGGGGAAACATAATTTGTAGAAAGTTAACTTTCAACATCATGGACACAATTACATAGCTATTCAAATAAATTAGGATACTTTTTCTTCATCTCTTTCTCGGCCTCCCAGGTGGCCTCTTTGACTTGTTGGTTTCGCCATAACACTTTCACGGAGGCAATTTCTTTATTTCTCAACTTTCGAACTTGCCTATCAAGAATTGCAACTGAAATTGCTTCATAAGTCAACTCTTCATTAACCTCAATAGTATCAACCGGAACAATGAGTGACGGATCTCCAACCACCTTCTTCAACATAGATACATGAAACACTGGGTGCACTAAAGACTTCTCTGGAGCTAGTTAAAGCTACTATGACACCTGACCAATCCTCTGAATGATTATGTATGGTCCGACATACCTTGGATTCAATTTCCCTTTCTTACCGAACCGCATTATACCCTTTATGGGGAAAACCTTCAAGAACACCTAATCATCTTCTTTGAACTCCAAATCCCTGTAACGAACATCCGAATACGACTTTTGACGACTCTGAGCAGTTTTTAACCGCTCCTTAATGATCTTAACCTTCTCTATAGCTTGATGCACGAGGTCTAGCCCTATCAACTCTGCTTACCCAATATCGAACCGCCCAATGAGGGATCTATATCTCCTGCCATATAAAGACTCAAACGGCGCCATCTGAATGCTAGCATGGTAACTGTTGTTGTAGAAAAATTCTATCAGTGGAAAATGAACATCCTAACTACCTTTGAATCCAAGAACACAAGCGCGTAACATATCCTCAAGCGTCTAAATGATCTGCTCTACCTGCCCATCGGTCTGTGGATGAAAGGTTATACTAAGATTCACCTGAGTACCCAAACCTTGCTGAAATTTCTTCCAAAAATTAGCTGTGAATTGTGCCTCTCGATCTAAGATAATAGAAACTGGAGTGTCGTGCAACCTGACTATTTCCTTTGATATACGACTGAGCATACTATTTTACTATATCAGTAGCCTTAACAGGTAAGAAGTGAGCTGATTTTGTGAGTCGATCCAGAATTACCCAAATCGAGTCGAACTTGTGAGGAGTGCGAGGTAGTCCTACCACAAGTCTATATTGATCATCTTCCATTTCCACATCAGAATTTCTATATTCTGTGCCAACCCACTGGGCCTTTGGTGTTCGGCCTTCACTTGCTCACAATTTGGACATCTTGCCACAAAGTCTGCTACATTCCTCTTCATATCATTCCACCAGTAGACTTCCTTAAGGTCATGATACATCTTTGTAGAGCCCGGGTGCACGGAGTACCTAGAAGTATGAGCCTCGATCAACATTCTTTCTTGGAGGCCATCTACATTTGGAACACAAAGTCGCCCTTGGTGCCTTAGTGTACCATCATCCATGCCGAGAGAGAAGGTCATGGTCTTATGTTTATGAATCCCCTCCTTCAATTGTATAAACAATGGATCGTTGTATTGCTTCTCCTTGAACTCTACCACAAGCGATGATTCAACCGTATTTTGCACAATCACCCCTCCTTCACTAGAGTACGCAAGATGAACTTCCAAACTAGCCAACCGATGACCTCCTTGGTAAACGGCCTTTATATGCCTCCAAGTGAGCCAAAATACCCACATATTTCCGGCTAAGAGCATCAACCAGAATGTTAGCCTTCCCCGAATGGTATAGAATATCGATGTTGTAATCCTTAAGTAACTCAAGCCATCTTCTCTTTCTCAGATTCAATTCCTTCTGTTTGAAAATATGTTGAAGACTCTTATGTTCCATGAATATATCCACATGGACCCCATAGAAATAATGATGGCAAATCTTCAATGCAAAAACCATCGTTGCGAGCTCTAAGTCATGTGTTGGATAGTTCCTTTCATGATACTTGAGTTTCCTGGAAGAATAAGCTATCACCTTTCCATGTTGCATTAATACACACCCAAGTCTGATCCTTGAAACATCACAATATACAACAAACCCATATGTGCCCTCTGGTAGGGTAAACACCAGTGTCGTAGTCAATCTTGATTTTAACTCTTGGAAGCTCTTTTCACAAGCATCTGACCATTGGAACTTAACCTCCTTCTGCATCAATTTAATTAACGGAGAGGCAAGAGTAGAGAACCCCTCCACAAACTTCCTGTAATACCAAGCTAAGCCCAAGAAACAGCGAATCTCTGTTGGAGTTGTAGGTCTGGGCCAATTCTTCACTGCTGCAATCTTTTGAGGATCAACCTTAATTCCTTCTATAAAGACAACATGACCCTAGAATGTGACAAATTCAAGCAAAAATTCACATTTCAAAAACTTCGCATACAATTGGTGTTGATAGAGGGTCTGCAGAATTGCCCTGAGATGGTCGACATGGTCCTCTCGACTTCGTGAATATACAAGGATATCGTCAATAAACACTATCACGAAGGAGTCAAGAAAAGTCTTGAAGACTCGATTCATAAGATCCATGAAAGCTGTCGGGGCATTTGTTAGCCCAAAAGCCATTACCAGGAATTCAAAGCGCCCATACAGGGTCCTGAAAGTTGTTTTCGGAATATACTGCACCCTGATCTTCAATTGATGGTACACAGATCTTAAATCAATCTTGGAGAACTACTTAGCACCCTGCATTTGGTCAAAAAAGTCATCTATCCTTGGTAGTGGGTACTTATTTTTGATTGTGACCTTGTTGAGCTGCCGATAGTCAATGCACATCCTTAGTGACCCGTCTTTCTTTCTTACAAAGAGAACTGGTGCGCTTCAAGGCGACACACTCGGCCGGATGAAACTGTTCTCTAACAAATCCTTCAATTGTTCCTTTATCTCCTTCAATTCTGTCGGTGCCATTCTGTAGGGTGGAATAGATATAAGCTGCGTGCCCGGCATCACATCAATTCCAACATCAATCTTCCTGTCTGGTGGAATCCCAGGGAGCGCATCAGGAAAGACCTCTCCAAATTCATTCACAAATGGTAAGGACTTAAGTGTAGGTGCCTCAACATCAGTGTCCATAACCTGCACCAAATAGTAAGCACAGCCCTTGTTAATCATCTTTGTGGCCTTAAGTAAGAAATAAACCTACCATTTGGCACCACATCATCCACTTTCATTCAATCGCTGGCTCATTTGGAAATTCAAACCTAATGGTTCTGGTTCAACAATCTAGCTTGGAAAAACATGAATAAAGCCAGTCCATCCCTATTATTATATCAAAGTCAACCATCCCCAATTCAATAAGATTGTCCATGGTGTCCCGACCACGCACTGTGACTACACAATCCCTATAAACTACACGGCCACAATAGACTCACCAACCGGAGTAGACAAAGAGAATGCCTCATGAAGTTGTTCTGGCTCTGTCCTAAATTCCATAGCAACATAAGGAGTGGCATATGACAAAGTGGAACCGGAATCAATTAGAGCATACACATCATGAGACTGGACAGTTAATATACTTGTGACAACATCTGGAGAAGCCTCTGTACTCTAGAAACCCTTCATAGCATAGAAATGGCTGGGTCCTACTGAACTCTATGCACTACCCCTAGCTACACCACACCCTGCGGGTGCTGGAGTGCCTCAAGTCGGAGGAGGTTTTGTGGATGTAGTGGTTGCAGAACTGGTTGGTTGGGCCGTAACCCTGCCCATACCCTGGCGGGACGAACGACAATCCCTCTGAATGGGACCCCTGATACCACACCTGTAGTATATGGCTAGTCCATGAAGCAGGCCCCAAAGTGCATATACCCACACCTAGGGCATGGGGGCCTCTCCTGTTGCTAAAATCTCCCTCCAGGCCGACCCGGTTGGTAGGATCCCATGTTGCCCTAGCTAGGCCTGAAATGACTCTACTGGTGCTGACTGGGCCCTGATAGCTGCGCACTAACCGAATACTGAGCAAAGGACTGGGATGGCCTTGACGACCCTCCCATAAACGCTGACCTTCACCACCAGAAGTACCATTAAAAATGCCCGCTGATCGGGCTACGCTCCCGCTCCATTCTATTCTTTAGTTTGCGTGTCTTTGTTGCTTGAGAAAATGCCACCATCTTACCATAGTTCATAGCTATAACGGCCTCATTGATAACCAATGAGCTAAGGCCTTGTACACATTCTAGCCTCCATAGTGGGCAACATATATATATCGCATACTAGGACAGGCGCGCGAACCTCATATGATACTCCCACACACTCATGCTACCTTGTTTCAGACTCTCAAACTTAGCGGCATGGGCTGCCTTAGTCTCAGCAGGCAAGAAATGGTCGATGAAGGCATCGACAAACTCACTCCATCTCACTAGAGGGCTCCCCTCCTCGTGGGAGTCCTCCCACATCTCAAACCAAGAATAGCCCACCCCTTTCAGGTGGTAGGAGGCCAACTCCACTCCCTCCATCTCAGTAGCACGTATAACTCGGAGGGTCTTGTGCATCGCATCAATAAAGTCCTGGGGGCCCTCCTCAGGATCAGTACCTGTGATCACTGGAGGATCTAACACTCAAGAAACCAAAAATAGGCAAGTACTAGGTGATGCAAAAATCATGCAAGTAACAAGATGATAGAACGTATAAGGTAAGGGAATCATGGATTGATTCCATTTTGGGGTAGGAATCAGAGAGAGTTAAGGAAGACGGCTATTAGGGTTACAGAGAAGAAAGAATAGGAGGATTAAGAGTGTTTTGGGGCGACGGTATAGGGGAAATGAGCTAGAGTTTCAGGAGTTTGGTTAATTAAAAGTAGAGGGGTGATTGTGGGTCGTTGATCTTGAGAGATCAGCGGCTAGGATTAGAAGAAAACAGAGCGGGTTGTTTTAACGGGTCCCGACCGGGTTTGGGTGAGGGGTTGTCTGGTTTGGGACAAAGGAGGTTGATCTTAGAGGTTTTGGACATTTGGGCCATTAAATTGGTCCAAAATTGACTCCAAAATGGGCTATAAATTAAATACCCGAAAATTGTTAATAAATAATAAATGAAAAAAAATAATATATAATAAAATATCACTTGTGCAATAAAGTGATTGAAAATAATAAGTTAACATTATAAGAAATATTAAAAATGCTATTTGGCACAAATAATGTGAAAAAATGTAATTATATATAGCACATAGGCTATTATTGCAAAATTATGTAAATAGCCCTAAAATGCAAATATAACTATATAAAATAATGTAATAATACTATGAAACCTATATGTGGACAAGTTAGATGATTAATTCATCCCAAAATAATTGGAAAGGATAATTAATAAATAATCAAGTAATTAAAATGCAAGGAAATTAATTTAAAGCTCTAAAAATTATGGAAAATTATAGAAAATACTTGTATAACTCTTGTAAATTAAGTAATGATGCAAAAAAAATGATATTTTGAAGGTATATGTAAAGAATATGAGGGCAAAATTGGGTATGAATTTGCGTCACCCCTAACACATCTCAAATACCACCCTCAGTCCAAGTTTAGACATATTACATACCTCAAAGAGCGTGAACCAATACTCCAAAAATTCCTTCCCACACGAATCAACCTCTAAAGGGCTCAAATTTAGTCAAAAACAACTTAACAACATCAAATAATGTCATTGGAAAAAACCCCAAATAAGAAACCTTGGATCTTTATCAAAATCAAAAAGTCAACCCGGACGCGCCTCCCAGAACCCGACAAAAGTCTCAAATTCCTAACATACGCCTGTCACCTAGCACATAGTCACCCCCACCAAATCTCGAATACAAACCTCAATCCAAGTTTAGACATATTACTTACCTCAAAGCGCATTAATAAATACTCCAAAAATCCCTTCCCACACGAATCGACCTCCGAACGGCTCGGATTTAGTCAAAAACAACTTAACAACATCAAATAAACTCGTTGGAAACAACCCCATACAACAAATCTTGGATCTTTATCAAAATCAAAAGGTCAACCGGGATGCAGCTCCCAGAACCTAACAGATGTCTCAAATTCCAAACATCCATTCGAATACGAATCCAACCATATAAGTTTCATCCAATTCCAACTCTGAATCATAGTTCAAATCCTCAAATTTTATTTAGAGAAGTTTTTACCAAAATTCACAATTTTCCTCACTTAGATTCACCAATCAAATGCTATAATTAAGGTTGGAATCATGAATAATAAACAAATCTGAGTCAAAAATACGTAACCAATCCAAATCGTGAGTATCCTCTCCAAAATCGCCCATATCCGAGCTCTATATCTCAAAATATGATAAAATAACAAAACCCTCTAAAATAGAGTACTTAAGTGATTCTGCCAAGTTATACACTATGTGATCGTGGGACATACGTCGCAATTGCGAAGGCCCATCCCATGGCCAGATGCTGCCCCTTCTCGTCAAACGTGAGACCATCTATGCAAACGCGACACTCAATCCTACTGGGCCTACGTGAACACAGTAGTATGCACGCGAACGCGAAGTCATGAGCGCGAAGGCCACTGCCACACATACTCCACGAACGCGACCATCCCATCACAGATGAGGAGAGCAACCATCACCTACCACCAAAAGACTCCCCGCGATCCTGACTAAACATTCGTGATCGCAAAGCACAGTAGAACATTAGAAAACCATTAGTTCCAAAACAAAAGAAAATAGCCTGAAACCCATCCGAAACACCCCGGACGCCGTCGGGACCCTGTCCAATCACACTAACCAATCCCAATGCATAACAAGGACCTACTCGAGCCCTCAAATCACACCAAACAACATCAAAAACACGAATCACACCTCAATTCAAGCCTAAGGAACTAATTCAAATTTCAAATTTCAAACCTTATGACGAACATGCCTAAACAACTCAAAATGACCTCAAATTTTTCATACAAGTCCAAAATAACAAAAAGGACCTATTCCAGCTCCTGGAACCATAGACCGAAATCGATATCATCAAACTCAACTATTGGTTAAACTTATCAACTTTCCAACTTTCGCTAAATAGAACCAAATAAACCTAGGTACCTCTGAATCCATAAACGCACATATGCCTAAGTCCAATATCACCATATGAACCTATTGGAACCATCAAAACTCTGATCTGAGGTTAAATACATAAAAGTTAAACTTTGGTCAACCTTCACAACTTAAGCTTCCAAACTAGGAACTAAGTGTTCCAATTCAATCCAAAACCTCCCTGAAACCAAACCACCATACCCGCAAGTCAAATAACAAAAAATTCACCTAAGAAAAGCATAAAATAGGGGAACGGGGCTCCAATACACAAAATGACCAGCCAAGTCATTACAAGAAGAACCTTCTCACCTTCAATGTAAGCCACATCTCGAACATTTCGGTCCGCATAACTCTTTTGCATGGACTGAGCTGTATGAAGCCGCTCCTAAAACACTTTCACATTCCCAAAAGCATCACGAACCAAATATATGTCTAACAATCTAGCCTCATCGGGCTCAAACCGTCCAGCTAGAGAACAGTATCATCTCCCATATATGGCCTTGTGTGGAGCCATATGAATGATCGATCGGTAGCTGCTGTTGTAGGAAAACTCCACTAGAGGTAGAAATTGATCCCACTGACCCCCAAAATTGATAGAGAATGCCCTCAACATATCCTCTAAAATCTGAATGGTCTGCTCGAACTGTCCGTCCGTTTGAGGGTAAAATATTAGACTCAGATCGACCCGCGTGCCCAACTCACACTGCACAGCTCTCCAAAAGTGTGAAGTAAATTGCATGCCACAGTTTGAAATAATAGAAATAATCACACCGTGCATGCGAATAATCTCTCGGACATAACTCTAGGCCAACCGCTCTAAAGAATAGCATGTCATCACTAGAAAGAAGTGCACGGACCTTGTCAACTAATCCACGAAGAACCAAATAGCATCATAATTCCTCAAGGTATATGGTAAGCCTACCATAAATTCCATAGTGATGCGCTCCTATTTCCACTCTGATATCACTAATTTCTGAGTCAGCCCACCCGATATTTTATTCTCATACTTCACCTGTTGACAATTCAAGCACTGGGAGACACGTCCAACAATGTCTTTCTTCATCTTCTGCCATCAATAGTGCTTTTTTAATTCATGATACATCTTCGTGACACATGGGTGAATGGAATAACGTGAACTGTGAGCCTCTTCAAGGATCAACTCTCTTAACCCATCAATTTCTGGAACACAAATCCAGCCTTAAAGCTACATAAAATTGTCATCCCCAATTACGACCTTCTAAGCACCAACTCGCTGCACTGTTTCTTTGAACACCAACAATTGAGGATCATCAAACTAGCTAGCCTTGAGACGCTCCAACTATAATGACCCAACCGATCGTTTTGAGATTTAGTGTTCTGTTTGGTGGTTTGAGATCTTGAGTATCTGTATATAATGTATTGCGACTCGTGTGTGCAGTTGGTTTTGATTTCCAAGCCGTTCGAGATGGATTTGGAAGAGTGATTTTCAATTTAGAAACTTAAGTTGCAAGAGTTGATCGGAGTTTGATTTTTATATAGACAAATTCGGAATGGTGTTTTGATAATTCCAATAACTTCATATGGTGATTTGGGACTTAATCGTATGTTCGAATATAGATTTGGAGGTCCGTAGGTTGATTTGATACTCTTTGGCGAATGTTGGAAAGTTGAAGGTTTGGAAGATTGAGAGGTTTGACCTGGAGTTGACTTTATTGATATCGGGTTTGAATTATACTTCCGAGAGTTCGTGTAGTTCTGTTGTGTCATTTGGGCTTGCATGCAAAATTCGAGGTCATTACGAGTTGATTTGATATGATTCGGCATGAGTTTATAAGTTGAAAGTTCATTAGTTTATTGTGCTTGAATTAAGGTATTATTCGTAGTTTTGATATTTTTGCGTGATTTGAGGCCTTGAATAGGTCCACATTATGTTTTGGGACTGATGAGTCTGATTGGATGGGGTCTCGGGGGCCTCGGGTGTATTTCGGATGGGCTAGGAAACATTTCCTCATGTTTTGATCTGCTCATTCTGATATCTGGTTTTCTTCATCGCGATCGCGACTAAGGAGTCGCATTTGCATAGGATAATGTGGTGGAAGGCATTTTTTACATCATGTTTGCCAAGTTGAGCACGCATTCGTGAAGCTTGGGAGTTGTGGCCTTTGCAATCGGGAAATGGGTACCGCGATAACGTAGAAAAGAAGCTCGAAGGGGGCACCGGGAATTTATTCTCCGCATTCGCGAGAGAACTATCACGTTCGCAAAGTTGCTGGGTAATTGGTCATCGTGTCCATGACTGACGTGTTTCGTTTGCGAAGAGAAGTTCACCAGATGGTCATTATTTGTTTTTCGAGATTGCGTGGGTATTTTCGCGATCGCAATGTGTATACTTGGGTAGACCTATATAGTACTCTATTTCGAGGGGTTTTTTTATTTTATCACATTTTGAGTTAGAGAGCTCGTTTTGGCGATTTTGGAGGGGATTTTCACGATTTGGATTGGGGTAAGTATTGTTTACACGGATTTGGTTATAAATCATGATTCCATCCTTGTTTTTACAACTTAATTGATGATTTGAATTGGAGAAAGTGGGGATTTTAGTAAAAACTTTTCCAAAACATAAATTGATGGTTTGAAGGTCGATTTGAGGTTGGGATTGGAAGATTTTGGTATGGTTGGACTCGTATCGAAATGGATATTCGGATTTTGTAAGTTTTGTCAGGTTCCGATGTGTGTATCCGGGGTTTACTTTTTGGGTTGACTTCTTTATTCTTGTCCAGTATCGAAGCTTTATTATCCAAAATTGTTTCCTCTGGCTTTTGTTTATGATATTAAGTCATTTTGGCTAGATTCAAGTTGTTCGGATGCTGTTTCACACGGGAAGGGCTTCTTATAGTATTGATTCAGCTTCTTTGAGATAAATATCTTGCCTAACTTTGTGTGGGGGAAACTACCCTATAGGATTTGCTCAAATTGAATTGTTTGTGCTATATAAAAGACGTGTACACGAGGTGATGAGTATGTACCCGGGCTTATATATGGTAACTGACCTAGTTAGACTCCTAGGCTATTAATATGCTTTTAATTAATGTTGTTGTTATATGGAATGTCTTATATTATTAAGTTATATTCTCGTTTCATTGTGATGTTGTTGAAATTATTGTACACATTGTTGTTGAATATATGGACTTGTTAAGTGGATTGATTGTTAGTATGCGGAGCATAAGGGTGGTATTTCACTATTCTTGATTTTACAAAGTCATACGGGTGATGTCATGCCCCAAACTTGGGGAGCGTGACCGGCGCTCAACCGAGTGAACCCGACCGAGCAAGCTTGTTAGACACTTTCTACCAAACTCACTTATGATCAAGAGAAGGCATGTTTTCATTAATTAGGCAATAGGAAAATCATATATAAATTACTAAGTCATTTCATTAGTTACATCATTGTTAAGTTTCAAAATACACACATATTCTTATGATTGAGTGGAACAAGAGTCTAAACCACAACATAATCTGTTGACCTTTCTAACACCCATATACAACCCACATAGTGTCTACGGAGCCTCCAAAGATACAAAAGAGAGTTATGATAATGCCGGCAACAAGGCCCCGGCTGTACCTCAAAACATGGTAAAAATAAGAACAAAAGATACAGTACATGACCCACGGGATGAAATGGGGCTCACCGACTCTGCTAGGAAGAGGATGCACCACTAACTCCGATCAACAATGTCTGCTGTGGAACCACCTACATCCATTTAAAGATGTAGCGCTCCCGGTAAAAGGGACGTTAGTACTGTCGAATAGTACTAGTATGAAAAGCTAAAACACCATCTCAATAGAATGAAGCATAATACAAGGGGAAAACAGTCATCAGTTCAATAAGAGCTTCAAACAATACTAAAACTTCAACACCCTGCATACTGTTCAATCAAAAAAGTCCGATCCGTGACAAGCGAATTTCTACTACTATTAACCTCTACGCCTACTTCGGCATCACGGAATCTGGGTTTTTTTAGGATAATTTTATGGGCCCTTACATCCTCCCCCACTTAAGATCATTCATCATAGAATGAGGATCAAGGTCCACCATTAGCACCTTATGCAACTCAGTTTTCATACCACACACCAGCAGCTCCGAATTTGACTAACTCTCTAAATTTCCTAAAATTTCGCCAGGGTTCCCTTTCTAACTAGGCCTATCCACCTGTCAGATAGCCCCAGAAACACATCTTACAAGTATATGCAAAACCCAACGACATAACTAAACTCGTAACGAAACCAATCGTGGCCTCATAAGCAACATATAGTCAAAAGGAACACCTTTACATTAACTGAACAAGTGATACCAAATTCATAGGTGACAATTTCATAAAAGGATTACACATCTATTCAAACAAGTAAGGATACTTCTTCTTCATCTCTTCCTCGGCCTCCCAAGTAGCCTCTTCAACTTGCTGGTTTCACCATAACACTTTCACGGAGGCAATTTCTCTATTTCTTAACTTTCGGACTTGCCTATCAAGAAAGGCAACTGAAATTTCTTCATATGATAATTCTTCATTAACTTTAATAGTCTCAACTGGCACGATAAGCGACGAATCCCGATTACTTTCTTCAGCATAGACACATGAGATACCGGGCGCACTAATTACATCTCAAGTGGTAGATCAAGCTTGTACGCCACCTAACCAATCTCTGAATGATTCTGTATGGACCAACATACCTCGGACTTAATTACCCTTTCTTTCCAAACCGCATTATACCCTTCATGGGGGAAACCTTCAAGAATACCCAATCAACTTCTTTGAACCCCAAGTCTCTGCGACGAATATCCGAATAGGACTTTTGACAACTCTGAGCAATTTTTAACCGCTCTTTAATGATCTTAACCTTTTCCATGGCCTGATGCACGAGGTCTGGCCCTATCAACTCAGTGTCCCCAATCTCGAACCACCCAATGGGAGATCTACATCTCCTACCATATAATGCCTCGAATGGTGCCATCTGAATGCTAGCATAATAGATGTTGTTATAAGCAAACTCTATGAGTGGTAAATGATCATCCCAACTACCTTTGAAATCAAGAACGCAAGCACGCAACATATCCTCAAGTGTCTGAATGGTCCGCACTGCCTGCCCGTCGGTCTGTGGATGAAAGGTTGTACTATGATTCACTCGAGTACCCAAGCCTTACTGAAATTTCTTCGAAAAGTTAGCTGTGAACTGTGCCCCACGACCCAAAATGATAGAAATTAGGGTACCATGCAACCTGACTATTTCCTTGATATACAACTGAGCATAATGTTCCGCTGTGTCGGTAGATTTGACTGGCAAGAAGTTCACTGATTTTGTAAGTCGATCCACAGTTACCCAAATTGAGTCAAACTTGCACTGAGTGCGCGGCGGTCCTACCATAAAGTACATATTAATCATTTCTCACTTCCATATTGGAATTTCTATGTTTTGTGCCAACCCACTAGGCCTTTGCTGCGAGGCCTTCACTTGCTGACAATTTGGACATCTTGCCACAAGGTCCGCTACATTCCTCGTCATGTCATTCCACCAATAGACTTTCGTGAGATCATGATACATTTTTGTGGATCCTAAGTACACGAAATACCTAGAAGTGTGAGCTTCAGTCATGGTTCTTTCCCAAGACCATCAATACTTGGAACACATAGCCGCCATTGGTATCGTAGTGTACCATCATCCATGCCAAGAGAAAAAGCCGTGGTCTTATGCTTATGATTCCCCTCCTTTACTTGTACCACAATGGATCATTACATTGCTTCTCCTTGACCTCCGCCACAAGTGATAATTCCGCTCTATTTTGCACATTCACTCCTCCTTCATTAGAGTCCACAAGACGAACTCCCAATCTAGCTAGCTGGTGAATTTCCTTGGCCAACGGCCTCCGATATGCTTCACAGTGAGCCAAAATTCCTATAGATTTCCGGCTAAGAGCATCTGCCACAACATTAGCCTTCCCCAGATGATATAGAATATCAATGTCGTAGTCTTTAAGTAACTCAAGCAATTTTTTCTGCCTCAGATTCAATTCCTTCTTTTTGAAAATATACTGAAGGCTCTTGTGGTTCTTGAATACATCCATAGAGACCTCATATAATTACTGGCACCAAATCTTCAATGCAAACACCACTGTCGCGAGTTCTACGTCATAAGTTGGATAGTCCTTTTCATGATTCTTAAGTTGCCTAGAAGCATAAGCTATTACCTTGCCATGTTGTACCATTAGTGGAACAACTATATCACATTTCTCTTACATAAGACCTCCTAGGGATTGAGTTGAATAATAATTCCCTGATATGGTTACAATCTTCTGTGAATACTTGCAACTTGCTCTTCCAAATTCTTAACAAAAGACATTACTGAATGAGTCTTTTCATATGACTTTCTGTTAAATTGAATAACATCTTATAGCTTGCACACACACCCTAATAACAATAATCTACACGACATTGCATCAACTGTAAGGTAACATTGTGCTCAGACCTTCCTTGGCCAACCTCTTTCCTCCCTATGTGCCTTATAGAATTGAAGAAACCACCCTACTTCCCTTGTGAACATTCTCATGATCCCTCATTACTGTTAGACACCTCCCAAAACACATATCAACACCCTTTATATATATACAATTCAGGAAGAGTTGTTGGCCCGAACAAGGCATTCTTTGAAACTTGAGATCTTCATAAATTCTTCAACAACAACTTTTGGTTTTCCTCTCGAGTGTAAGACTTAGTCCAACTGATTCCATCCTCAATGAGTAACTCACCTTATTCCCCGCATTGTAGCTACCAATAGAGTTCCCTGATATTGCGGCTTAATAGCTACCATGTTAAACATGTCTGGTTTGTAACAAGTGTTCATCCTCTCTCAATCCATTTCAAACCTTTTCCTTTGCCCTTTGGGCAGATTGTGTTGTTCTTCCCCTTGTTGATTGCCCTCTGGCCTGGGCAATATGTTGGTACTGTCTTTTCTTTGTAACTGGATTATTCATTCCCATTGCATTTTGATCATAGTGCATAGTTGATAGCCTTATTGTGCCACACTCTTGTTTGCCTCCCATGAACTCGTAGTATCATTGTGCCTGGTTTGCTGAGAATACCACAACTTCACCACAAGCAATCTCACTTCCCATTGTAATACGTAGACATAAACTCCCTCTAGATCTTTTAGTTGATATTCAGTGTCTCCCAAGTCGGTTGCATTACGGTTAGTCCTTTATACCTTCTATTAATATTTGTGCTCTAAGTGAGTCCACTATTATGATACGAACTATTTTACAATAACCATGACCATCTCAATTTATATATTTTCTTCCCATTTCTTCTCGCCTCATTCTTCCTAATTAGTGAATAGCTATGCACTCTTCCATATGTTATGTGGTCTTTTCCCTTAGTTGGGAATTCATCTTGCTCACCTCTCAACACTTGTTGGGGTATCCGTGGGAAAGTGCATTCATCCGCATATCACTTAACACTTCCTTGCTTATAAGATTCTTAAGAGGCTCTCCAGCAAGTCCCGATACCCTCTTGGGTTACTATAGAATCACATTTATTTTTCCCACTCGTTCCGCCTTTCTTAAAGCCTTGGAACTTTTGTTAAATCGCAAATCCATGATTAACCCTTTCTAAAACTCGCACCCTTTCACTTTCGATCTATAGTACTTCCTTGGGTTCCATTGTTCCTGACCTTATAATCAAGTATATAATCCCTTTACAAACATTACTCTAGGTTTCTAGGATCCCTGGCCCTATCATTCACATTGCCATGTATGAAGAATTTGCCTTCCTTAACCTTCCACCTTCTTGGGGTACTAGTGGTCTATCATTAGCATATCCTTTTAGAGAATCACGTTACCCATTAACACTTTACTAGACTGCACATGTCTTCAACAAAATATTCAAACATAGCTACATGGTCTTACTCTTATTTCACTGTATTTAGGTGGCCTCACTGTGGCCCATCCTCCCCCACTTAAGGCAATGTCCCGGATTTCGACACAAGTCTTGATTTCTTATTACTTTAGGGACATATATATATATATCCTTTAGGAGATTAATGGTGAGAGTGTAAGTCTCTCCCAGCAGACAAGAAGTTATGAAATGAGAGTCAATTAAACCCACAATGAGAAGACCCTTGTACTATGAATTTTATAAGAATCTAGAAATGTATGAAGTTGTATTAAACTCCTAAAGGATATTGATATGACGGATTAGAATCCCAAGCCCGTGTGGCCGAATGGGAGCTTAATAGTCAAACATAATTATATATATATATATATATATATATCACATACTTATATAATAAATTTTCTTTTACACCTTAGGATCATATACATGCTTCCTACACTACCCACATGTGTTGTTCAACGTTACTGCTCATTTATCAAGTCAATGTCTCTTCGAAAGTGGGTAATCACTTTTAACTCCTTTCTCAAATAAAGTATATTCATGGTACATGTACTTATCCTATATGTTCATATCATTCGTTCGACAAGCTACATGTCCCATCTCCTTAATGTTCAAGCCTTTGCCCATTTGTCAGGTCATATGATAGCATTACTGGGAATAGACGAAAGAGCGTTTAAACTTACCTTGAATCTCAACGCACGAGTTAGAAGACAATCTTATAGTACAGCATTATCGCATGATATAGAGTGTTGAAGAAGGGTAACATTCCTAAATGTCCATGTAGCCTCCAACTTATAGATGTGGTCGTCAACACACCGATAAGAAGGACTCTACTAGAAAAGGCATGAGACATCCTAGGACAGTTTAAAACATTAGGCACTGATACTAAGTTTGTCATGCCCTAAACTTGGGGAGCGCGACCGGCGCTCAACAGAGTGAACCCGACCGAGCAAGCTTGTTAGACACTTTCTACCCAACTCACTTATGATCAAGAGAAGGCATGTTTTCATTAATTAGGCAATAGGAAAATCATATATACATTACTAAGTCATTTCATTAGTTACATCATTGTTAAGTTTCAAAATACACACACAGTCTTATGATTGAGTGGAACAAGAGTCTAAAGCACAACATAATCCGTTGACCTTTCTAACACCCATATACAACCCACATAGTGTCTACGGAGCCTCTAAAGATACAAAAGAGAGTTATGATAATGCCGGCAACAACGCCCCGACTGTACCTCAAAACATGGTAAAAATAAGAACAAAAGATACAGTACATGACCCACGGGATGAAATGGGGCTCACCGACTCTGCTGTGAAGAGGATGCACCACTAACTGCGATCAACAATGTCTGTTGTGGAACCACCTACATTCATTTAAAGATGTAGCGCCCCCGGCAAAAGGGACGTTAGTACTGTCGAATAGTACTAGTATGAAAAGCTAAAACACCATCTCAATAGAATGAACAATAATACAAGGGGAAAAACATTCATCAGTTCAATAAGAGCTTCAAACAATACTAAAACATCAAGTAAAGATCATATAAGTTCTCGAGACAATTTCCATCTTGTTAGGTTGGGTGATCTTTAGTGCTATATGCAAAAATCCACAATACCATTGTGATCTTACACGAAGTCTGATCTCGACCCGATCGGCTAGGTCATCTCATTTGAGACATCAACCATATCCACAATTTCAATTAATCATTTCCAGCACAGTAACCACCATGTGTGAGGCACGGCGTCCGATCACGGCCCGATCGGCTAGGCCATCTCACTTGAGACATCAACATCAATCATCTCACTTCATGTTTCTTTCCCATCTTTCCAATACATTGGCATGAGTGGCCTCATTTATTAAGTCATTCTTGGCACTTGGCCGTATTTCACAATTCAAGTTTCCCTTTTTATACATTCAAATAATATTATCATCAACAACAATTAGGCCTATTATGTAAGGCATTTGTACACATAAGGGAAAAACTTGGGAAATCCTAAGCACATAGAGGCTTTTCATACAAATTGGCATAACAACCTTTATTCGATTTTTGACATGAAATCTAAACCTTTCTTAGCACATATTCACATTTTTAAACACATCCACAAAAGGGCAAGATGGCATGATAAGCATTTAGAACAAATACTAAACACATATCATTCAACATAACACATTAGCGATAGTCAATTCTAGTATGATCAATTTGGGGACTTACACTAACTACACGAACACCAGGGGTTTCGATTCTAAAAATAAGGGCGTTTAGCCATACATACATCGATTGAGCTTCTTAAAACTCTAAGATGTTCCAGAATATTAGCAACTTCAATCTATTTTAGCAATATAACAAAATTGAACCAAAAATTAGGGAAAACGATCATGATTCTAGCTCACTTGAGCATTTTATCAAACACTATGTGTGTATTAAGGTCTCAAGGCCCTTTTCATGAAAGACTACGCCAACCCACACCCCATTCCTTCCCATCTTTAACTCACAACCTCCCCACATACCTTAAGAATACATGCATCCAAGGTAAGGACTCACATCCCTATGAATAACCTCACTAATGGCCCATTCTAGTTACATTTTGAAATTAGGAGTTTGGATGATAGAACCTGACCTCTTGGGAAGAAGACCTAGGTGCCTCTCTTGATAATCTTCAAGGTTTAAGCAAGAATTAAAGAGAAATTTTTGGAAGAAGAACACTTTCGCCCTCTAGGACTCTCATTCTCACTCTAAAGATATCAGAAAATAGGCTCAAAATGGTCTAAGATGGGTGTTTTAACGGAATAGCGTCGGGTTTAAAAACTCCAAAAATGAAGCTCCGAAATAGGTTCTACGGTCGCATATGCGACCTATAATGATCATGTGGCCCACGGAATGACCGCGAAAGGTGGCCTGGGGAACTGGGCTAGTTGCTTCACACTAAACCGTTATGCGGCCCGTAGACCTGTTCAGCGGTTGCACAATGCGCTGCTAAACCTCCCTCCACAAAACTCCAAGGTTGATTATGCGACACGGTCACATAATTGGCCGTGAAACTGACCTCAAAATTTGCCAGAAAGACTGTTTCACTCTGCGGCCATTCTGCTGCCCGCATAGTGATTATGCGACCGCATAATGGGCCGCAAAAATGCCTACTTCTACAAAAATATTTCCTTCAACTCCCTGTATACTGTTCAATCCAAGAAGTCTGATCCGTGACAAGCGAATTTCTACTACTATTAACCTCTACGCCTACTTCGGCATCACGGAATCCGGGTTATTTTAGGAAATATTTTACGGGCCCTTACATCCTCCCCCATTTAAGATCATTCATCACAGAATGAGGATCAAGGTAGCACCTTATGCAACTTAGTTTTCATACCACACACCAGCAGCCCCGAATTTGACTAACTCTCTAAATTTCCAAAAATTTCGCCAGGGTTCCCTTTCTAACTAGGCCTATCCACCTGTCAGATAGCCCCAGAAACACATCTTACAAATATATGCAAAACCCAACGATGTTACAAAACTCATAACAAAACCAATCGTGGCCTCATAAGCAACATATAGTCAAAAGGAACACCTTTACATTAACTGAACAAGTGATACCAAATTCATAGGTGACAATTTCATAAAAGGATTACACAGCTATTCAAACAAGTAAGGATACTTCTTCTCCATCTCTTCCTCGGCCTCCCAAGTAGCCTCTTCAACTTGCTGGTTTCACCATAACACTTTCACGGAGGCAATTTCTCTATTTCTCAACTTTCGGACTTGCCTATCAAGAATGGCAACTGAAATTTCTTCATATGACAGTTCTTCATTAACTTTAATAGTCTCAACTGGCACGATAAGCGACGAGTCCCCGATTACTTTCTTCATTATAGACACATGAGATACCGGGCGCACTAATAACATCTCAAGTGGTAGATCAAGCTTGTACGCCACCTGACCAATTCTCTAAATGATTCTGTACGGACCAACATACCTCGGACATAATTACCCTTTCTTTCCAAACCGCATTATACCCTTGATGGGGGAAACCTTCAAGAACACCCAATCATCTTCTTTGAACCCCAAGTCTCTGCGACGAACATCCGAATAGGACTTTTGACAACTCTAAGCATTTTTCACCGCTTTTTAATGATCATAACCTTTTCCATGGCCTGATGCACGAGGTCTGGCCCTATCAACTCAGCGTTCCCAGTCTCGAACCACCCAATGGGAGATCTACATCTCCTACCATATAACGCCTCGAATGGTGCCATCTGAATGCTAGCATAATAGATGTTGTTATAATCAAATTCTATGAGTGGTAAATGATCATCCCAACTACCTTTGAAATCAAGAACGCAAGCACGCAACATATCCTCAAGCGTCTCAATAGTCCGCTCTGCCTGCCCGTCGGTCTGTGGATGAAAGGTTGTACTATGATTCACTTGAGTACCCAAGCCTTGCTGAAATTTCTTCCAAAAGTTAGCTGTGAATTGTGCCCCTCAACCCGAAATGATAGAAATTGGGGTACCATGCAACCTGACTATTTCCTTGATATACAACTGAGCATACTGATTTTGTGAGTCGATCCACAGTTACCCAAATTGAGTCAAACTTGTGCTGAGTGTGAGGCGGTCCTACCATAAAGTACATATTAATCATTTCCCACTTCCACATTGGAATTTCTTTGTTTTGTGCCAACCCACTGGGCCTTTGCTGCGAGGCCTTCACTTGCTGACAATTTGGACATCTTGCCACAAGGTCCGCTACATTCCTCTTCACGTCATTCCACCAATAGACTTCCGTGAGATAATGATACATTTTTGTGGATCCTAAGTACACGAAATACCTAGAAGTGTGAGCTTCGGTCATGGTTCTTTCCCAAGACCATCAATACTTGGAACACATAGCCGCCATTGGTATCGTAGTGTACCATCATCCATGCCAAGAGAAAAAGCAGTGGTCTTATGCTTATGATTCCCCTCTTTTAATTGTACCACAATGGATCATTGCATTGCTTCTCCTTGACCTCCGCCACAAGCGATAATTCCGCTCTATTTTGCACATTCACTCCTCCTTCATTAGAGTCCACAAGACGAACTCCCAAACAAGCTAGCTGGTGAATTTCCTTGGCCAACGGCCTCCGATATGCTTCACAGTGATCCAAAATTCCCATAGATTTCCGACTAAGAGCATCTGCCACAAAATTAGCCTTCCCCAGATAATATAGAAATTCATGGGGAAAAACAGTCATCAGTTCAATAAGAGCTTCAAACAATACTAAAACATCAAGTGAAGATCACATAAGTTCTCGAGACAATTTCCATCTTATTTTGGATAATCTTTAGTGCCATATGCCACAATCCACCATACCACCGTGATCTTACACGGAGTCCGATCTTGACTCAATTAGCTAGGTCATCTCATTTGAGACATCAACCATATCCACAATTTCAATCAATCATTTCCAGTACAGTTACCGCCATGTGGGCGACATGGCGTCCGATCACGACCCGATCGACTAGGCCATCTCACTTGAGACATCAACCTTTTAGTCAATCATCTCACTTCATGTTTCTTTCCCATCTTTCCAATACATTGGCACGAGTGACCTCATTTATTAAGTCAATCTTGGAACTTGGCCGTATTTTACAATTCAAGTTTCCCTTTTTACACGTTTAAATAACATTATCATCAACAACAACGAGGCCTATCATGTAAGGCATTTGTACACATAAGGGAAAAACTTGGGAAATCCTAAGCACATAGAGGCTTTTCATACAAATTAGCATAACAACTTTTACTCGATTTTTGACATGAAATCTTAACCTTTCTTAACACATTCATATTTTTAAACACATCCTCAAAAGGGCAAGATGGCATGATAAGCATTTAGAACAAATACTGAACACATATCATTCAACACAACATATTAGGGATAGTCAATTCTAGTATGATCAATTTGGGCACTTACGCCAACTACACGAACACCAGGGGTTTCGATTCTAAAAATAAGGGGGTTTAGCCATACATACCTCGATTGAGCTTCTTAAAACTCTAAGATGTTCCGGAATATTAGCAACTTCAATCTATTTTAGCAATATAACAAAATTGAACCAGAAATGAGGGAAAACGATCATGATTCTAGCTCACTTGAGCATTTTATCAAATACTATGAGTATATTAAGGTTTCAAGGCCCTTTTTGTGAAAGACTACACCAACCCACACCACATTCTTTTCCATCTTTAACTCACAACCTCCCCACATACCTTAAGAATACATGCATGCAAGGTAAGCACTCCCATCCCCATGAATTGCCTCACTAATGGCCCATTCTAATCATATTTTGAAATTAGGAGTTTGGGTGATAGAACCTTACCTCTTGGGAAAAGACCTAGGTGTCTCTCTTGATAATAGTCAAGGTTTAAGAAAGAATTGAAGAGAAATTTTTTTATGAAGAACGCTTTCTCCCTCTAGGACTCTCTTTGTCACTCTAAAGATATCAGAAAATAGGCTCAAAATTTTCTAAGGTAGGTGTTTTAACGGAATAGGGTCGGGTTTAAAAACCCCAAAAATGAAGCTTCGGAACAGGTTTTTCATTTGCATATGAATGATTATGCGGCTGACAAAATGACCGCGAAAGGTGGCCCTGGGAACTGGGCTGGTCTGCTTCACTCTGCACCGTTATGCGGCACGCAGACCTGTTCTGCGGTCGCACATTGCACCGCAGAACCTCCCTCCGCAAAAATCCGAGGACGATTATGCGAACAAAGTACGGCCCGCGAAATGGTTATGCGGTCGCATAATTGGCCGTGAAACTGACCTCAAAATTGTCCAAAAAGATTGCTTCACTCTGTGGCCATTCTGTGGCCCGCAGAGTGATTATGCAAACGCATAATGGGCCACACAAATGCCTACTTCTGCAAAAATATTTCCTTCAACTCCCCAGCGTACTGTTCAATCCTAAAAGTCAAACCACGGCGAAACATTTCTACTACTATTAACCTCTACGCCTACTTCAGCATCACGAAATCCGGGTTTTTTCAGGAAAAATTTTACGGAGACTTATAGGTGGATATTGTGTATATTGTCTGGGTGGAGTGATACAATTGGATATTGTGTATATTGTCTGGGCGAAGTGTACGAGTGGATATTGCTTTATTTTCTGAGTGGAGCGATACGGGTGGCTATCAATACATTATCTGGGCGGAGCGATATGGGTGGCTATTATGATATTGTTAATGCGGTGAGATATGGGTGTCATTGTTTTTCCTTAATTTCTTTCACTTGTATTTTATTTATGCTTTGATTATTATGTTATTTTATCACGTGATATCTCTTTGTGCCATTTATTTACTATGTTTTCCATTGTTAGCCTTATCTCAATAATCTTCACATGTTATAATTTGTAAGCGTCATGACTTAAACCTCGTCACTACTCCATCGAGGAAAGTCTTGATACACACTAGGTGCCCATTGTGGTGTACTCATGCTATGTTTCTGTACATTTTTGTGTAGATCCAGGTGTTGGAGGTTGTGGACCTAGTCAGTGTTAGCTTCTTGATTGTGAGGATTCAAGGTAGAGTTGTTGTATCACCGCATTCCCTTGTAGTCCTTCCCTTACATTATTACTATCAAATCTCTATCCGAATAGTATTGTATTTTGAGTTATCTTTATGTATTTAGTAGAGTTTGTGAGTGTGTACTACATAGTCTTGGGAAGATTATTGTGATTATTGCTGTATAGGATTGCATCACCCTTATAACACTATTTATATGGAACTCTGCTTTAAAAATATCTTGTTAATTGGTTGAACTATTGTAAGTGATCATCTTACCTAGTTTTAAAGACTAGGTGACATCAAAATCCTCAAGGTGGGATTTTACGTCATGACAAGTTGGTATCATAGCTCTAGGTTCATAGGTTCTACGAGTCACACGAAAGTTTTATAGAGCCTTGCGGATCGGTACGGAGACATCTGTACTTAGCTTCTAGAGGCTACAGAACTATTAGGAAGATTCCATTTCTTCCATTCCTATCGTGCGGATTTATAATTTCGGAGTTTGAGGCTTTGTTCTTCTATTTTCTCACGGATGATGAGGACACAAGTTGCTGGTACTGATGATGCCTCCCCAAGAGCCGGTGTTGCTAGGGGCAGAGGCCGAAGAAGAGCACGTGCTATAGCTAGAGCACCAACCAGAGCAGTAGCTGAGGAGCCACCAGTAGCTCCACCTGAAGAGCAAGCACCGGAGGCACCTGTTCCTACCCCTAGATTTTAGGAGACTTTAGCATAGTTCTTGAGCATGTTTGGTACATTGGCTCAGGCCAAATTGATCCCAGCTGCACCACCTACTTCACATACTGGGGGATGAGCTCAAGCTCCTGCCACCTGTACCCTATAGCAGTAGGCTCATGTTTGTCAGGTTTCAGGTATTATGCGAGTACAGTCCATTATCGCGGTTCAGCCTGAGGTCAGGCCAGTGGCATCTGAGGAAGAACAAAAGATATTTGAGAAGTTCAAGAAGTATTTTCCTCCTACTTATAGTGGAGCAGCTTCTGAGGATGCACAAGGATTTCTAGAGTTGTGTCACCGTATTCTACGTACTATGGGCATTGTGGAGGTGAGCGGGGTTGCGCTTACTACTTTCCAGCTGATGGGATCGGCATATAGATGGTAACATTCTTATGAGGAGGGTAGGCCAGTTGGCGCAGCACCACTTACATGGACTCAATTCTCTGATCTATGTTTGAGGGAGTTCATTCCATAGAGCCTTAGGGATGCGTGGCATACCGAGTTTGAGTAGTTGCGGTAGAGGACTATGACCGTGTCTGAGTAAGCTAAGAGGTTCAGTGAGATATCTAGTCATGCGCCTCTTTTGGTTTCTATTATTAGAGAGAGAGTTTGTAGGTTTATCGAGGGGCACAGTTATGGTCTCAAACTTGGGATGGCATGGGAGTTGGAGACTGATACTCCATTTTTGCATGTTGTGGATATTGCCAGGAGGTTAGAGAATATTCAGGGTCAAGATAGGGAGGATAGGGAGGCCAAGAGGCCTCGAGGACCTGGAGGATTTAGTGGATTCTACTCTTCGCCTTTGAACCATCATGGCATAGGCTCCATTACTTAGCCAATTCAGTCCGTACTTCAAGATACTTGAGGTGCTCCAGCCAGTCAGGGACCTCATGTTACTCATATGGGACAGTCATCTTTTAGTGCACCTCCTGCAGGAGGTTCCTACAACGGTTATTCCAGTTATCCAACAAAGACCCAGTACGAGTAGCCACACCCATAGAAGAGTTGTTTTGAGTATGGTGATACTAGGCACATCATGAGGGATTGTCCTAGACTCTGGTGAGGTAAACTTCATCAGAGTATTCAGGCTATGGGTTCCACTATAGTTTCTACTCCATCTACACAGCCAGCTAGAGGTGGAGGACAGACGGGTAGAGGGCGTCCTAGAGGGGGAGGCCCAGCTTATTGTTATGATTTACCTGTTTGGGCTGTGGTCGTTGCACCAGATGATGTCGCTACATGTATGGTGATGGTTTGTCATAGAGGAGCATCAGTTTATTTTGATCTGGTCCTATTTATCGGTATGAGTCCTCCTATCTTGATTCATATATAGATATGTTTCATGGTTCTTGTACTATGTTTATGTGTTAGCACCTGTCAAGAGGTTCTACTATGGTATACCGTGTTCGTCATTCTGGATTGTTCACTTTTGAGAAATATGAGACTAGGATGAACATTCTGTTACTTAATACGGTAGGTTTTGATGTGATTTCTAGATGGTTTGGTTATGACTTGTGGTTTAGGTGCTCTACAGGTATGGGAAGTCCATTGCGTGTTTTGATTTTGTTCCACGGGATTGAATTGGTGAAAGATTTTTTGTTGGAGTGATGTCTATTTTACTTGTGATTCACAGTTCAGGGTGGGATCCTCGTGCTTTCGTGTGGATCGTTATGTTTGGATCGAACTACGTGTCGCAATGGAGTTATGTTAGGATGAGATCCTTTGTGATCAGTTTGTATGTTTTGTTTCTCCCTTATGGGATGGATTTGTAGTATGGTACCGATAGGGAGTTGTGCCTGTAAGATTTGTTGGGTATCTCTCTTTGTGTCTCTATTTCCATCTTTAGTTGTATTTGAGTTGTGATGGTTCGGTACGCTGCATTGTATGTGTTTAGGTGGTGTGGGTGTGACTAGTTGATTGGGTGAGTAGTTATGCGGTTTATATGTCTCTCACATTATTAGCAGTGTTTGGAAGGTTTGGAACAAGGTTCTAGTTAATATAAGGTTATTTATCAGTACCAGGTTTCATGATGGGCAGCTACTGTAGCCGGAGGTGTTACTACGGGATATGGGCGATGTGTTATGCCATGTGGTTATACCTTGTGGATATATGCATGAGATGTTGCAACTGGTTGAGGTTGATACAGTGTGTTTATGTGAGAATCGGGTCTTTAGGGGATGATTGGATGTTGAAATTTAGTTTTAAGGCTTATCAGTATGGGTGGAAGGAATAATCTTCAGACGAGATGGTGTTGTTGGGCCTATCTAGATTGGGGTGATGTGGGATCACTGGTGTGTATGTTTATGGCGATTTAATACCGTGATTGATGGCCTTGGAGCTAGCATTGTCAAGTTCCAGGACGAATATTTGCTTAAGAGGGGGAGAACGTAACGACCCGACCGAACATTTTGAGCTTTATCATTTCGTTTGGTGCTTGGAGATCTTGAGTAGCTGCATGTGATGTATTGTACTTGTGTGTGCGATTGGATTTGATTTTTGAGCTGTTCGTGATAGATTTGGAAGAGTGATTTTCATTTTAGAAGCTTAAGTTGTAAGAGTTCATCGGAGTTTGACTTTAGTGTAGACGATTCTCAATTGGTATTTTGATGATTCCAATATCTTCGTATGGTGATTTTGGACTTAGGCGCATGTCTGGATTTGGATTTGGTGGTCCATAGGTTGATTTGATACTTTTTGGTGAAAGTTAGAAAGTTGAAGGTTTGGAAGGTTGAGAGGCTAGACCGGGAGTTGACTTTGTTGATATCGGGTTCGGATTATGGTTCCGGGAGTTGGTATAATTCCTTTGTGTCATTTGAGACTTGCATGCAAAATTCGAGGTCATTCCGAATTGATTTTGTATGGTTCCGAATGAGTTTTGGAAGTTGAAAGTTCATTAGTTCATTCAGCTTGAATTGAGGTGTGATTCGTAGTTTTGATGTTTTTTGGTGTGATTTGAGGCCTTGAGTAGGTCCGCGTTATGTTTGGGATTGATTGGTGTGATTGGAGGGGGTCCTGGGGGCCTCGGGTGTATTTCGGATGGGGTAGGGGTCATTTTCTCATGTTTTGAATTGTTGATTCTGATATCTAGTTTTCATCATCGCGATCGCGACTAAGGAGTCATGTTCGCGTAGGGTAATGTGGTGGCATGAATTTTGTAAAACGTGTTCATAAAGTTGAGCACGTGTTCATGAAGCTTGGGAGCTGTGGCCTTCGCGATCGGGAGCTGGATACCGCGATCGCGTAGAAGAGAAGCTGGAAAGGGGCATAAGGAATTGTTCTCCGCGTTCACGAGAGAACTATTGCATTCACGAAGTTATTGGATAATTGGTCATTGCGTTCGCGAAGAGGAGTTCAGCAGGTGGTCATTATTTGTCCTCGTGATCGCGTGGGTAGTTCCGCGATCGCGATGTGTATACCGAGGCAGACCTATATAGTAATCTTTTTTTAGGGCTTTTGTTATTTTATCACATTTTATGTTAGAGAGATCGGTTTTGGGCGATTTTTTAGGGGATTTTCACGATTTTGATTGGAGTAAGTATTTTTTACTCATATTTGATTATATTTCATGATTACATCCTTGTTTTTAGCATTTAATTGATGATTTGAATTGGAGAAATTGGGGATATTAGTAAAAACCTTTCTAAAACATAAAATGATGATTTAAAGGCCGATTTGATGTTGGAATTAAATGATTTTGGTATGGTTGGACTCGTATCAGAATGGGTGTTCGGATTTTGTGAGTTTTGTCGGATCCCAAGGTACGGGCCCAGGGTTGATTTTTTTATTCTTGTTCAAGATTGAAGCTTTATTATCCGTAATTTTTCCTATGGCTTTTATTTATGATATTAAGTTACTTTGGCTAGATCCAGTCGTCCGAAGGTTGTTTTACGATGGGAAGGGCTTCTTAGAGTATTGATTTAGCTTCTTTGAGGTAAGTATCTTGCCTAATTGTGTGGGGGAAATACCCCCATAGAATTTGGTCTAATTGCATTATTTGTGTTATGTGAAACACGTGTACATGAGGTGACAAATGTGTATCCGGGCTTATATGTGGTAATTGACCGGTTCAGACTCTTAGGCTATTAATGTGCTTTTAATTGATGTTGTTCTTATATGGAATATCTTAAATTGTTGAGTTATTTTCCCATTTCATTGTGATATTTTTGAAAGTATTGTATACATTATTGTTGAACCGTGGGCTATGCTTTATTATGAGAGTGATGGTGTTGTTTTGGAAATATTGTGACATATGTGGACTTGTTGTGGCATTTCACTATTGTTGATTGTGTGGAGTGATACAAGTGGTTATTGTGTATATTGTCTTGGCAAAGTGATACAGTTGACTATTGTGTATATTTTCAGGGCGGAGTGATATGGGTGGCTATTGTCTTATTTTCTGGGTGGAGCGATACGGGTGGCTATCAATATATTTTCTTGGCAGAGCGATATGGGTAGCTGTTATGATATTGTCAATGTAGTGAGATATGGGTGGCTACGTGGGACTAATATATGATGGCCTGAGGGCGCGTTGTTGATGAAGAGGGTTAGTCTTTCTTGTTCTTATGACTTCCTTGTATATGTCTAACGACCCGACCGGTTGTTTTAAGCTTTAAGGTTCCATTCAGTGGTTCGAGGTCTTGAGTAGCTTCATATTGTGTATTGGGACTTGGGTGCTTGGTCGGATATGATTTTCGTATGGTTCGGAATGAATTTAGATGAGTGATTCTTACTTTAGAAGCTTAAGTTGAAAGTTTTGACCGAGGTTTGACTTTTGCGAAAATGACCCCATAGTGGTTTTTTGATGGCTCTGATTGTATCATGATTTTGGACTTGAGTGTATGCCTGGAATAGAATTCAGGAGTCCGTAGGTTTATTTGTGATGTTTTGCCGAAAGTTGGAAAAAATTTTGAATTTTCATAAGTTTGATCGTAGGTTGACTTCGTAGCTATCATGTTTAGATATCTATTTCAGGACTTGGAATAAGTATGTTTGTCATTTGGAACTTGTTCGCTAAGTTTGGCATCATTTTGAGTTAATACGATAGGAATCAGACGCGCGGTTGTATTTTTAGAAGTTCTTGAGTTTTATGTTGAATCCTTGTGTTTTGAGGTTCGATTCGTGGTTTTGGATCTTATTTTGATCATTTTATCATACGAGGGAGTTTGTGTTATGTTTTTAGACTTGTGTTGATGTTTGGTTTGGATCCCCGAGGGCTCGGGTGAGTTTCAGACGCGTTTTGGAATGTTTGGAAAAGTTTGGAAATTGCTGGTGTGATCGGGTATTTCAGGTCTTGTATTTGCGAGATATATGTCGCATTTGTGATGCTAGGAAATTCTTCTAGGTTCGCATTTGCGAACCAAGAGTCCGCAATTGCAATGGAGGGGGGCAGGGTGTTGTTCGCATTTGCGATCATAAGGGTCGCATTTGCGAAGTGTCCATGTTCGTAATTGCGAACAATATGTCTCATTTGCGACATTAGTAGGAGTGTGAAGAGCTTCGCATTTGCGGTTGTTTCTTCACATTTGCGAGGTTCACAATTGCGAACCCCAGGCCGCAACTGCGACACCTGCTACTGGACATAAGAGCTGAGGGATGGGATTTTGGTCTCATTTTCGCATTTTGGAACCCCCAGACTCGGTTGGAGGTGATTTTGAAGAGGGATTTTCATTTACAAACTTTGGGTAAGTGATTTTAATCTATTTCTGATCATATTCATCATTATATCTTGGGTTTTAACATCAAAATCATGTGAATCAAAGTGAAAATTTGTGAAACTTTGTCAAGTTTTTGGAAAATAAGAATTTGAGTTTTGAGAGTCGGTTTGGACTCGGATTTTGAAACTAATCACGTATATGAACTTTTGGGGTTATGGGTAAACGGAATCTACCATTGGACCCGAGTTTTGACCGGGAGGGCCCTGGGTTGACTTTTGTTGACTTTTGAGCAATTGTGTAAAGATCATAGCTTTAATTATTGGAATTGATTTCTCTTGCATTATTTGATGTTATTAAGTCAATTTTGGTTAGATTTGTACCGGGCAGAGGTGAATTGTAAAGGAAAAGCTATTTTTAAGAATTGATTGAGGACTTTTGAGGTAAGTATCTTGCCTAACGTTGTGTGAAGGAACTAGGATTGGTTTGTTGTACTATTTGAACTACGTGAAAGACGTGTACATGAGGTGACGAGTGTGTACACGGCTTATTTCTGGAAATTTTATCGGCCTAGACTCTTAGGTTCTTATGTTCATCAAAAATGAAGTTGCCTTATTATGTTAAATCCTCCATTGCTAAATTTACCTTTACGATGTCTTATTTGAAGTTGATTGATTCATGTTCTACCTTGTTGCCAAATACACTTTTATATGCCTTAATTGATGTTGTTTCCTCTTTTATTGCCATATTATCTCTTCCGTAATTGCTTAACCTTAATTGAAGTTATTATCCCTTCCATTGTCAACTTATCCTTATTTGGAATTACTGTTACATATTATCTCTCTTATTGTTGACTTGTACCTAATTGGAATCATTGTTACATATTATCTCTCTTATCGTTGAGCTGTACCTATATGGAATCATTGTTACATGTTATCTCTCTTATCATTGAGTTGTACCTACTTGGAATCATTGTTACATGTTGTCTCTCTTATCGTAGAGTTATACTTATTTGGAATCATTGTTATATGTTATCCCTTCAACTGTTGAGTTACTCTTATTGGATATCGTTGTTACACATTATCTCTCCCATTATTGAGTTATTCTTGTTTGAAACCATTATTACTTGTTATTTCTTTCATTGTGAGCTCGTTCTTCCGTTTCTTTGTGTTTTGAATTTCTTTTGTTGATGTACTTGTTGTACTCTCTTGTAATTGTTGTTGAAATTATGTACTCAGTGTTGTTGAGCTGAGGGCTATGTGTGGTTGTGGTATTTGAATTGTTTTGAGGAAATGTTGTGGCATATGGGCACATGTGGTGCGATTTGTTATATTTTGTTGTTATCTTTTTGGCACACGTAATATTTCTAAAAGGATTGTCGGGGTGTTCGCACGTGAGTTATCCGTGCTGTTGTTATCATTGATATTTGCACATGCGGCACGACAAGGCGGGATATATATATATATATATATATATATATATATATATATATATATATGTATATGTGTGTGTGTGTGTGTGTGTGTGTGTGTGTGTATGTGTGGGTGTGGGTGGGTAGGTGGGTGGGTTTGCACATGTGTCAAGACAAGGCGGGTGTCACAACCCAAACCGATGGGCCGCGGTGGGCACCCAGGGCCTTACCCAACCGAGTACCAACGTAACGTATCTTTCTTATCATATCATCATGGGTAAATGGTCTAGAAGGGCCGTCATGAGATAACCAGAATAAAACATATGGGGATACTAGACATAGGACCCAACATAATATAGAAACTTATACATGTGACATACGGGCCTATAAGGCCGACATGATCATTTGTATACTCAAAACATAGGCCGACAAGGCCATACAAGTATCCACATATATGACATCTGTCTACAAGCCACTAAGAGTACATAAACATCATAAAGGTCGGGACAGGTCCCCGCCATACCAATCAATACATGTCCAAATCATACTGACCAAATAGGCAACTCCTGAGCAAGTGGAGTGCACCAACACCTTCCGCTGAGCTGATAGCCTACGAGGAGGACTGTCAAACTGTCTATCAAGACCTTCGGGCATGAAATACAGCGTCCTCGCGGAAAAGGAACGTCAGTATAAATAAAGTACCGAGTATGTAAGGCATAAAAAGCAGTATATAATACAATAAAGAAACCTAGAGTAAAGAACTCAACCTGTAAGTCTGTACTGCTCAATGAATCATGAAACATTTAATGTCATGCATATGCATATAAATGTCATATCATGGATAGGTATATGCGTACATAATATCGTCAAGCCTCTGAGGGCATCCCATCATATCACTCTTGGCCTCCGTGTGACGAATCATCAACGTATACCAGCNCTGAGCTGATATCCTACTAGGAGGATTGTCAACCTGTCTATCAGGACCGCGGGCATGAAACACAGCGTCCCCACGGAAAAAGAATGTTAGTACAAATAAAGTACCGAGTATGTAAGGCATGAAAAGCAGTATATAATAGACATTAAAGAAACCCAGAGTAAAGGACATAACCTATAAGTCTGAATAGCTCTGTGAATCACGAAACATTTATAATGTCATGCATATGCGTAAAAATGTCATATCATGGATAGGCATATGCATACATAACATCATCAAGCCTCTGAGGGCATCCCATCATATCATCTCGACCTCTATGGGCAAAATCATCAACGTATACCAGCTGATCAGCTGGTGGTGCGTATATAATGCCATAACCTTTTCCCATACCCCATATACATATAATATATGTGTATATAAATCCATCTGGTCATGGGTCAATGTACATGTACAAATGAATGCAGTGCATAAGAAGTAAGTAAATAAGATCTCTCGAGATATCATAAGATCAATATGCCTTTGGTTAATATCATGAAATAAACTTTATCAACTTATGTATTATCTTAGACCCTTGAACAGATGATATAATAAAAGGACACATAGGGAATCAAGAACATAGGCACCCCTAGCACTTCAAAGAATAGAGTAATTTGTGAAAGTTCCGCGTTTCCTCGTTTCGTTTGTGTCATATGGATCATGCCAAAAGGAAAGAAGGGATAGCCTTAACATACCTTAACTTAGTTGATTCTTAATAACTTCCAAGCAATTCTTAAACAATTCAACTCAATCTTCCATAGAATAAGGAGATTCAAAATCATGCTGAGTAAAGGCTAAGTCCGCAACTTAAATTAGTAGCTCGTTTATGTAAATTTGTGTAGCATTTTCCCTGTAACAAGGACCTCCTCCAATACCATATACCAACAACAACAACAACAAGAGAAATCCAGCAACATATAAATATCAATAACAAGACACCATATAGCAACAACAAGTCACAACTACTTCACGACGAGCGGAAAGCTCCGATTGGAATCCGTATACCCCATATCACCCCTTATAGACTTCTTACTTTAACCAAACAGTATCATTAACATGATAATGAATTCATTCATCAATGATTCCATCCTTATACCATATATTTATGACAAAGAAAACAATCAACAAGTCCAACTATCCTTAGCAACATTATTCACTAGTTCATGTCTAGTTCATCCATTTAACTTAATAAACATCAAAATAACCTTAAGCACATGAAAGAACACAATATACATACCTCCTAAAGTAGCTTCAAGTCAAAATCCATGTTATATTTAGCTTACAACAGCCGTCAATGGCAATACAACACCATAGAAGTTACTTAAGCTAATCCAAGTATTTTCTTATAGTTTATCATCCTAACAACTTAACCAACATACAGGCAAGCTTAAGAACAATTAGTAGGTTGTTATACTCACCTTATCCAGGAGCAAAAACTTGAAATTTCATCCAAACACAGCCCAAAACTATCCTCAATGACAACACAACCTCAAAGAGGTGTTGTTCTTCACTAGAACTAACTTTTGATGTTGAAATATGGTGTAATCACTTTGGAATCACTTCAAACCCTTATGGTATCTGTTTGGCAGGGTTAGGAGAAATTTGGAGACGATGTTGAGTCGAAAATGATCAAAACATAGGCGTCCAAATCGTTTATAAAGTAAAGTAGGTCAACCACCGCCTAAGTGGGTCCCATTGGGAGGTGCTTGCGCGGTCTCGCGAAAATACAAAAAGCTCTCTACTCCGTTGTCGTAACGAAGAACGGTTTAATATATTAGAAACTAAACTCGTAGATATTCAATTTGGTAGGTAGATCACTCCATATTTCCAAGTATATTTGGACAAAAGCTCAGCTACATTTGACCTAATTTTCAGCACATTTATGAATGCAACTTGTGATGACCTTTGCCAACTTTTGTTCCATAACTTGCTTGACTTCAAAACGTAGAACATGACTATCATACGACTAATGTAACTCATAAAATAACCTCCTTATCATGCTAAGAACCCTAGTCTCACCCCAAAGTACATGTTATAACATTCCAAACTTGTCGACTTTCGATAAAACTTATTTTCTTCTATTGGTTTAGCTTCCAAGCTTTCCAACCCTATTGGTACTTGTTATTCATGATCTTAAATATTGGTAACCTCGATGGTAACATGATTAACTTACTTAATATGCTTCTAAATATAATCTCATTTCTGAACTTATATTAATTTACTTACGAAGTACTCTCATATACGAAAAGATGGGGTGTAAAATTTGTAGTATTATGTGCATGTGGCGAGACAAAGCGAGTATTCCCTTTATTTTTGTGCACGTGGTGAGACAAGGGGGTTATGTCAGGGATGATTTGTGATAACTTGTGATTGCCTGGGGACACTGTTATTGATGATATTTGTGTAGTGGTGTGCCTACCTTGTGTGAGCTATGTATTTTACGTTTTGTTGTGTTGTTTCCTATATGTCATTCCTTGTCTCTGCGCTTACTTGTTGAGTTGAGATGTGATAGGAAACTTGCACAAGCATACACGTAATTAATCACTCATATTGGTTTTAGAAGATAACTGTTGAAGTTTATTGATCATTTACATGTATTCTCGTTTACTTGCCTTCTGTATGAGAGTTGTACTATTGACACATGAGGTGTCTGTGCGCTTATGAGTTATTGTTATTGTTGGCACGTGAATTTTCTGTATGGTTATGAGCTATTATTATTGTTGGCATATGAGATGATCGTGCGGTTATGAGATATTTTCACCCCCTTAGCACGTGAGTTGTCTGTACCAATATGAGGTATTAATGGTATTGGCACTTGAATTGTTCATGCGGTTGTGATTTGTAATGTGGGCACAAGATGCCAAGTGATTAGGGTTCATGAATTGGGACCCGCGAATTGTGGTTATGAGGAGTAGCACCTCGGGATAATTCTTTTATAAATGTTGTATGGAAACGGTTGTTATTGGGTTGTTACCTATTTCTCATTACATGGTTTCATCGAATGTTTAACTGTATTCAGCTTACTCAGTTCTTAACGCGAGTATCGTAACATTATTATTTCCATGTTTAGCTTCGTATTGTTCTATGTTAGTTTCATATTCATAATTGTACAGGTTATTACGCCTAATAGGTGTCGTGATGGTCCCTCGTTACTACTCCACCAAGTTTATTCTTGATACTTACTAGGTACCATGGTGGTGTAATCATGCTACTCTTCCGCACATTTTTGTGCAGATCCAGGTACTTCAGAATTTGTTGATTATTAGCTAGTTGATCGGGTATTGCCTTTGGAGACTCAAGGTATACCTGTCGTCGCGTTCGCATGCCTCGGAGTCACCTTCTGATATTGTACTTGTACTGTTTAATTATATTCCAGAATGGTTGTACCTAAAAAGCTTCCTAGTGAACTCGGTAGAGCTTATGACTTATACTACCAGTTTTGGGATATTATATCATGTGGGAATATTGGCTTTATATAGAAATAATTGTTTTTTATTTAATGGTTCTGTTGGTTAATTTATGTCATTTAATTCATTAAGTGTTAGGCTTACCTAGTCTTAGAGACTAGGTGTCAATATGACATCCTACACAGGGAAATTGGGGTCGTGACAATATGTCATGCATATTACGTGATTTGTTATGTTGTTCCCAATATGCTACTCGGTGTTTCTGATATTACTCGATGATTTGAGTTGTGCTAGTACACTTGCACATGCATACACCGTAACATATCATTTTTACCAGTCTAGGAGGATGAAACTTGATGTTTATTGATCATGTACACGTATTCTTGTATATTTGTTTTCTCTGCGATATGGTTTGGACTGTTAGCCCATGACCAAGCCGGGCAGACTGTGATATTAAGCCTTTGACCACGTCGGGCGGATTGTGATTAGTGGCACGTTAGATGTCCGTGCGATAGATATTATTGGAACGTGAGTTGTCCATGCGATTGATTTATTGGCGTGTAAGTTGTTCGTGCGGATGTGACTTATATTTTAGCACGAGGACTTGACCGTGCAAGGGGGATTGATAATGTGGGCACATGGTGCCATGTGTATGAGATTCGTGATTCATGACTTGAGATTTGTGGTTATGAGGTGAGGTAACTCGGGCTGACTCCTGTTGTAAATCCTATACCGGAACGTTTTGTGGATTAGAAATGTCGTTGTTTTTCCTTAATTTCTTTTACTTGTATTTTATATGTGCTTCGATTATTTTGTTGTTTTATCACATGATATCTCTTTGTTCCATTTATTTACTATGATTTCCGTTGTTAGTTTTATATTAATAATTTGCACATGTTATTTGAATAGTAAGTGTTCTGACTTGAACATCTTCACTACTCCACCGAGGTTAGTCTTGATACTTACTGGATACTGATTATGGATTACTCATGCAAGGTTTTGCACATTTTTGTGCAGATCCAGGTGTTGGAGGTTGTAGACCTAGGCAGTGTTAGCTTCTTGATCACGAGGATTCAAGGTAGAGTTGCTCGATCACCGCAGTCCCTTGGAGTCCTTTCCTCAAATTATTGCTGTCAAATCTCTATCCCGACAGTATTATATTTTGAGTTATTTTTATGTATATAGTAGAGTTTGTGACTCTCTACTACCTATTCTTGGGAAGATTTTTGTGATTATTGTCACGTAGGCTTGCCTCACCTTTATATAGGTATTTATATGGAACTCTGCTTTAAAAATATCTTTTTAACTAGTTTAAATGTTGTTATTGATTGGCTTACCTAATTATAGAGACTAGGTGCCATCACGATCCTCAAGTTGGGATTTTGGGTCGTGACACCAACAAAGATGATTGTGCCAAAACACAAGTAAGAACCCTACTAGGCTCTGAAATGTCCCACCTCACAAATCGGTTACCCAAAGCCTTGACATCCATGGCTAATAGCCTCTCCGGTGCCGGTAAAAATGTTAAATTACCCATGATCTCGCGTTCCTACTTAAGGCACTAGCCACCACATTTGCAATTAAGGTCCTTTTGCTTGAATATATGTTGGAGACTTTGATGGTCGGTATAGACCTCACACGGCACGTCCTATAGATAGTGCCTCCAAATAATGAGTGTGTGAACAATGGTTGCTAACTCAAAATCATGCACATGGTAATTCTTCTCATGGACCTTCAACTGACGAGACGCGTAGGCAACGACCCTAGCATCGTGCATAACACCGCGCCAACTCCAATATGCGATGAGTCACAATACACAGTGTAAGATGATCCTGTGGACAATACCAATATTGGGTTGTAGTCAAGGCAGTCTTGAACTTCTGAAATCTCTCCTTATACTCATTGGACCATCTGAAAAAAGAACCCTTTTGAGTCAACTTAGTCAACGGGGCTAAGATAGATGAAACCCCTCCACGAACTAGTGATAGCAGCTTGCCAAACCCAAGAAACTCCAAATCTCTATGGTTGAAGTAGGTCTAAGCCAATTCTGAACTGCCTTTATTTTATTAGGATCCACCTTAATACCCTCTAAAGACACAACATGACCCAAAAAGGTAACTGTGTCTAACAGAACAACACACCAAAAACTTAGCATATAAATGACAATCCTTCAAAGTATGAAGTACAATCCACAGGTATTGCTCATGATCCTCTGTACTGCGAGAGTAAACCAGAATATCATCACTGAAGACAGTCATGAAGGAATCCAAATAAGTCCTGAAGACTTGGTTCATAAATCCATAAAGGTTGTTGGAGCATTAGTCAAGCCAAATAACATCTCTAAGAATTCGTAATGACCATATCGAGTCCTAAAAGCTGTCTTAGGGACATCTGATGCCACAATCTTCACTTGACGGTAACCAGATCTCAAATCAATCTTTGAAAATACCTTGGCACCCTAAATTTGGTCGAATAAATCATCAATCCTAGGCAACAGATATATGTTATTGATAATAACCTTGTTCAACCACTGGTAGTCAATGCACATCCTCATTGAACCATCCGTTTTCTTAACAAACAACACTGGCACACCCCAAGGTAAAACACTAGGTCTAATGAATCCTTTGTCAAGCAATTCCTACAACTGATCTTTTAATATCTTCAACTTAGCTAGAGCCATACGGTACGGTGGAATATAAATAGGCTAAGTGTCTGAAATCAAATCAATGTAAAATTTGATATCCCAGTCAGGTGGCATACCCGAAAAATCTGTAGGAAACACCTCTAGAAACTCGTTCACAACTCGTACCGAATCTATAGAAGGAACATCCTCCCTAGAATCACGAGTATAAGCCAAATATGCCAAACACCCCTCTCAGCCATATGTCAAGCCTTCAAATATGAAACTACTTTGCTAGTGAAGTGACTAAGGGTCCTCTCCACTCTAATCTACGCAGCCTCGGCATGGCCAAAGTCACACTCTTGGCATGAAAGTCTATGATGGCGTGATACGGGGACAGCTAACTCATACCAAGAATGACCTCAAAATCCACCATATTCAGCAGCAGAAGATTAACTACTATATCAAAACCATTAATAGTGACAACACAAAACCATTACACCCGATCAACTACCATGGAATCTCCAATCGGTATAGACACAGAAACATGAACATCATGAGAATCACGAGGCATACTCAAATGCAAAGCAAAATATGAAGATACATAAGAATATGTAGAACCCGGATCAAACAACATGAAATCATCTCTTTGACAGACTGAGATAATACTTGTAATAACTTCTTCGGACGACTCCACCACGGGTATATCCGAAAAGGCATAACAACAGGGCTAAGTCCCACCAACCTATCCTCTACCTCTAGGACGCCCTCTCACTAACTGACCTCCACCTCTAACTAGCTGGCCTCCACCTTAGGCTACCTGAACCCTGCCTCTAGCTTGTTGTACGGGTGGTGGATCCGACGGTGCCGACATTATGGCACAAGTACCCTGTTGTGGCATACTACTCTATGACTTAGGGCAAAATCTCATGACGTGCCTCAGATCCCTACATACATAACAAGCCCTCGACTGACGTGGCTGATGAACCTAGAGTTGTCCCTATCAACCTCACTAACCACCCTAGTAACTCTATATTAGAGGTGCACTAACTGGATCTGGAGGTGCACTATTTGCTAGCAGCTCAGGACGAGGTCCATAAGCACTGTGGCTACCTGAAGTACCATGGGTGACCTGTAAAGCTAACTGAATTGACCTGATAGGATGGCCAAGACCAAAGGAACCCCTACCTCCAGACGAGACATCATTGAATTCTCCAAAGTGATGAGGCTTCTTTTCAGAGGTCGCCTCCCTCACCTAGCCTCTAATGCGCTCGATCTTCCTGGCAATCTCCACTACCTCAGTAAAAGAATTCCCAGCCTCGATCTCTCTGTCCATCTAAAGCCTAATGCCATATGTAAGACCCTCAATGAATCTCTGCACTTTCTCCCTCTTAGTAGGGATCGGGATAGCTGTATGGCGTGACAAATTCACAAATCTAGTCTCATACTAAGTAAGGGTCATGCTACCATGCTGAAGGTGCTCGAACTGACTGCACAACTATTCTCTCTCAATGAAGGGAATAAACTTCTCTAAAAATATCTGCAAGAACTGAGCCCGTGTACAAGAGGTGCTCCTGCATGCCTGCCCTGCTCATAAACCTGCCACCACCTCTTGGCAGAACCATGCACCTAAAAGATGGTGAAATCAACTTCATTGGACTCCACTATACCTATATTGCGCATAATCTCATAGCAACAGTCCAAGACGTCCTGGGGGTCCTCAGAAGGTATATCACTAAAGTGCGGGGGAAACAAATTGGTGAACATGGCCACCCTCTTCAACTCATCAACTGACATCGCGTGCATGTCCCTGGCCTATGTAGCAATAGTAGGTCGAACTGCCCTAACTAGTAGAACCGTTGGGGTCTGATAACCATGAGTCATCTGCTATGGGGTGTGAATACCGGGTGTCTTGGGCTCCTCCCCCAGCCTGAGAAATAGTTGGTGCCACAGGAAACATACCAGCTTGAGCCATACTCTCCATGAAGCCAACCATGCGGACCAAGGCGTCCTGAAGCACTAGGTAGCAATGAACTTCTCTAGGACCTGAGATGGAACTATTAGCTCTATCGGAACAAGGATCTCATCATCCTACTCTATCTGAGGCTCAACAAAGGGGTGTCGATGCGTGTGCTCTAGGATGAGCTCTTCCTTTACCTCTAGCTACGGCCCAGCCACTACTCCTGATAGTGGCTGCAACCTGGGGCTCTGTCTCATGATCAGCTGCGAATGACGTGCACGTCCTCACCATTTGTGTGAGAATAAGAGAAGAGAAATTCAATATTAATGATAGAACAAAGTTTCACGATAGAGAGAGAACGAAAGCGAAGTTTCCTAAAACCGCATAGCCCCTAGAAGATAAGTACAAAAGTCTCTGTATCGATCCTTAAGACTTTACTAAGCTTGCTCATGACTCGTGAGACCTATGAAACCTAGGGCTCTAATACCAACTTTTCACAAGCCAAAACCCCAACCAATCGGGTCGTGATGGCGCCTAAGACGCTTGCTAGACAAGCCAACACACAACAGCAAGATACAAAATAATTGCAATTTAACAACTAACATCAGGATAATAAAAGCAACTCAGAAGTATTCAAGATAAGTCTAAATCAATGCTAACGTTCAACCCTCCCAAGACGTGGAGTGATAAGTACATGAGCTACTAAGAGTCTTCTAAATATATTATTTCGAAAGAAGTATAACACTCTCCGAAAAGTGGAAACGGTACAGTAGAAATACAAAGATGACTCTAAGCGTGTGAACGGAATACAGCTCTACCTCGAATCACTTACTAGTATCCGCTATGTACCGCTTGGAACTCCGTTGGTACCAATATCCAGATCTGCACAAGAAGTGTATAAGTGTAATATGTGTGCAATCAACTCATTGTACTTAGTAAGTGTGGATCCTAACCTCGATAAGGTAGTCACGAGGCTAAGCAAGACACTTAAAGATAAACATGTGCAGTTATATACCAAGAAGTAACAAAATAACAGGTAAAATATCAAGTATAATAACGGGATAGAAACAAGTGAAAGGGATAACAAGTACATAAGCAATGGGGGCATAAAACAGGAAAATAAAGTAAAGTGTCACTGAGTAAGCCAACAACTCGTAGTTTTACGACAACCCTTTAAAAGAAAATAACAAAGCAATAAAGTCAAGTCACATTTTGAATACCAAGGTAAGGAGCAATGAAATCAAAAATACGGCACGGCATCACCCTTCGTACTTTTAGTCCCATCCTGATATCATAATATAATAGCAAGTACGGAAACACCCTTCGTGCATATCCTCACTTTCACTCAAGCACGGCAACACCCTTCTTGCAATTATTAATATATGAATAAAGCACGAAAACACTCTTCGTGCATAATGACTCTTCCTCGCAAGTATGGCAACACCCTTCGTGCATTTCACTCTTTATCACCAAGCATCATATACAACACAATACCAAGAAGGGAAGCATAATCAAAAATCATTAGTAGTATTTGAACACAACTCATGATATGAGAATTTACCAACAATTTAGCACCAACAACCAATCAACAGTTCAACGATCTCAACGCCCAATATATCAATAATCTCAACATGAAAATAATATGAATATGAAAAATCAAAGAATTATACAACCTATCTAAGCATGGAAGACACAATACACAAGTAACATGGCACAAATAGGCTAATTCGACCTGCATACTTATCCCATGGCCAACGCATATACACCCACCACCTTGTGTACATGTCGCCCCCAACACATAGATCACATAGAAAATAAACTCGATTATACCATATTTTACTCAAATCAAGGCTAACCAAGACACTTACATCTTTCCGGAACACAATCAGCAATCCAACACGGCTTTCTATTTAGAAAAAGCCTTCAAACCTACCGAACCTAGTCAAATATTGTTCTAACAAGTCAAAACAGGTTTTAGAAACTACTCTTGTACGATAAATGTTCAATATTTAACATAATTTTAAAAAGTCAACCCCAGACTCATGTGGTTGAAATCCGAATTTAAGACTAAATCACGATTAACCATTCACCTCGAAGTCCGGATATATGATTTGTTTCGAAATCCAACCGTAATTTGAGGTTTAAATATGAATTTTCTAATATACCTAAAATCTGCCCAAAATCCCCAATTTCTACTCTAAGAATCTTAGATTTGATGATGAAATTCATGAAAAAGTAATGAAAATTGAATGAAAATAAGTTAAAATTACTAACATATGAAGTTGGGAAGAAATTTCTCGCCAAAAATCACCTCTTTGGAGTTTAGGTTTCAAAATGTGTAAAATGAGCTAAGTCCCAAAATCCTCAACTTTTACCTAGCTGAAGATATCACAATTGTGAACTCTTATGTTCAATTGCGATGTTCGCAAATGCGATCAATGCATGATCTTCACTGTTATCGCAAATGTGACAAACCCTTCGCATTTGCGAAGGACCCATTCCTCGCAAAATCAAACCAAGCTTCTCATTTGCGAAGCTTCCTTCCAATTGCCAGTATCGCAAATGAGACACGAAAAATCGCAAATGCGACACAAAAAGTCACAAATGCGATGAACCTTTTTTTTGCAAAAGTGACACTGTTTTGCAAAATTGAAGTTCCCAGCCCCTGCCCAACATCGCAAATGCGAGCCTAACTTTGAAAAAGTGAAGCTCGCATTTGCGAATAGGTCATAGCAAATGCGAGACTTGCCGAGTAACAACACCAGCGAATTCTCAGTCATGCCAAAACCATACGTAATGCATCTAAAGCTCACCTGAGCCCCTCAGGATCCAATCCGAACATCCACACAAGTGTAGTAACATCATGCAGACTCGCTCACAAGCTCAAATCATCAAAATAACATCAAAATTCAAGAATTAATCATTAAAACTCAAAAAATTTCAAAGTTAAACTCAATTTTTCAACTTTCCACAAGCCGGCCAGAATGGCCTCGGGTCACTGGGAACCCAACCAAGCATGCGTACAAGTTCAAAATTATCATACGAACCTACCGGAATCGTCAGAATACCGATCCGAGGCTGTTTACCAAAAATATTGATTGTAGTCAACTCTAGTCATTTTTAAAGTCAAAAATCACATTATCTTTAAAATTTCCCATATAAATGTTCAGAAAGTTGACACGGACTATGCACGTAAATCATAAATCATAAAATAGAGCTATGACAGGTCTCAAAACGCAACAAGAGAAACTAATACTCAAAATGACCTATCGTGTCATTACAATGATGGGCAGCCAAACCTCCAAAAAATACCAGCAAAAATTGTTGTTCAATGGTCATAGACTTTTACGAAGAAAATACATAACAGACCATACAATGATTAAGATTTTTGAGTTGTGCAGAATTCTAAAGGCCAATCTACGCTTGAGGTCCTCTTAGTGCTTGAACTTCTAGGGAGAGACAACAATACATAGAATTAGTGCCCCTCTCTTCTCCATTTCTGAAATGCAGTCAGGCTGGGTCGAAGTTCATTATGAGTATTTCTTGGCTTTAATTCCGAATGATGGAAGTTCATTGTCCATTCTTAATGAACCAATTGCTTCAATTGAGTAATCAGGTTCATGGAAAAATATTTATCTTAAGATAAAATTGTAGCATGCTTAGCCAGTCGAACTGATAATTCTCTTTTCAAAATGTGTAGCAAACCTTTTATTTTTAAGAATCATGTATATAGGTGGTGGAAATTGCAGCAGAAATCACCTGCAAATTCAAAGAAGAAGAAGAAGAAGCAACATTTTTTCTTAAGTTGTCCTCTTTAGGCTAAAATTTTAATATCTTTAAAAAGCTGATAAGATTTAAATAGCACATATAAAAAGGGATATCTGGTGGCTGGGAAAAATCTCGAATTTGTCTACTTTGGCTCAACAGACCTTCTAAATTTGTCCCTTAGCTTATGCCATCATCGATCCTATGTGTGTCATGATAACTTGTATTTTTTCTTATAAAGGAAAGTATTTTTCTCCCAATGATACGATAATTTTCACAGCCCAAACTCATGATACTTATTGTACGTTTTGGCCCAATCTTATTGATTTTTTCCTTAGGCTACACCGTCGTCGAGCCCAAAAGTCTACATGTCGTATAAACTTGTGTTTTGTCTTATGAATCCTTCACTTTTCTCTCCCTTTCTGATGTGGGATTTACCTAAGATATTATGTGCTTCATTTTTTTTAGAAAACTTAACTAGTCTAGAAGCTTTACAATCTATCTCTTTGACCCGCACTCTTCCATGGGCATCATAGCCAGTCATGAACCCAAACTATGGACGAAAGTTGGGAGAAATTCAAAAATAGGCAGATTTACAAGTGGTCATTCAAAAATAGCCACAGTTTCAAAAGTCATCGAAATTTAGCCACTTTTCATGTAAAGGTAAATTTGAACGAAAACACTATTCAAAATGTGGAAAATACTCCAACATAATACTGGAGTTCCAGGAAAGTATACTAGAACTCCAGTATATTATACTGGAGTTTGGAGTTCCAGTATACTTTGAATATACTGGAGTTCCAGCAAAGTATACTGGAACTCCAGTATATTATACTGGAGCCAGCAAAGTATACCTGTCTAGCATAATATGCTGGAAGTTCATACATAGGTGTACCGAACTCCAGTATATTATGCTGGACCGATCTCTGTTGCAGCAAAATAGTGGCTATTTTCCAATGACTTGGCAAACGTTCGCTATTTTTGAATGACTAGTCCGAAAACTGGCTAGCCCGTGCTATTTTAACACGAAAGTTGGTGTGTTAAGTAGTCCAAATTTGGCCCATTTTTCAGGTTTATGCCTAACTGCATATATACTTGCAAATTGAGTTATTTGACGTAATGCCTTCCGTGTTATATACAAATCTAGCAGTGTATTCCGTGAGGTATTTAAATTATATGTCATTTAACCTAGTGAGATTAAGTTATTTGCATAAGAAAAATTCATCCAATATCTTTTAAAGGTGAGAATTTAAGGAGTGGCATCCAAAAAGACCATACAATAATCCAAATTGTCCTTGGAGTTGGAGTTGAATATAATATAATAGGAAAATTATATTATCCAAATTGTCCAGAAAAATTGACACCAGGTGACAACACATTGTAGGAATTGGCAAAAAAAAATTGCCTTAGATTACGTTTGGGGAAAGAAGCCCAAAAATTTGACATTCTATAGCCAATTCAACTAAAAATAGCCAAGCCAAGTAAAAATAGGAGAATATGAGAAATCAACTCCTAATTTTATGCTTGTTCCCTTCCAAAATCCAGGGTTCTTCCAAAAAAATTCACTAACAATTACCAATACGAGTTTCAACTGTTATATATATATATATCAGCGTGTATATCACATAAGATTTTATTAATATACATAGATATGTATATCAATATGCATGATATACAAGAGATAACAGATATACACTAATATATAAGGTAATATATACTGAGATGTATTCACTGAATTCATCACTTGAAGATTTTTTTCAAATAATTTGTGGTGGTGAAATTAAAGATGCAGATAGAATTGTCAAGCTCAATATCAACTAGCAAATCCAAGGCAAAATCAACATTGAAGACACACTATTTTTTGAATTAAAATTTTAAAATGATCACGTCTTTTAATATGTCGAGGCAGTACTACATCAGGCGATTTCGTAACAACAACATGCATATATATATATATATATATATATATATATATATATATATATATATATATATATATATATATAATGTAGCATATTATATTAAATTTTCCCATAATAATGTTAAGACTTCCAATTGATCCTTCTTAATCTTGAATGAGTATCTCTACCTTTTGCTTCGGCTTGGCTCTTCGCACTTCCCACGTGTTTTTTGTTGGCCCAAGTAAAGGTTAGTTATGAAGACTGACAAAGGAACTCAGACATAAACCAGGTCCATCTCAGTGGAGCACAGATGTGGATAGACTTAAGTAGGGGTGTTCATAAAAACCAGAAAAATCGAACCAAACCGAAAACCAAACCAAACCGACCAAAAAAACCGATACTTTTTGGTTTGGTTTGGTTTTGGTTTTGAATTTTAAAAACCGATCAAATTTGGTTTGGTTTTGGTTTTAATCAGAAAAAAANATAGGGCACAGAAATTTTAAAAATAAAATAAAGTAGGAAATACAAAATTATTATTTATATATTAAATATTCGAAAAACTGTTAACAATATAAGAAACAAAAAAATTCAAAAAATTAGGAGAAATAAAAATGTATATCGATATATAAAATGGAGTAATGGACAAGGATACTAACTAGGGGTGTCAATGGATATTTGAAAACCGACTAAACCGACCGAACTGTACCGCACAAAATCGATTTTTAGGTTTCTTTTAAAGAAACGGTAGGTTTTTATATAAATATATAACCGTACCTATAATTAGGGTAGGTTTTTTATTTTATAAAAATAAATCGAAAAAAATACCGAACCGTATCGAATAAATTTTATATGTGGAAAAGATATTTATATAGTAAGTTTAAAACTAATAAAGCATTAAATTTTTCATTGGGTCTTGGAATTTTGAAAATTGTTATAAGACAACAAGTAATTAAACTCAAAGTAGTAATTCCTAAAACCTATTATGCTACTTATAGTTAAACTAAGTTATTTCAAGCATCTTTATTAGCATGACACAAAGTGTTCTAGCGATTATGAGTAGCAAACTACAATATATTGAATATGTTTCCTTTCATATAATTTTGATTTATCTTTTTGAATATTTAATATAAACTTTATTCTTGAGTCCCGGCTTGGTTAATATCTTTCCACTCACGTGATTTATATTTTCTTGCTTTTACTTGGTTTCTTTTACGTTGCTGTCGAATAGTTGATGGATCTATACTCTAGCCATCTTTCATATTTTTTTAATTCATCACCTTTAAACAGTAAAAATGTTTTTAGAGTTTTGCTAAGTCATGTAAAAGAACATATGTTATTGCATTCTACTTCTACTGGTGAATTTTACATGATATTTAAAAAAATATCGAAAATTAACCGAACCGTACTAATACCGAAGTGAAACCGACATGATTGGGACGGTTTCGAAAAGTCTAATTTTGGTTATACATAATAGAATAACCGAAAAATTGGTATGGTACAAATTTTATAAAATAACCGTCCGAACCGAACCATTGACACCCCTAATACTAACCCATTAATAAAAGTTTTTATATCTATGTAGTAATACGAAATAGCCCATAATGTAATAAATTAAAGTAATAAATAGAAAAGTTAATTAAAGCTATATAATTAGTTTCCTTTAATTTTATTTATTTTTGGTTACACTACATTAAAGATACAAAATAACAGTTGATAATTTTATTAAAATAATATGATTAATATTTTTTTTTAATGTTATTCGCGCATAGCGCGGATTCTAATACTAGTAAAGATGAACAAATATGCATGTAGCTAAATAAAACCAGTTTTTCTTTTTAGTTGGGGATAAAATACTATATCAAAACTTTGGGTCCATTTTTGTAATCTTTTGGACAGAATGAAACATAGTTTGTTCAAAAGATCTTATTCCTCCTTTCCCCTGTTTGAAGTTGAAATCAGAAGCGTAAAGTTAAATTCATCATTCCCTCTCATTTCCTTAGGTCCAACGTATCCATTAAATTCAAATTAAAGAGAGCAGGGGTATTCATAAAAATCCGAAAAATCGAACCAAACCGAAAACCAAATCAAAATCGATACTTTTTGGTTTGGTTTGGTTTTGGTTTTAAATTTTAAAAACCGATCAAATTTGGTTTTGTTTTGGTTTTAATCAGAAAAAAACCGGAAAAAACCGAACCAAACCGACTATAGGAGTAGCTATTTCAAATTTATTATTACACCTATATATATGTATATTTTTATACAAAGTTTCAAAAATTTAATGGTAAATGTTAATAGTTTGCACTTTTAGTATAGTTCTTTACATTTACATCCTAGTTTTATTGGTAGTTTTCTTTTGTTAAGTGTAAGAATCCATTTCGTGTTAAAAATAATATATTTTTAATTGAGTCCTTAAATATTCATCACTATTTGATTCAATTATCATCAATATATCTTGGTAAATAATAGATTTCTCAAAGGGCAATTGATTTGATAGTGTTACGTTGAAAATGTGGTCGCCGGAATATGTGTTTGGTAGTGTATGTCTTATATTTAAGAAAAAACCGACAAATAACCGAAAAATCGACAAAACCCGACATAAACCGAATCGAGAAAAAATCGACTTAATTGGTTTGGTTTGGTTCTAATATTTGAAAAAACGACTTACTTGGTTTGATTTTTTTTAAGGGAAAAACCGATCCAAACCGAACCATGAACACCCCTAGACTTAAGCATGTGGGATGTACGTGAAGGAGATAAACCTAACTTGACAGATTTGATATCCCCTGATCCTGATCGAAAAGGTTGCATAAATGATAAGGAGAAGGACTCCTTAATCAAAGAGAACACTATCCAAGATAGGGAAGGAGTTAGAAGTTGAAATCAACTAGAACTCTTCCACCAAGGAAGAGTAGCATCAGAATTCTAGTCAATCTCTATTTACTAACTCTATAAATATTAGTGTTGTTCTCTTTTACAGGTAACGCACATAAGCAGAAATTAAACGTGAATTGAGAGCAAAATAGCAAGGCAATTTTGCAAGCAGTTCATGTGTGATTCAAGCGTGCAAACCTGAAGCTACATGAACCAGATAGAAGAACCAGTTCCAAGTGTCTGTCTTTTATTCTAGTTCAATCGTAGTAGGTGGTTTCATATTGTACCTTTCAGCTTTATCTAGAGGCAATTGTAATAGGTACTCAGAGTATTCAAGTTAGAGTTAACTTGAAGTTGTCGCAACAGTTAGAGGCTGGTTGCTACAACGGGATTAGAGTTAGTCCTAAGTTTACAAAAGAGTTATTGTAAATGCAGTTTTTGGCTCAGTGATTTTAGTGGAGAGTTTGGGAAAATCCTACTGGAAAGTAGGTCGTGGTTTTTTCAACCTTTTGAG
>NC_031991.1:5852912-5857916 GCF_001879085.1 Nicotiana attenuata
TGGTAAAAGATATGTGATGGTGCTTGTTGATGATTACTCTAGGTTTACTTGGACATTGTTTTTAACATCTAAAGATGAAGCATTTGACATATTTACTTCTTTTGTTAGAAAAACTCATAAACACTAGGTAATCAACTTGTATCAATTAGGTCTGATCATGGAACTGAATTTGAAAATGCTAAGTTTGCTGAATTTTGTGATGTGCATGGCATAGATCATAATTTTTCTGCCCCTAGGACTCCACAACAAAATGGAGTAGTTGAAAGAAAGAATAGGACACTTGAAGATATGGCTAGGACTATGCTTCTTCTAAGTAAACTCGCCCATAGTCTTCGTAGGGTAGAAGCTAGAAACAATNATGCATGTCCAAACATAATTTTAAATTTCAAATACCTTTTTTCAACTTAACTCCACGATACTATTTTTTTTTCCAAAAATCACAACTTTTATGTCCTAACGCCTGCTTAAGTAACATATGACTTTTCCTCTAAATCTTAAACTATTCAAAGTTTCACCAAAGCCTAAAGCATTTTTTTTCAAAGTTAGAGCCCGTTTGGCCAAGTTGCCAAAAATTACTTTTTGCAAGCTCATCGTGTTTGGCCAATCTTTTAAAAAAGCACTTTTAAGTATCAAATTAAGAAAAAGGACAGTGAAGATTCAATTTTTGCGATTAATATTATTCAGAAAAGAAAAATAAATTTAAACATTTAGTAGAAAAGAATTCAATTAAAATATAAAACGTAAAGTAAAAATATAAATTAAAAATTCTAATTAATATAAATATAGTTATTCCAAAGCAACAATATTGAGTGTATGGTATTACTTATTATTTACAAGATAATTTAAATATGTCAAAATACATCATTCAATATAAATTTAAAATCTACTATTAAGAATAGGAGAAAGAGAATAAAAATTTGATTAAAATAAAAAAGAGAATAAATGTATAGCAGAAAAAAAAGGAAAAGAAAAAGAAAAAGAAAAATTAAATTAATGAGGGATAATTTAAAAAATATAAATTTATTGTAAGGTTATTTTTGTCTTGAATAAATTACTTTCTGCTTCTGCTTCTGCTTTTTGGAAGAAGCTAGAATTTGTGGCTTCTTCTCGGAAGTAGAAAAACTGCTTCTACTGCTGCTAAGAAGTACTTTTTCATTTTGGCCAAACAACTTAAATTTTTCAAAAAGTACTTTTGGCCAAACATGCTCTTAGAGGGTTTAAAGGCCAAGCTTTTAGAAGAAAAAAAATAGTGCTTTTAAGTAGAAGCAGAAGCAGTTTTGGAGAAGCAAAAAAAGTAGTTTCTTCCTAAAAACACTTTTTTGAAAAGCATTTTTGAGAAAAATACACTTAATAACACTTTTTAAAAGCTCTGTCAAACATTAATTATTGCTTAAAAGTACTTTTCAAATTAATTAGCCAAACACAAACTACTTCTTACCAAAAGTACTTGTAAAAAGACGCTTTTGAAAAAAATACTCCTCAAAATAAGATAATTTTTGAAGCTTGGCCAAACAGGCTATAAATGTCACAATAAAATTCAGCATGAGCACAGGGAATCCGGGAAAGGGAGGATTGGGGGGAGTCTTCAGAAATGCAAGTGGAAACTGGATATTGGGCTACATGGGCTCAATCCAATACACCACTAACACCCAAGCAGAACTACTAGCTCTCCTTAAAGGACTGCAAATTGCAGAAGAAAGACAATTCACACCTTTGGAGATAAACACTGATTCAACAGAGGTAATTAGAATGCTAATTAATGGAAACCTCTATTTTGACTCACTTATTCATGAATGCAGGTCAATCGTCCAAAGACTAGGCGACGTGGTGGTGAAGCACAGCTACAGGGAGACCAACAAAGTTGCTGACATGCTGGCAAAGGAAGGGGCAAGAAAAAATTATTTTGAAGATGTTTTTGTAACAACAGTTCTTCCGGTGTTTGTCAATCACTTTTTTTGGACAGACATCGCAGGAACTGTGTTTGAAAGGAAAATAATGGACTGTAATAGTGATATGAATAGTACACTAGGGGGGGGGGTATCACATACCCACCCACAAACCCTATTTTTGTACACCCTAACGGGTAGTTGATTTTAATTATAGTATGCATCCGTTTAAAAGAAAAAAAAAGGGACGAGAGATTAAACGTTTTCCATGGGAAGAGCTGACTGAGGCCATACATGGGATTCCACTTAGTAAATTCATTACTTTGATATGACGTTTGTTGGTATCTGCTATTCAGAGATATCATAGAAGTAAAAAAGGTAGTCAAGTCCTATACCTAACTTAGGTAAAGTACCTTATTGTACCAGGATATTTGGATAGGATATAAAGCTTATTTTATTTCTAAATAGTAGATTTATAACACATTCTACCTACTCAAAGACAAATCACTCGTGGCATACACTTGGTCTTTTACCTCGCGGTGCTTACACCTCTCGCTTATCGAAACACCAACCCAATCTTGAAAGTTGAAGTGGGTTTGGGAAATGAAAAAACAAGAACATCTTCTTTACCACTAGAAATGGTAACATAAGACCCTTCTTCACTCATGCTTGTCATTTGCTCGTGAATACCGTCCAGTCACAACGACTTTTCAATTGTTGCGCACTAGCTTGTAGTTTAGGGGTATAGTAGGGATGCCCCTTTCTCAAACTTTTCTACTATATAAGCTAAGCTTTTTGGAACCCTAGTTTTGGATTTTTCCTAACCAACCATCGAAAGTTGGAGAAAGAGATAGAAAGTTGAGTAGCTCGACTTGGCATGCATGCCTTATTTGAGACTACTAAGGCAGGCGGCGGACTCTGTCATTAGTTAAGGGAAGAAGGATGAAGGAAAGTTCACTCGATCAATTACTATCATGTGTTGTAAGCTTATACCGGTCAAAATAAAATACCAGGTCGGAACTTTCTTTCCTGCGGTTTCTAATATTGCAATGGCAAGTCGAGATTGCAATCCTTATCGAGTGGGAAAGGAATGAGTAATGGGTCGGAGAATCAGGCATCGACCCTCTTGGATTCGGTAGGAGGAGGAGTAGATAAGTTAGTATCGATCCAGTAGTATGTAGTCCTAAATGAGTCTGTTTCGATGGTTACTCCAGAAGTGGTCTTTCAGGCTATGCGTTCAAAGGTTGGGTTCTCTGTGGGGGGTCAATCCCTCGCCTTATTTTGTAGTAGGGAGAAAGTTGGATTTCCAGTTGTAGTTTTTAGTTTGGGGTGCCAATAGTAGCGTAGTTGCTTCATCATCCTTCTTCTTACGTATTACAATTCAGGTGCTTTTTATATTGCCATTAGCCAAAAAAATACTTAGTGGAAAAATAAGGGATAGGCAAACCTTCATGTGGTATTTATTAGGATTATGACTGAAAAAAATTATCACTTATTTCAGACAGCCCGGACCATCGCTTTTATCTTCAATAGAGGAACAACTACCTAAGGCTTAAAATGACATAGAATAAGTGGAGACACATGCAAGCTGTGAGGAGGTGGTTAACCGGGTTCTCTCGATGCCGGGAGAACTCTCACTTAAGTACGACATCAACTAAATATTATCCAAAGGTACAATAAATGTCCAATAAAATTCATCATAAGCAAGGGATGAGAGATTAATCCTTTTGCATGGGAAGGGGCCTTACAAGGTATTCCACTTAATAGATTAATTACTTCGATATGACAACTGCGAATACCTGCTATTGAGAGATATTATAGGAGTAGAAAAGTTAGTCAAGTCCTCTACCTAACTTCGATAAAGTACCTCTTATCGCACTACGATATTTGGATAGGATTTAAAGCTTATTTTATTTCTAAAATAGTGGATTAATAACAACACTCTACCTCCTCAAAGACAAATCACTTGTGGCATACACTTGGTCTTTTGCATCACAAAGATTTCGACCCACTTGAAAGAAGGAAAAACTACGCATAGTAAGTATGAATTTGTGGTTCATCTCTCAACATTACTTGGAATTCAAGATTTATTTCACTATCAATTTGTATGCACTTCCTATTCAAGCGAGAACTCTGAATCGGTTGTGGTTACCCTTAAAATGGATAATAATTAAATTTGTACGCAATTTTAAGGATATACAGATAGATTCAACATAAATAATCAAGAATATTAGATAAACTAATTAAAGACGAAATGAATAATCAAACCAATCGTAATGTTAAGGCCGAGCTTGAACTTAGGTTGAACAGTGTGTTATCAACCCTCTTTACTTCTTCTACTTTTTGATCCTAGCTTTACCTTCGAACTTTCTAACGGCTTTCAACTTTTTCAAATCTTCATACCTTGCTTTTCTAACCTTTATATCTTCATCTCTGACCTTCAAACCTTCACATTTTTACTTGGATTTCCAACTCAGAACTTCATATCTTCATCTCTAACCTTCAAACCTTCATACGCCTTCTTCAAATCTTCATATATTTCCCAGATTCATGATGGCTAATACTTTCAAGTCTGTACCATAACAAGCGCCCCCCTCATCTTCCTACACAACCATGGGCATCGAGGCGACCATCCCCGAGGTGGCTCCTGAGCCTCCTATGAAGAGCTTTATACCTGGAGTTGCTCTACCGGGTATGATTTCAAAGTCGAGAAGGCCTCCGTTAAGCAAGACCGAGGCAAGGGAGTATGGAGATACATATGCTCCGTTACTGAATATACCTTTCCTATAGTCCGGGAGGACTATAAATGGGAAGGCAAAGACGTGGTCGTCCCCGTCCCAATAATGATATTACTATCAGCGTGGATGGGTATTTAAGTGTTTGCACTTACCCCTTCATGTTGGCCCCAGTAGATCCAGTAATCCTGGCTTTTTGTAAAAGTGTGTCTTGGGAAAATCCACCCGTCCCTCTAGAGGATCGTGATCCTCTTACGCCATTTTGTGAACAACACTGAATCTCCTCGGTTCATCCTCGATCACCTACTCCATTTGTATAGTCCCTGAAATTTTTTTTTTGGGGGGGGGGGAGGGGGGGGTAGGGGGTACGTACTAACGACGTA
>NC_031991.1:5857936-5883858 GCF_001879085.1 Nicotiana attenuata
GGGGGCTAATCAAGCTTGTTCGCGGAGCGAGCAAAGCCCCTTTCTCGATCATCGATGATGATCGAGACTGAGGCTATCAAGGGCATTTTATTCGGGTAAAAAATGAAGACCTGATCCCTCCCTAGTTCTTGTCGTTTCCCCAGAAGTGGAACACATCTTGTAAGTGTAGTCTTTCCTTAATTGTCAGTTTCCATTTATTTCTTCTCTCTTTGCCAGTATTTATGGTCGTGCAGTTGTTGCCCGGGTTCCTAATGCGATCCCCCGGCTCAAGGAGTGGATCGAAGGGATCTGCAAGTAGATGACATACTCTAAGCACACGTGGCGCAAACTTTCAAAGGGTAAATGAGAGGCCCGTTCTCATGGTAAGGCTTTCTCCTGAATAGTTATTATTACTTCCCCAACTTTTATAATGCTAACGTTTTCTCTTCTTTTATAGGTCTGCCTAAGACTATTGAACTTAGGCCGCTGGACGGGGACGAGGATACATCCTTGCCTGCCAAACCCTCCATTTTGGAGCATCTGGGATTGCCGCTAAGGAGGAGAAGAAGAGGAAAAGAAAGTCCTCGGGTTCCCCGGATCCTGAGGCAAAGAGAAAAAAGAGGGCAGCCACCCTGTTCGGAAGCCCAAGAAGAATATTAAGTCCAAGGTACTGGACCCTGACATCCTCTACCGGCTCAGGGATGAGCCCAAAGAAGACGACATCTTTGTTGCCCATGGATCAACCCCTGCTGCGGAGCAAGCGACGATCGAAGAAAGGGGCCACGAGGCCGATTCCCTTCCGATTCGAGAGGCCGAAGTGGATATGGAGGTTGCGACCTCCTAAGAAGCCGTTCTTTTTCTAAAGGAGACGACCGGTGTGATCGATATCATCGAGATGCCCTCTTATACTAAGTCCATGCTTGAAGAGGCCCAAACGAGTAAAGAAAGTCCAGTAAAGGAGTATAGGGTGCAGATGATCCTCTCAACTCCTTCTTCGATGGCATGAACATGTCCACATTGGAGGATTACTACAAGACGGGTCACCTAGAGATCCCGAAGAAGGACATGCCCCCGAGAGCGGGCCGAATTCGAGCCCAAGATTGCTGAAGCAATTTCCCGCACCAAGCGTGGACCCCAAGCACAAGAGAACGGTTGTTGTCACAGTACCGGAGGATGCCCGAGTGGTAGGTGTAGCCAGATACCTCCGATGCTTGGTGACCGAGGACGACCAGGCAAAAATGAACGCGGTGGGCACGCCAAGTCTCTTTAACGAGGCACAACATGCGCTGAACTGGGTAAGGCTCTCACACTTTCATACTCTTTCGATGAATCCCACTTAAGTTTTCCTTTGACTTCTCTTACTAATTCAACTATTTTACAGGCTTCAGTGCTTCACCATGAAATCTTCCTCCGGTACTGCTTGGAAATCAGCCATCTCGAATTCGAGCTCAAAGAACTGGCCCGGAAGAAGGACATGTACATGCTTCTTAGTGAGCAATAGGACGAGGTCCTTAAAGACCTCCCGATTCTCCAGGTCAAGCTAGAAAGAACTCAAAAGGAATCCTCGATCCTGAAACGGGAACATGCCGACCTGGTTGAAAAGGTAAAGGTCTTTAAAGCTAAAAATGAACAGCTAGTTGTGGTGACTAACAACACAATTTCGCAGGTCCAACAGAAGATAGACCTGATCGACCAGCTGCGGGCTAAGATGGACGAGGTCAAGACCCAGACCAAAGTATGGAAGGACAAGATGTACCGGCTGGCCTTGGAGAAGGAAGCTGCTAAAGTGGAGTTGGCGTCGGTCGATAACCAACTTCGGGTGGTGAAAGATAAAGCCGACAAGTGGTCTAGTTTGAACGAAGATCTCCGGGCACAACTGAGCTTGGCCGTCGTGGAACGGGATACCCTCGGAAGAGAATATGCGGCAATAGGGTCCAAATTAGACACAACCTTTGCTGATGCCGAGAAAATGGTGGCCGAGTATAAGGCCGATGTGGAGGCAGCCGAGACTCGCTTAAAGACAAAGGCCGAATATATGAGGCGACTGTCCCGAAGAGAGACCCTCGAAGAGATTCACGCCCGAGGTTTTGACTTACCCGCTGAGATCGAGGAAGCTAAGAGGCTCGAGGCCGAGGTAAAGGAGCTCTGCGAGCCCCAGGGTACCGAAGGCTCTGAGGGATCTGAGGGCTCCGATGGTTCTAGTGATGACCCGGCCCCCGGTGAAGACCAGGTGTAGATGCCTTAGTATCTTTTCAGTTTTTTGTTTTACCTTATGTATTTTTTTTTGCTTGTTTTGAGGACGTTATATCGGGCCTTGTAAATATATTTTGGAATGTATATATGAAATTTCCCCTTTTGGAAATATCGCGTCTTTACTTTTCCAGCGTCTTCTTGCAATTTCTGTTCATGTATTATTTTTGATGCCATAACATAAAATTAGACATAGTTATAGGGCGTTTGTTTTTCAGTGGTTCGAACGAAGCCCGACTTCGATGCAACTATATTTTCCTGGGGCTTCGAAACCTCGGTGCGACCAGGGGTTTCCAAGATGCTTAAGTGTTTTTAGACGATGCTTTTGTCGAGGGTAACCTTTTAGTAGGTTTCGAATTTTTGTAGAGGCCTTACTTTCTGGTTTTGGACTTCGGACGTCTCTGAGCCATTTTCATGGTGGCTGTAGCCTTTGGGCGCTGTCTAATAGGTTTGGTGCCTCCGGGATTTGGTAGCCCGGGCCGTCAGAATTTTCTTCGGGCGGTAGTCCTCGGGTAGGGGTAGCCCGTGGGCTCGATAATCCTCGAGTAGGGGTAGCCCATAGGCTTTTAGGATCCGGGATCAAAAAATGCGTAGTGATGAAGTGTCAAAGAAGTGGAAATTTCTTTCATTTCTTGGTATGCAAGGTACATGATTGAAAGCAGATAAAAACTTGTGTCATGCCTAAGATAGGCTATGTGGGCACGGTTCAAACGACTGTTTGGCCCTTACAATAAATCCTAACCGCCAAGCCTTAGCTTTTAGCACATTAAGTTTTCTTCTTCCCATGCCAAAGACCTTAATCTGAGGGAGATGGCCTCCAGTATTCGAGGTCGAACTCGTGAGGGCTCGGATAATGTTGACCTGAATGCAAATGATCATCGATTACGATTTGAAACCGGTCTTCAAATCTAAGTTAGCACATTTTACTATTGCCTCGTTAGAAACCTTGCCATAAAATCCATTTTGGGACAAAATCGGTTCAAGGGAAAAAGAGTGCAACGTGTGCTTTCAAACCTAATAGCCACATCCGTCGGTCATTTACCTACATATGTTAGTCCGATTGATAACATGATTAAAAAGTAATCGAGTTCGTACCTTAGCAGTAATATCGCTTTAAGTGTGCCACGTTCCAGTTTTTCGGCAGTTGTACGTCGTTTCCCACTTTGAGTTTATACGAGCCTTTGTTGGTTATTCCGACAACTCGATTTGGTTATTCCCAGTTAGGTCCCATCTTCCCCTCATTCGGGTTCCTGGTGTGTAATGTTACCTTCCTCAACATCAAGCCCCGATTTTTAAAAGAGTCAGAGATTGACTCTTCGATTGTAATACCTTTCTATTCGCTATTTTTGTGCGACCAACCGGACCATGGCCTCACACTCGGGCTGCGATCATGGCCTCATCCTCGGCCTCATTGTTAGTCAATTTCACAATTCTAATAGACCGCCTAACTACATTCCCCGGAGGCGGTTTTAATACGATGTCGAGCCCGAACCCCTTTGCGTTCGAGGCACCGTCCTTAAAAAGGGTCTAGATCCCTGAGGTAGTCCCCGAGGTTAACAATAACTCCCTTTCGACTTCGGGTATTAAGGCCGGTGTAAAGTCGGCCACGAAGTCTGCCAAAATTTGAGGTTTTATGGCGGTTCGGGGCCGATAATCGATATCGTACCCACTGATTTCGACAGCCCATTTGGCCAACTGGCTCGAGAGTTCGGGCTTGTGCATGATGTTCCTTAGTGGGTAAGAGGTCACGACACATATAGGATGGCATTGGAAGTACGGCTTTAGCTTTCTGGAGGCGCTTAGCAAAGCGAGCGCCAATTTCTCCAGGTGAGGATATCTTGTTTCAGCCTCGCCTAGAGTTCTACTGACATAGTAAATAGGAAATTACGTACCTTCCTTTTCCCGGACTAAGACTCCACTTACCGCCACCTCGGAAACCGCCAAGTAAAGGTACAGCTGTTCGTCCGCCTTCGAAGTAAGTAACAGATGCGGACTCGATAGTTACCGTTTGAGTTCTTCCAGAGCTTGTTGGTATTCTGAGGTCCAGGAAAAGTTATTCTTCTTCCTTAATAGTGAGAAGAACCTATGAATTTTGTACGAATACCTCGATATGAACCGACCCACAGCGGCTATATGCCCGGTTAGCCTTTGAACGGCCTTGACGTTGTCCACCATGGTGATGTCCTCTATGGCTTTGATTTTTTCGGGATTTATCTCGATCCCTTGATTGGACACCAAGAACCCGAGGAGTTTTCCCGATCCGACCCCGAATACGCACTTCTACGGGTTCAGCTTCATATTGTATTTTTTCAATATGTCGAAGGTCTCCTGCAAATGTTTCAAATGGTCCTCTGCTCGCAGGGACTTGACTAACATGTCGTCAATATAAACTTCCACTGATTTTCCTATTTGTTCTTCGAACATCCGATTTACTAGGCATTAATAGGTGGCACCGGTATTTTTAAATCCGAACGGCATTACATTATAACAGTAAGTGCCGAATTTAGTGATAAAAGAAGTCTTTTCCTGATCGCCCCGGTCCATCCAAATTTGCTTGTACCCGGAGTAGGCATCGAGAAAATTGAGTATCTCGTGTCCAGCCGTCGTGTTGATCATCCGATCGATGTTAGGCAAAGGGAAAGAATCCTTGGAGCATGCCTTGTTTAGATCTTTGTAATCTACACATATTCTTAGCTTATTCCCTTTTTTAGGCACTACTACTGCGTTAGCTGTCTTTGTTCATTTTGAATTAAGTCTATCGCATAAGTTTTTTGGTGCTTGGCAGTTCAAATGATATACGCTTTCTGGACGTATACAAATCATCTGGAAATTAAGGGACTTAATCTGTGATCTGTTTTGAAACTGATACTAAAAAATAAAAAGTATACTACATGGAGTATTGTATTTCTCCAAGTCTGCATACTTCTCATCTATTCTTAATTTATTCGTAAGAACTGCACCGCATTGCTACATAGTCCGTCACTTGTTGCACTCCCTATGTTTTGACTTTCTTGTATAACAGAGTTGACTTCAAGATCTTCATGAGTTCAAGATCTGCTGTGGTATCTGTTGTTTCTTGAATTAGGAAAAAAAGAGCGGCTTCTTCTGCTGGAATTTGCTCTGCTTGCTATCCATGTTCTTTAAGACTCCTACACTGAACGTTAACTTGACCTCCATTACGGCTATTAGTGGGATTTTGTTGCTAGTTCTCACCTTTGAATCATATGAGAAGTTACACCTTCCATAGTTATTCATATTTGGCCATCCACATCCCTTAATCCGTGTGGGAAATATGGTTTCTTCTCAAATGCCTTATCAGACAAAACTAACCTGCAAAAATCCTTTTAGCGTCAATTGCTTTTAATCGCTGAGTGCCCCTGATGTGGTGGCCTCGGAGCAGGTTGAGTTGGACTTTTCTGATGTATTTGATCCTCTTCCTGGTCTTTCCTCAAATGAAACTAGTAATGGAATATCTGGAAGTGGTATCCTTCCAGATGATATGAGCGAGTTTGTGTACGATGATCAAGAAATCATATACAATATGTCTCATTCTTTAGTGAGGCCATCTATTAGTCAATCACTGAAACTTGACAGGCGCACCATTCGTGAAATTGAGGACTCTGTGGAACTTGTAGAGAGCGTTATCAGAGAGACAATTACGGAAGATCAGGACTTCAGTGTAAATGATTTAGACGCCCCATGACTTGATGATGATTCAGCAAAAGCTGGTACTGTCTGCCTGGTGAAAGTACAAGAGAGGAGGGGGGGGGGGGGGTTGAATTGTGGTCTATTAAAAGTTAGTCGACTAACGATGATTTCAGTTGACTAGATCGAGAGCAGAATGTAAAATAACAGTAAACAAAAAGAGAATGACACAGAACAATTTTATACTGGTTCGGTACCGGTGTGGTACTTGCATCCAATTTCCATTGGGTCACAAGGGTTCCTTTTAGATCTTGAAAGTATTACAATAAGGATGGTTTTGATTCGTTCACCACCAACGAAGTACATCAACAGTGAATCTCTAATAATGACACAACTCTCTTTTGTGTTCTAACTCTTCCTATCTTTTGAGACACTGATAAACTCAAGATTACAATGTTTTAGGCTAAGAAGTAGAGAGACTTAGAAAACAACGTGTGTAGTTGCGCAATCTTAGCAGCCTTCTTATAGGAGAGGAAAAGAACCGTTGAGTCTTGACCAGAAAAAGAGGCACGAGATCTTTAAAAGGATTTGACTCAAGGGGTACCTCTTCGAATCCTTCTATTGGGAAAGGCCGGATTCGATCGTGACTTTCCTTATCACAGCTTTCATTTACGAGACAATCAAGCCTTTGACTGAGATTTAATTAAGGATATTGAATATTTGCTGGCAATAACTCCTTGATTGATAATCGATTTCCTTGATTGAGGCCGAGTAGATCTGCAGGCTTTTGATTCCTTCTTCAGGTCCATTGATTTAGCAATCACAACTTTAGATAGCTTCTCATTGATTTTCTTTCCTTTTGATGATTCCTGCAAAATAGGATAATTGAACATTATCATCATTGAAACCTTGGAATTTAACTTAACAATCTCCCCCTTTTTTATGATGAAAATCAAGAGAGAATAAACATTAATTATGAAACTTCCCTTTTATTTCACTTCCTAGGTTGCTCCCCATGAGCTGATGCTCCGCCCCCCCCCCCCAGAGGTTGAATTTACCCTAACTTGATGCTTGCTCCCCCTGAGAGGTTGAATTACTCCTCTACATGTTTTACTTCTTTTACATGTTCTCCCCCTTTGACATCAATCAAAAAGGAAAAGAAAACGACACAAGCAAAAGTAATGCCTTCAGTAGAGGCATAGGTTATACAAACCCAAGCAAAAAAAGTTTATAAGGACTGCCAGCAAAGCAAGCAAAAATAAGAAAAGAGAAAATATTGTTTTTAAACCCATCACACGAATACACGTTAGTGTCTTCCCACGAAGTGTTTGAGGGTGTTGATCACTTTGGTGCAGAAGGAGTCATAGGAATTATCGACATTTTTGACAAGCTTATCCATCTTTTCAGTCATGAATTGAAAGCCCTGGTTCCTTGTCTCCGCGTAGCTCTTATATCCATTCTGAGCTTAGCCACATATGTACCTGTCTCCTTAGTAACTTCCCTGATTTTATCCACCTGTTCTTCATCTCAACCATTAGCTGTTTCACCTCATCCAAATATTTTGGCATCTGTTGAAGATTTTGAGAGGCAGTCGATTGAGATGCTGGTTGTTCAGTTTGAACTTCAACTGGCACTGGAATACTGTCAACTTTGGCGCATTTAACCCATCCATCATCACCCATGGTGTACCCCATCGTTGAAAAAGTTGTCATATCATAAGTACTGTTAATAAGCTTAGGTGTAAAGGGTGCCAAATCTATCTTCATAACTTCGAGGATGTGTGAGATGAGCAGACCATATGGTAACAAACATCAGAGAAAGATATGTCCCTAATACTTTCAAGCATGTATTGGCGAATCCACACAAACCAATCCAGTCTTTTGTTATTAACAAGACAGTAAAGGACAAAAACATCTCTTGTGGATAAAGAGCTAAGGGACCCAGTTCTGGGGAATAAAGTGGTAACAATCGCGTGGGCCAAGACACGATGTTCAAACTTTAGGTTCTTGGGGCTAATATCAGGGAGGTTATTAGATAAAAAGACTTTGGCTTCTTCAAAGGATACTTCATAATCTTTTGGCCGAGAATTTTGGACAAAAACATTAAACCCACTAAACTTAGCAGAGAAAACCGTTTCAAATTGATAAGATTCCAGAACAATTCTAGTGCCTAACACCATGATTCCAGGTCATCTTTGTCATTCACAAAAAGGTTTGCATAAAACATCCTCACAGGTTCCTCATAAACAGGGTTACCAATAGTGTTAAACAGAGAGGAAATATGTTAAAAATCAAATATAGAGGTCACATCATAGTGCAGATTTTTCATGAAGCCTTTTTGGGGGTTTGCTCCATGGGCCTTTTTCCTGCCTTTTTCTGACTAATGGGAGGATTTTCTGAGGATTCACTACTCTCATTGTTCGTTTTGAGAAAATCTGAGTGATGACTCCAAATCTACAGGTTCTTCAGGATTGAGGGGTTTCTGAAACCTTCGGCTTCGTCTGGTTGCACTGGAGGAAGAGGGATTTCTTTTGGTCATGGTGAGAAGGTTTGTTTGATAAGAATGAAGAGAGTAATAGAGATGGGAGGGATTTTATCGAGGCTTTTGGAGTAATAAAGGGTCGCCTTGGTTAAAGGAAAAGGCGAGTTCAGAAGGAAGTGATGCTTCTAAAGTGACTGATCGACGGCACTGATGAAGAAACAATTATTACACCTATACAAAAATTAATTAAGCCACACATACTTAAGGAAATAAAATATTTTAGAATACGGTAAAAAGATTTGATTTACAAATTTGGCAAAATGACAATCTTTTTTCAGAGAAAATAAAATCTTTCTTCCAAAAGTGGTTTTGTAAAAATATCGGCAAGTTGAGAATCAGTACTAACAAATTCTAATACAATATCACCTTTAGCGACATGAACACGGATAAAATGATGCTTAATTGCTACATGCTTTGCTCTAGAATGATGCACATAATTTTTTGATAAGAAAATAGCACTGGTATTATCACAAAATATAGGAGTAGAGGTAAGAGATAAATCATAGTTGAGAAGTTGATGCATAATCCATAGAACTTGTGTACAACAGCTTTCGACAACTAAATATTTCGCTTCAGTCGTTGATAGGGCAACACAATTTTGTTTCTTCCTATGCCAAGACACTAATGCATTTCCCAAGAGTGGACACGTGCCACTAGTGCTTTTCCTATCAGTTTTGTCACCTGCAAAATCTGCATTTGAGAAACCTTTTAAAGCAAAATTGTTAGAACGATCATACCATAATCCTAGATCAGATGTGCCAATTAGATATCTAATAATACGTTTAACAACAGTGAGATGAGATTCCTTAGGAGCCGACTGAAATCTTGCACACTTGCATACACTGAACATAATATCTGGTCAACTAGCCGTAAGATACAATAGGGATCCAATCATCCCTCTATACATGGTTTCATCAACCCTTTTTACATTTTTGTCTTCATCGAGCACTGTTAATGGACTCATTGGAGTCTGATTGACTTTGCATTTTCCATGCCAAACTCTTTATGAGCTCCTTAGTATACTTGGTTTGGATAACAAAATTTCCTTTAGGAGACTGTTTGATCTGAAATCCGAGAAAGAATGTCAATTCTCCCATCATGCTCATTTTGAATTCTCCTTTCATGGAAAGAGCAAAATCTTCACATAAAGCAGAGTTAGGACTAGCAAAAATAATGTCATCAACATAAATTTGAGTAATCAGATTACCTGAACTAGAATGCTTAATAAAAAGGGTTGTATCGATATTACCTCTTTTGAACCCTTGATTTAAAAGAAAAGAGCTTAACCTTTCGTATCAGGCACGCAGAGCTTGTTTGAGACCATACAACGGTTTAGTCAGCTTGTATACATGATCAGGAAAGGTAACGTTTGCAAATCCTGGTGGTTGCTTTACATATACTTCTTCAGAGATGTAGCCATTTAGGAACGCACTTTTAACATCCATTTGAAACAACTTGAAACCTTTATGAGCAACAAAAGCAAGTAATATACGAATGGATTCAAGTCTTGCTACAGGAGCAAAGGTTTTGTCATAGTCGATTCCTTCTTGCTGAGAGTATCCTTGAGCAACCAATCTTGCTTTATTTCGAACCACTTGACCTAATTCATTCAATTTGTTTCTGAATACCCATTTAATTCCAATAATTAAGGAGTTGGAAGGTCTTGGAACCAGTTCCCATACTTTGTTTATTTCAAATTAATCTAGTTCCTCTTTCATAGCACTTATCCAGTGAGTATCTTTCAGAGATTCATCCACTTTCTTTGGCTCAAGTTGAGAAATGAGAGTCACATGAGATTTGTTTTCCTGAGATCTTCTTGTAGTGATTCCTTCCTGTGGATCTCCTATAATAAACTTGTGAGGATATCCAGGTTCGCTTTTCCATTCATTTGGGGTGTTTGAGGGAGGATCTCTTTCTACATTAGTCGACTGGTCTATTTGAGGTGATTCGTGAATTTCTACAGACTCTTCAGCTGGTTGAGTTTGCTGATCAGCTGATTCACTTTGATGATCCTTTCTTGTGATGACAGATTTAGGGACAAAAGGAATTTCCTCATCTTCAGGAAGTTTTTCATTCCTTGGACGAGGGTTAGTATCAACAAAAACAACATGAATTGATTCTTCAATGCAAAGAGTTATTTTATTGTAAACTCTATATGCTCTACTTGAAGGAGAGTAACCAAGAAATATACCTTCATCACTTTTAGGATCGAACTTACCCAAATTATCCTTTCCATTGTTTTGAATGAAGCATTTGCATCCAACAGGGTGAAAATAGCTAATATTGGGTTTCTTACCATTCCATAGTTCATAAGGAGTCTTTTTGAGAATAGGTCGAATCAGACACCTGTTGATAACAGTGACAAGTTGTGCTTACCGCTTCTGCCCAGAAATGGTGAGGCAGAGAATTTTCCACAATCATGGTCCTTGCCATGTCCTGTAGGGCTCTATTTTTACGCTCTACTACTCCATTTTGTTGCGGAGATCTTGGTGAAGAGAAGTTATGAGAGATTCCTTGATCGTTGCAAAAGTTTTCAAAAGCTCCGCTTTCAAATTCTCCTCCATGATCACTTCTGATAGAAGATATGTAGTAACCCTTTTCTCGTTGAACCTTCTTACAGAAAACTTCAAAATTCTTTAGAGCATCATCTTTATGACCCAAAAACATAACCCAGGTAAATCTAGAGAAATCATCCACAATAACAAAAGCATATTTTCTACCACCTATACTAGCAGTTCTAGTTGGACCAAATAAATCCATATGCAATAGTTGGAGAGGTTTTGAGGTGGAAACAAAATTTTTGATTTCGAAAGATGAGAAAGTTTGTTTTCCTAGTTGACATGCATCCACAAATATGATCCTTTGAAAAATCTAGTTTAGGAAGTCCAATAACGAGATCATGTTTAGAAAGCTTTTGAATAGTATGCATGCTGGCATGTCCAAGTTTTCTATGCCAGACCCAGGAATCATCAATTATAGAATCAAGACAATTTTGATCCCCAAGATTATCTAGGTTGCTAATAGTATAGACATTTCTATCTCTGTTACCTGAAAGAATGACTTTAAATGATTCATCTTCTATAAACCAACCATGTTTCTTAAAACAAACCTCGTAGTCATTGTTACATAGTTGAATAATACAGAGAAGATTGTAGCCAAGTTCATCAACCAGGTAGACTTCATCTACATCACATGTTGAGCTTAGAGGAACTTTTCCGACACCAATTACATTTCCCTTGGATTTGTCTCCAAATGTGAATGTTCCTCCGTCTAGTTTAGTGACTGTCTTGAACAATTGTTTGTCACTAGTCATGTCTAGAACACGCGCTGTCGAGATACCATTTTCCTTTTCGATTCTTCTTGCGGTGTTCCTGTAAAACAAAATTACTTATTTTTAGGTACCCAAGCTTGCTTGGGTCCTGAAAGGTTAGAATGCTGAGTGTTAGTTTGATTTGAAGATTGTGGTCGCAGACCCATCTTCTGTTATCCTTAAACCTACAACGATTTGAGGTGTGTCCCTTTTTACCACAATAAAAACAAGATAGACTATTTGAATTTTCAGAATGTTTTTCTGCCTTGATTTTGTTCCTGCATTGGTTAGTATTATGCCCATTTTTACCACAAAAGGAACACCCATGAGATTTCTTCTGTTTGTGACGAACAGTCTGATTTGATTTGACTGGACTGAACTATGACTAGTGGATTTTTGCAATTCATTTAATTGAAGTTGAAGTTCATTAACTTCTTCCTGTAGCATATCACGTTCAATTTCACAAACTTCTAGCTTCAAGGCCCATTCTTTCTTTTCTCTTTGAATCTTTCCAAGTTTATTTAGAACTCTTTCAATATCTACAAGAGCAATATCTACGAATTCTTGGAGTTCATAACAATTAGAGCAATTTAGGGGACGTACCTCACTAGTTCCCTCGTTTGCCATGAGACCAAGTTGATCTGAGTCTTCTTCATTTGTTCCTCTGTTTCCTGATAACCCACGCTCTCCTGATTCTTCATTGCTATCATCTTCTATGGCCATGAAGCACATATTTGAAATTTCTTCATGATCAGACTCTTCTTCATCACTCCAGGCTCCAAAAGACTTCTTCCTTTGAAGATTCCTACTCAGCTTCTTCTTTAGTTCTTGACAGTCAGCTTGAATGTGTCCATGTTTACCAAATTCGTAGCATCTTCCATCATTTTCATTGTTTATCCTTCCCTTTCTGAAGTTTGGTTTACCTCTTCTGCTATTTCTGTTTTTCTTCATCATGCTAGTTACAACTTGAGAAAGCATGGCTATATTTTCATCCTGTTCTCCTCCTTCATTTTCCTCTTCATCTTCTGGTTCATCCACAGTTGCTTTGAAGGCGACTGTTTTCTTCTTTTCTTGTTGAATATGTCAATCCAAGTAAGTTTTCTCAAACGCTATTAGATCACCTCTATGTTCATCATAGGACATTTTATGAAGATCCTGACATTCGAGTGCGATGACCTTTGGCTACCAAATCATAGGTAGACTTCTGAGAATTTTTCTGTCTTGTTCTCTGCTTTTTATTGTTCTACCAAAGGATTTTAGATCTCCAAGAATTTTGCTGAACATGGAGAAAATTTCTTCAGCAGATTCTCCGTCCTTTATTTGAAATAGCTCATACTCACGAACCAATAGATTTATCCTCGTTTCTTTTACCTTATTGGTTCCTTCATATGTGACTTCCAATTTGTCCCACATCTCCTTAGTAGTTTCACAACTTGAGATCTTTTCATATTCTTCGCCACTGATACCATTGTACATCAAATTTTTTGCTTTGGCATTCACATTTATGACAACAGCTTGCTCATCAGTGTAGTCATCTAAGTCAAGTGGATACTATTACTTGACCATTTTCATCTTTCTTTGGGGGAATTGGAAGATTTTCCTTTTTGATCACTTGCCAGACTTTGATGTCATAAGGCATGGTGTATGTTTCCATACGCACTTTCCAATGAGAGAAGTGTTATCCACTGAAGTATGGTGGTTGAACTTGAGAGGTTCCCTCTTGAAATAGTGCACCAACGACGGTCTTTGATCCCATGATCTTTTCCTCACTAGCTGTTAAGCAAAGTTTGTGAGCCTTGCTCTAATACCAATTGAAAGTACAAGACATGGGGGGGGGGGGGTGAAATGTGGTCTATTAAAAATTAGTCGACTAACGATGATTTTAGTTGACTAGATCGAGAGCAGAATGTAAAATAACAGTAAATAGAAAGAGAATGACACACAACAATGTTATACTGGTTCGGTACCGGTGTGGTACTTACATCCAGTTTTTCTTGGGTCACAAGGGTTCCCTTTAGATCTTGAGAATATTACAACAAGGATGGTTTTGATTCGTTCACCACTAACTAAGTACATCAACGGTGAATCTATAATAATGATACAACTCTCTTTTGTGTTCTAACTCTTCCTATCTTTTGAGACACTGATAAACTCAAGATTACAGTGTTTAAGCTAAGAAGTAGAGAGACTTAGAAAACAATGTTTGTAGTTGCGCAATCTTAGCAGCCTTCTTATAGGAGAGGAAAAGAGCCATTGAGTCTTGACCAGAAAAAGAGGCACGAGATCTTTAAAAGGATTTGACTCAAGGGGTGCCTCTTCGAATCCTGCTTTTGGGAAGGGCCGGATTCGATCGTGACTTTCCTTGTCACAACTTTCATTTACGAGACAATCAAGCCTTTGACTGAGCTTTAATTAAGGATACTGAATATTTGCTGGTAATAACTCCTTGATTGGTAATCGATTTCCTTGATTGAGGTCGAGTAGATCTGTAGGCTTTTGATTCCTTCTTCAGGTCCATTGATATAGCAATCACAACTTTAGATAGCTTCTCATTGATTTTCTTTCCTTTGATGATTCCTGCGAAATAGGGTAATTGAACATTTTCATCATTGAAACCTTGGAATTTAACTTAACACCTGGAAGATTTTGAAGTCATGAAAGTAGTTGGGCAGGGTGCATTTGGGAAAGTGTATCAGGTGAATAGGAAGGGAACATCAGAAATTGATGCAATTAAGATCATGAGGAATGATAAGATTATGGAGAAGAACTATGCTGAATATATGAAAGATGAGAGAGATATCTTGACAAAGATTGATCACCCATTTGTTTTCCAGCTCAGATACTCATTCCAGGTAATATCTATACTTTCTCATTTAATAGTTGTTCAATCACTGAACAACCATATAGAAATATTTGTATTGAACTTTTGCTTGCAAAAGGATAATTCTCAGCATTCTTTAGTGCTTGTATGAACTGAATTTCAATCATATTATGTAGCTCTTTTAGATAATGAGTTGCTAAATTTTTCATGTGTTTGACCTATAGACAAAATATAGACTTTACCTTGGGTTTGACTTCATCAATGGTGGGCAACTCTTTTTTCAGCTTTACCATCAAGGCCTTTTCAGGTAGATTTGTTGTGGACCTGTACCCATTTTCTATACTTTGTCGGTCATGGAGATATTTGTTTAAGTCCTTTTGTCTTTCTCAGAGCGGATCTGGCACGAATATATGCAGCAGAAATTATACCAGTTGTGCCTCACCTCCCTGCAAATGTCATAAATGCACAGGGATCCCAAATCGAAAAATTTTTACCGGATGTGGATGGTCATATATATTGACAACTCCTTTCGTTTCTCTCTCACATTGCCATTGCCTTACTTTCTTGGCATATAATACTACTATCTTCAACTTGCTATCCTTGTTCTTATACTTATTGTCGCGCCCCGTTTTTCTCGCGAAATCGGGTTTCGATATTTTCTGGGATAACTCCTTTCCGTGAGGGTAGGGAATTGGATTTGAAAGAGTCGCCACCTAACGGATTAAGATGCGTTAGGGCACCTAGAGCAATTAACTCATATAACCAGTTTACATCACCAGAGATCGGGTAAAGGCTCGAAATTACCTTGAGGGGAAGGTATTAGGTACCCCTTGATGTCCACAATGGTGGGTCCCGACCGAACTTAAATTAAGAGAATTAGTCTTCAAAGGGAAGAAAGCAATTTGGACAGATACAATACACAACTTATTTTTACACAGGAGTATAGGGGGTGGTCCTAAGTTTTTTAGCCTATAGGATCATTCCAAGCAATGCTTTGCAACTCCCTCAAGTCGGGGTTTTACTCATAGCATTAGCGCATGGGCTATCATTTCCTTTACTATCCAATTACTATCTTCAAGTTCTTACTTAAGCGCTCTAATAGCTTCTAACTCGCGCCTTGTGCGTGTACTACCCATCCCTTACCTATGGTCCTGGAGGTATTAGGACCTCTATTCAAGGTGGTTCTAGACTGACCTATGTTGCTTAAAATGAAAAAAGCTAGGCGACAAACAAAATTCAGATAGGACTTCATGTAAAGAACAAATAGGGGGCTCACATTGACCTCCACAAGTAGACAACAAATGCACGCAATTCAATCAGCAGATTTCGTTAATTTAGGATCCTATAGGTAGGATATCTAGATAAGCAGAATAGAATATAAAGAAACAGTTTATTAAGGCGAGCATCGGGACCTATTGGTTTGCCTACTGATTTTATGAAGCTTTGAATCTGGGCGTTTTCAGGCAGTAAGATATCAGAGTTTTTAAACCTAGAATCAATAGCGAGTCCTGTGGACACATTGCCTAAGTGATTTATAAGAGCTCTTGAATTCAGAATAGATTAACAGGATCCTATAGGCATGATTTCTACGAGTTTGTTAATGACAGACCTATAGGCATGATTTCGAAGTGTAACACTGATTTTAACTCATAAAGACAGTTTCATTTCTTTTAAATCCTATAGGCATGCTTTCTAATTGCTGAATATATTTAAACCCCTATAGGCATGATATCTATTATTTTTAAAAATCCTGTAAGCATGATTTCTAGGTTTTGAAACTGATCCCTTTTATTCTTATAGGCATGGTATCTAAGTTGAAACTGATTTTATCTCCTATAGGCATGATTTCTAAGTTGAAATTAATTTTTTATTTCCTATATGCATGATATCTATTAATCGTACGTGGGCAGAATTTTAAGCAACTTGCCAGGAAAGTTATTATTCAAACAGATAGAATCCTATAGACATGGTCACTAATGCATGTATGTTATAAAATGTGCACGGATCCTATTGACAGGATTTCTAATGCAGGGGGTCTATAAATAGGATTTCTAGTATGCGAGTAAAATACAGAACAAAACAATTGGAAAATCCTATAGGCAAGATCCCTAAACAAGTAATAGCATTCAATCAACATAATAAACCTATAGGCAGGATTTCTACCCAAGTTTAAAGATATAAGAAATCCCCCCCCCCCTCCCGATTTTACTAATAAGCCTCAAATCTATTTATTACAGAGATTATTACAGCCCAGAATGAATAAATTACATAACAGTATCCATTACACTATAGGGAGCCTTAGCAGGCCCAAAAACCTGGGAACCAGGCCTTCAAACATAGCAACTTTGAAGCATAAAGGAGGATCCATCCATGGCACATAGGATTAGGTTCCTAGTGTGTCAAAGTTTCCAAGGGCCTCAGGGACCCCGGGCAATGCTCACACCAGGACCACACTTAAAGAAACAGTTCATAAAAGATTGGAAGACCAGCCCCACTGTGTCAGAGTTCGGAGGAGTCTCAAGGACCCTAGGCAGTGCTCACATTGGGGGTGGTAGGAACCTAAATAACTAAGAGTAGAAGTTTGAAAACCAGTACATAGAGGGTAAGGGGGGACATGCTTAGAAACCAGTACATACAGAATAGCAACAGAACTGCACCAAGGAACAAACAAAATTCATGTTCAGCATATAGTTCGAACAAGTTTGCAGTTTTGATTAGGCTAGATGTTAATATTAAACAACCATGGATTAAGAACATAAACAATTAGTAAACAAACATGACACATGAATTAGCCACACATTGATCACATGTTTCTAGCAAAGTTCATAACAGGAACTGAATTAGGAAGAGTTTTATAGTATTGAAGATAGCTTAGCTTAACAGCATCATTAAGTGGAATCAGGCAGTCACATAGCAAACAGAATCATGCTGCAATTTGAAATAGACTAATTGAATAAAGCATATAGAACAGAATGAGATACTAGGAGTTAAGGGACACCAGTTGAGAAGAAAGCAAACAGGAATGCAATAGCAATTTGAATCCAGAGAATCTAGCCTTGGCTTTCAGCCGGCCAAACAGTGCAGAATCAGAACGATAGAAAGAGAGAGCTTAAGTTTTTGAGAACAGAGAGTTTGAAAGTTATAAGGTTGTTCAGTGAAGAAGTTGTAAAGCGTGTAAGTGTCTTCGCGTGTAAAATCAGGACAAGGGAAAGGCTTTTATAGCATGCAATAGAGTAAAACAAATATGGTATAAAAATCAATTACACACAAATAAGGTATAAAAATTAATTAATCAATCAATTAAGGTCAGTCATGAATCAATTAATAGGATAGAATAAGTAATTACCACTTAATTTAAGGAAGATCTCACACGGAATCAATTAGTAACTAAGAATGAGGTTAAATAAAGTAATAACTAATTCCAAAATCAATTAGGAGTCAGTAACACAAAATCAGCCAGTAGTATGGGTACACAAATAAGGTAAGAACAAGTAAGAACTTAATAAGGAAATACGGGTACTAAATTCAAACCCTAATTTAGGCAAGTAAATCAATTAACACTTTAATTGACAGAGCTAAGGTAAACGGGCAAGAAAAGTAGAATAAATGGCCAAATAATCGAAACCCTAGGAACTACAAAGGCAGATATATGGAGCTTAATTAAATTAAGTAAAAAATCATTCAAAAAAGTAAATAAAAATTAGAGATGAAACCACTTAAATATTTAAAACATTTTTTTTATAGAAATGCATTAGAACCAAAACCCTAGCTTTTAGGGTAAATGAAATCGGTCAACAATAATAGTAAAAGCAGAAAATTTTAAGGGAAAAATACCAAACAAAAACAAAATCGCTCCAGATCTAAAGAGATCTAAACGGACTCAACCAGAAATAGCTAGGTTCATGAAAATAGACTGAAGCGAATCAAATCTGGTTTGAACCAGAGATTTGGAACCATAAAAATACCAAAACATTCGTGCTTATAGATTTCGGAGTGAACATAGACGGAATAGTCGAGAAAAGAGAGACTTTGAACCAGATTTTGTTCGAGTCTTTGAGATTCATATCAAGCAACATGAAAATCATAAGACCAGTAGAGAGATGAGGCCGGATAAGGCATGAAACCGAAGGAAGACCCCATGAATCAAGGGAGATTTGTTGCGACGGGATAGGGTTAGAAGGGGGTGAGAGAGAGAAGGGATCTAGAGGCGGCGGGTTGGGGGGAAATGAGGGTAGGGTCTAGGATTAGTATAATTAAAAAAGGATGGTCGATCCTGGACCGTTGATCTTCTGAGATCAACGGCCAGGATTAATTTTAGGCTGGGGCGGGTTATTGGAAAGGTAGGGTGAATCGCGCAGCGGACTCGACCTTAGGAATAATGGGCGCTAATACTTTTACCCAATAGTGGTATCGGGGTCAATATCCACAGGGAGCTAGAAAGGGAGTTGGATATTTGCTTAGCCTAGAAATGCGTGTTTGCTTCTAATTGATCTTCTATCATTTTTGGGTTTTTATGATTATCAACTACAATTTAACAACTACTAATTATAACTAATTTATGCTAAGATATTAATTCTAGGTTGTATGCAAGATAGAGAAAGACACTAGGGTCGTGGCATTTACCTAGGTGGTCAACTAACGGGTAGAGATTCCTAATACAAGAATGATGATTATAGGGCTTATGCTATAACCGTTGCACGATTGCACTCACTCTCACACCTCTCGGTAGAAAGAGTGATTTTGCCCAATTGACTCTCTCGAGACCAATTGGGTAGGCCAACAAGCCCAAGCAACTTAGGGTTCAAGTTGGGTAATTACTCTCTCGAGGTTTAACCCGTTAATTGGGACTACCATTCTCATGGGTCCATCCCTGGAGTCATAGACACTCTTTCTCTAGAAGAGTCAAGACCCACTAAGCTAGACTTAGTGTTTGCAACCACCAAATCCTAGTTAAATCATAAAATTAACCCAAATAGCAAACACCCAACATCATTCAAGCATTAAACAATCACACCCATTAATCACCCACACTAGGGTTGAGCCACAACCCTAGCTAATGGGTTTAGCTAGACATAATAGCAACAGAAATTGAAGAAGTAGTAGATAAAATCAACATATTAATTAACTAGGATGTTAATCTACAAGAATCCACGATAAACCAAGATGAAAATGCCCAAAATAGGCTAAAACTTGAGTCTCACGAGTGCTGCTGCTATCTGATATCTAAAACTTAACCTAGAAATAATAAAATATTCTATTTATACTAGGCTAGAAAAACTGAACAAAAATTCCCCTGCGGGGCTGGCGCGGACCGCGCAGAAATGCAGTGCGGCCGCGTAGGGGTCTTGGCCTTCGATCACTCACTTCTGAAGCTGGGGACGCGGACCGCACAAAGAGGTAGCGCGGCCGCGCAGGCTAATGGGCGCGGACCGCACAACAATGAAGCGCGACCGCATGGACACCAGCGCTGACCGCGTAGAAAGGAGCGGGGACCGCGCATGGAAACCCTTGAAATGTATACTCTCTGAATCTCTTAGCGCGGCCGCGCAGCAAATCAGTGCGGTCCGCGCTAGGTCCTTTTGTCCCCCCTTCAATGATTTTTGACACTTGAGCAGGTTTCACTCCGTTTCGAGCCGATTTTTGACTTTTGTCATCTTGTCGCTCAAACCTGCAATCAAGCGCACTTTGTAAGCATTCAGGGTCTATTTTATGACAATTCATACATAAAGCATAGGCAAGTATGGGCATAAAACGTATTAAAATCACAGTTATCAACTCCCCCAAACTTAAACCTTTGCTTGTCCTCAAGCAAATAAGATAAGACCCAACCCTCAAAAGGAAACATCTAAGTAATTCCAGCTTATGCTAAGGACGCCTCATCACGCATCAATTGGGACTAACAATTGCCCTCAATACGAATGTATCATTAACACATTTTTAAACTTTTAAGAACTATGGATCAAATGTGACACAAGAGCATCAAGGGTTGACTCATTTCATCAAGGCGCTTTTCTCAAATACCTTGGTCATTGTGGAGCCCAAACTCACACATCCTCAACTCTCCCTAAGCGAACCTCACCTTTTAGAGTAATGACAGACAACCCGAGGTTGATGGATTTTTCACTCATTTCTCTCACAAAGAAGGTCATAAGTCCATCTTTAGGTACCATATGCTTGCCCCATATGTAAGTATTCACTAATGTAAGCTTCCCTCAACTCAAGATCATATAGGGATTTTGAGGAGTCATTGTGAAGGCTTTTGGATAAAGGTAGGACATGTTTTTGTTCATTTAGGTTCAATCTTCCCTTTAGCACTTCTTTTGATTCATTTTGGCATACTTTTTGACTCATTTGAGTATTTCACTTCTTTCAAGGGGTTAGAGAGACACATTGTCACTCTTTCTTTTGCAATTCAAGCCTTTCTCCTTTTTCTACTTTTACACAACCTTTTTCACTTTGTTTTCTTTGAATCCCCTTTTTCGGTTCTTATTCACTTTTGTATTTCTTTTTGTCTTTTTCTCTTTTTCATTGCCTCCCTTTTCTTTTGCTTTTGTGCCTCTTTACCACATTGATGCCTTTCTTGTCTCAACCCCCCAAACTTAGATTGCTCAAGGGAAGATTTGGGTGCCAAGAGAGGGTCTCATTGAGAATGGGTATAGGCTTGTAGCTTTGGTTCATGAAAGAAGAAGGTTTAAGGCTCAAAAGGGTTGAACTAGGGATCATTTCATTGGTAGGTCATGGAAATTGTTCAAATTTGGAAGTTTGGATCAAGGAGGGCCTATATTCACTTCTCAAGTCAAGTTTCACCTATGATTTCGCCTCAACAAACATTCAGGGCAAGTTCTAGACCATCGGCTTGGAGCTTAGACTCACAATTCGAATTCTCACCACACACACTCAGGGATTGCTAAAGACATCGAGTTGAGAGCCCACAATGACCTTAGTTCCAATTCAAGCGCGCAATGGCCCCACACGACCATATGATGATTGTTTAGTCAACACAAGAGTCTCAAGGCCACAATTTTCACCATCCTAAACACAACATTATGTCTTTGACTATGGGATCAAAGGCAAATATGTTAGGCCCAAGTGAAGCTTGCCTGAGGTCCTCTTAACTACAAAATATTGAAAATCAAAAGAAGAAAAATCGAAAACGGACTCAAACCCTTAAGAAGGTTGTCATGCCATCTATCATTGGGAAGAGCCACCCGGTTCGCACAACACACTACCCTTGGAAAGAACCGTGGCATTAAGAAAACCAAGGGCTTATTGAAAACACTAAAACCGAAACAAAAGGCTACGAGCCTCACTACTAGGCTGAAAACGAAAAATTTGAACGAAAATAGAAAAACCAAATGAATATGTACAATGGAGAGTAGAATATACAACGGGATGAATATATACATAAGAGTCTAAAAGTAGCCAAAGTTAAAAGTTATATACAGGCCAACTATTTAAAAATCCAAGACAATCCAAAACATAGACTAGAAATGAAATAAATATATACAGTCATCCAGTGTATCAGAATCAAAATGGTAGGGCGCACCCCCACGAATAAAAGCTGGCATTGTCCCCAATGCCAACTACCAAAATAAGCTCAAAAATAGAGTAAAAGGATATAGAAAGGCCCCTCAAGCCTAGTCCACATGCGTGGGGTCTCCTGTCGTCCCTGGATCCTCTGTAGTAGCCGGGACCTCAGACTGGTCTCCGACCTGCTGCTGCTGGGACATGAGCTGGATCAAGGACAGGCTGAACCACCGGTGGAACACTGGATGTACCCTCATGAACCTGGGCCACCTCTATCACAACTCCCTCAGTGCTAGGGAGTTTCCTCTTCTTCCTCGGCCTGGGAGTCTCGTCTTGCTGTGGCTGAACTACTGTTGGATCTACAGTTGGCTCCCCGATGAGTAAGTCAAGTGGCATCTGATCCGCCAAAAGCTTATCCACATCCTCCCTCAACTTCATCACTGACTCCTTGGAAGCCTTCTGCTTCCTCAATCCTGTGCTCCCTAGCTAGTTTGCCCAATGTTGTGCCGTGTGCCCCAACTGCCTTAGCCAAGGCATTCTGTGTCTCCATCATCTTTTCCTGGTTGGCCAGGATCTTCTTTAGTGTCTCCTCAATAGAAGGAGGGATCTCAACTGTGGAAGGGGCTGACTGTGCCTGAACTACAGTGGCCAAGTTTGACAACTTGGATGTCGCAGCTGACATCCAGTTGTTCAATCTGGCTAGAGATTGAGCAAGCTGGTGGGCAGTGAACCGGTGAGTCTTCGATGAAGGGACATCCGGGTCTGCTGCAGTAGATAACCCAGCAATAGTAGAAGGGCCCTGGGGCAATGTCTCACTGGTAGCAGGGATGGTGGAAGGCTCAGTGGACTGCTCAATAACCGCTGGCTCCTCAGACTGGCCAGGTGCGGTGGAAGTGGATGCTTGAGGCTTTTTGGACCTCTTTGGGTTGTCGGGACCTAACTAACTGTACCATGAGTAGGGGGCCACTGGATCTACCTGGACATCAAACCTCTTCTTCTTCACCTTCAATTCTCTAAAGTACAGGTAAAGAGTGTTCGGGAAGGGGTAGTTTGTGTTGGTCTCCTGCCCGACCGTAGAAATCACCCTTGACATGATGTTGCCCACATTCAGAGGAAAACCAGCCATAATAGAAGCCACTAACACTGCACGGGGAATAGGAACTGTCTGATCATGAGTGGAGGGGTCAAGCCTACTACACACGAAGGTCAACCAACCCTTTGCTTCAAAACTGAACGTGTTTCTCAGAATCTTCTCCCCTGCTCTCAACCAAAGTGGGACAGTGCCCGGGGCTGCCAAGTGCTGGGCCAACTATGGGCGAACCTCTTCTTTCATTGCCAGCTTTTCTAAGTATTGGGTTTCGTCCTCTTCGTTGAACCCCAAAAACTCATTCAGAGACTTCCCATCAAACATCACCACTTTGTCCCTCACTTGTGTCGCCTTTGAGTCTTTCACTACATGATAAACATTGCAGTAAAATTCTTTCACCATATGTTCATTTGCGACTATGCAACGTTCCTTGAAGAACCCCCAACCCTCTCTAGTGCTTGCACATGTGGGTTTAGAGGAAGAAGATCAGAGTCAATAAATTGCCTCTCCGGAATCAATTTTCTTTTGGGCCACCACTCTCGAAATCTGTGGAAGGCTATTTCACTTACAAATCTATCAGCCCATGCTTCCGGTTTTCTTGTTCTATCAACACCACCAACTTGGGGCTCGCCCCCCTCACCATATCCTACACTCTCCCCAGACAATGAAGTTGTGGGGCAGGTGGAGTATTATGCCTCACTTCTATCTTCGGACTCATCAGACGAATCCAAAACTACATTCACCAATCTTTTGAGGTTTTTATCAGCTGGTCCCTTGGAGGTAGGTGAAGTTGAAGGAGAGTCATGCAATTGGAGCGAGAGAGACATGTGAGTCGGAGAAGATTCAGAAGTAATACTCCGGGATGGTTCATACTCACTCCCCGAAGAGTGGGAGGCAGCTCTATCAGCTTCCCGTATTATCTTGCGGGTCTTTTTTATATTCTCCCGAGTCTGGGGAGTGAGTTTAACAACCCGCTTTCCTTTTCCACCTCGGGAGGAACCACCCCTCCCGGGTTGTTGTTCTTTTCCTCCTTGTTGCTTAACCATGATCTGCAAAGAAAAGTCTAACATTGTTAGTTGAAGCATATGCAGTGAATTGGATGGTACAGTTGTAAGCATGGTTTAGAAACAGGGTTGCAGAATAGAAGGGGCGCGGACCGCGCAAAAGTGCCACGCGGACGCGCTGGGTAGCGCGGACCGCGTAAACTAGAGCGCGGACCGCGCTTAAGATGTTCCAGAGGCCCCTCTCTGAATCTCACCAATGCGGTCCGCACTGTTTTGGACCGCGGCCGCGCTAGGCTGGCGCGGACCGCGCAGAAAGGACGCGCGGCCGCGTAGGGCAGACAATGAACTGAGCATGGGGATTTTCATTTAAGTCTAATTTTTTTTTTGCTCAAATTATGGGTCCTAATTGTCCCTACTCAGTTACTAATCAAGAATTCATGCCCATTGTTTCACATAAACACACAAAATCTACCCTAACAAGAAAAACTAAGAGAGAAAGAAGAAAATAAGAAGTTATACTAATAGAAAGCAAATAAAAATAAAAAGATTAAACTATGAATGAGATTAGTGAGGAATGTTACCAGGGGTTGTGAAAGTTTCAACTACTTGAAGCAAGTTCTTTTGATGCACAGTGAAAATTTAGAGCTCAGGTAGAAAATTGGCGAAAAGGTTAAAATGAAGCCTAGGTCTCTATTTATAGAAAACACTGTGGGACCCATTACTTACCCACCAGCGCGGCCGTGGAGAAATGGCCGCGGACCGCGCTGGATTTCCAGCTTCCTTAATTGCCTGAACAACCCACGCGGACCGCACTGTTTTGGTGCGCGACCGCGTGGGAAACTTCAGAGAGTATGTAATTTGGGCTTCTCCCGCGTAGACCGCACAAAAATGTCGCGCGGACCGCGCAGCAAACTTCAGAGACTCAGCTCCCATTTCACCAGCCTACGCGGACCGCACTGTTTTGGTGCGCGGCCGCGTAGGCAAACTTCAGAGACCTTAAAATTTTTGCTACTTTTGCCCTGCACTGGTCCAACATCAACCCTGCAACATCTCACAAATCATGAGTTGAAAAATCCTAATCTACAACGGAAAAATAAAAAGAAAGAAAAAGACATGGGTTGCCTCCCAAGAAGCGCCTGATTTAACGTCGCGACACGACGCATTTTACCACAATATCACTTCAAATGAAGGAGTGCCACCACGTGGCTGTCATCAATCTTCCCCAAGTAATGCTTCACACGATGCCCATTGACTCGGAAAGCTTCACCATTTTTGTTCTTGAGATCAATAGCACCAAATGGGGTCACCCCAACAACTTCAAATGGACCACTCCACCTAGACTTGAGCTTTCCCGGGAATAACCTCAACCGGGAGTTGAAAAGAAGAACCATGTCACCCACCTTGAATTCTTTACCCTGAGCATACTTGTCATGGAGGTACTTCATCTTGTCCTTGTACAAAGACGAGCTGGAGTAAGCATGAAATCTAAACTCATCAAGCTCATTCAATTGCTCCACTCGGAGATTTGCTGCAACATCCCATTCCAAGTTCAACTTCCTCAATGCCCACATAGCCTTGTGCTCAAGTTCCACTGGAAGATGGCAAGCTTTACCAAACACCAACCGATACAGAGACATACCAATTGGAGTCTTGTAAGCCTTCCGATAAGCCCAAAGAGCATCATCCAATTTCTTCGACAAATCGGTCCTATTAGCATTCACCGTTTTGGACAGAATACTCTTTATCTCCCGATTTGAG
>NC_031991.1:5883958-5912282 GCF_001879085.1 Nicotiana attenuata
CCCTGGGTGTTCGAAGTTTCGAGGTCTGACCTCGATGGTGTTCTTTCAAATCTTCTCAGATCCATGGCTTTGAGGCCTCTCCGGCCTCGCTCCGGCGTATCCAATCATCAGGAGCCTATTTTTGACCTCTCCGACTCAAGATCGGACTTTCTTCCAAGCCTTTCTCATTTCTAGGGTTTCTCTGAAACCCTAAGCTATTCGAGGTTTTCTTGTTTGTTTCCTTAGATCTATGCTATATCTGTGTTCTACTGGAGTTTAAAACGTTTTCCCCAATCTTTTCTTTCAAAATTTGTTTCTCTTCGATTTAGGGTTTCTGAAAAAGTTTTAAAATGTTTTCTGACTCCTCTTCTTCTTTTCTTTGTGTGAATCTGTCTATGCTATGTTTTTATGTTCTCTTTTCTACCTCGCATGACCTTCTCCTGTGTTCTTATGTTTGCCTTATTATGCATATTCTTCTATTGTGCTCCGTTCTTTCTTCTACTGGTTTCAATATCATGCTTTCACACGTTTATCTTATGTGTTCGTTTACCCCTGTGTTCCTTTACTGTATTTTCTACTAAGCTCTTAGTTCTTTATTTGCCTTCTTCTGGACTTTGTTTGAGTTCTTTCTAAACATGTTTCATCTACTGTTTCCTTAAGTTTATACTACCTCTTTGTCTTCTGAACTTGTTTAAGTTCCAAGCTTTTCTTAAAACATGTTCTTTATGCTTTAAATCAGTTTCTTCACTCTATTTGTTTCGAACCTGCTATTTTACCTGTGTGTTTTCTCATGAGTCTCTGAAAGAGACCTCTGAGCCTGTTTCAGTTATTTGTCTTCTCGTCTCTGCATCTGATTCGAGTTGAAAACCCTAGGATTTGGGGTTTTTGGCGAGTTTGATCTTGTGTGTGGACTAGGGTTCTATTATGGAACCCCGGATTCTCTCAAACTAAGTCTGAGTCTATGTACTGAATTTGAGCCTCTTTGTTTGTGACTCTGAACTTTTCTATACTAGATTCTTTCTAATTGGCATGATAGTTCTTTCTTGTTTGACATGTCTGTATGCTTTATATATGAGGAATTCTTCCTTCAAAAAAAGGTTTTTGCCAATTTGTGATTGATTCAAAATTCCTTTTACTAAGGTTCGATTGATTGTTACTGATTTTTCTTTAATTAAACCTTTCTTCACCTTTTCTGGTTGAATTCATTCATACCAAACTCAATTTCTGATTTTTACTGGCTGTTGATTGATTTCCTTTCCTTATTTGCACAAACCGAGTTGCTATCAAACTCTTTCCTTAAATAGTTTTCTATGTATTTGCCCTTCTTGTACTACTTTGAAAAAGATTTTGATCAAATTCTTTCCTTATTTATTCTGCCCGTTTGAAATCAGAATCCCTTAATTAAAGGGAGACCTTATGTAATTGATTTCAAAACTATTTTCTTACATTTTTCTTACTTGCTTTCTGCACTATAAAGGGCACGACCTTTCAGCACTTTAAGACACCTTGAGTTCAATACTCTAACACACATTACTTACTTTCAATTTCAATACTCTTACGCTTCACCCAACACTCTACTCTCTTCTGAGATATTCTGACTATTTGCTTGCAATTTGGCTTTACAAGACTACTGCTTTTACTTTCTTGTTTCCCTGAAACTGGTATGTTCTAATTTAAGTTTCAGACTCATCCCAATGTGTTTATTTCACAGCTTCTATCATCCTGTCTACTTTGCTGTCTATGCTTAGTGTTAAATATGTATGCTGTCCTCTTTGCATCCGTTTTCTGCTGTGAATCCCCATACCCCTATTCCCCTCTATGTGTTTGAGTTAAGGTTCAGGCATGGCAGCATCCAAATTGTTGTTCATGTCTGTGCTTGATCCTTTAAAGGATCCTAACTCCCAAACAATGTGGCTGACAGGCTGGTTGGGTGTGCCAGCACTTCCAATTGCTGGGTATGACCACCAGCCTGTCTTGACTTTCCCCCTAAACCCCTTTCTGCACTTACACTCACTCTTAGTTTTTAAGTTCTGCCCACCTCCTATGAGCCTAGCTTTGGGGAGCTTGAGTTCCCTCTGAACTTGGACATTTAAGGGTTGGCCCTTCCACACTGCACTATAATTCAATTCTGTAATGAATTTGGGTGTAAGCACTGCCCGGAGTTCATGAGGCTCTTGGGAACTTTGACACACCTAGAAAATGAGAAAGGCTTTGGAAATTGGATCTTTGGAGTTGGTTTATTTCATATTTCAGACTTGGAGTCTGAATCAGGCTCTCCTTGGTTGTACTCTAATTTCTGATGTAATTTTACTCTTCTTGATTCGTTCTGGTTTGTAATAATTTTGTAATAACTTATGGGGGTTTTAGTGAAAAGGGGAGGGTCACTCATGTATGCATAAGGGTAGATATCATGCTCTTCCTTGTGGCATGTGATTCCATCATCATGCTTATACATGTGTAATACAAATAAAAGAAAAATAGGATAACCTTTCATATTTACCCGGTATGATTATAGTAATATGAAGATATTCATTCTTCCTTTAATTTATAGTCTCAATATGCCAACCACTTTGGCTAATATATTTAAAACTCAAAAAGTTTCTTTTGAGATTTACAATAATATCAATATCATGAACAATTTCATTCATCCGAGTAGTAATGAATTATTTCTCCGGAGCTCTTAATTGATTTTGTACTACAAAATATTTTATTACACCATCCATATGGTGAATGTTTCTTTTACGGAGAAAATCATACCATAATAATTGTCATGGTCAAAATTATCATAAGCAAAATTATTTCTTGCTTTAATTTTGCAGTTTCTTTAACTTCTTTTGCTTCAGTTGCTTGCAACCATTATGTGAAAACTATCTGGTATTTGCAATTCTTGCTTGTTCACTTGTCATTTGCACTTAAAGTCACAATTGTAGCATGGCCGGGAACCACACTAGTGGATCTTGAGGGGTGCCTAATACCTTCCCTCGAGATAATTTCAAGCCCTTACCCAATCTCTGGTTTTTCTAAATCAAATTTCTTTAGTGTCCTAATGCACTTAATCATTAGGTGGCGACTCTTCAATTGCAAACCCAATTCCCAAAAGGAAATGAGTTGTCCGCCCAAATGTCATAAACCCAATTTCGCGAGAGAAAGGGGGCATCGACAAAACTCAACAATTCGTGCCCTGCAGTAGCATCAATTAGTTGATCTATGTGTGGTAAAAGAAAAGAATCTTTCGGGCAAGCTTTATTTATGTCAGTATAATCTACACAAACTCGCCAATTACCATTCTTTTTGGGTACCACTACAGTATTAGCTAGCCAATTAGGATATTTTACCTCACTGATAGATCCGATTTTTAAAAGCTTTTGTACTTCATTCTGAATAACCTGATTCTTGAAGGATCCTTGCTTCCTTTTCTTCTATTTAATAGGTGGATACGCTGGATCTTCATTCAGCTTATGGGTCATCACCTCCGGTAGTATACCTGTCATATCTGAATGCGACCAAGCAAAGCAATCTGCGTTAGCTTTTAAAAATTCAATTAACTTACTTTTCATCTCTGGGCTGAGGTTGGTTCCGATGTAAACTTTTCTGTGTGGCCAATGTATAAACAACACCACCGCTTCGAGTTCCTCAATTGTTGTTTTGATGTTTTCGTTTTCTTCTGGCTCTTGAATAGTATCAAGCCTTGAGTCTACATTCGTTTGTCCATCTACAGTTGAGGTTTGAGTTGTTAAATCCTCAACTAAATTCTGTAATTGCTATTTCATATCTGCAACGTCATTTTGTATACTAAAATCTGCCACTGAATTGATACTTCTAGAACCTTGTTGATCACCAAGGATTTGCCTAATTCCCCATTGAGAAGGGAACTTAATAGATGGAACAACATCCATCTCATGAATCCAAGGTCTTCCAAGGATCATATTGTACGCCATGTCCATATCTATTACTTGAAATTTCGTATCTTTGATCACTCCTTCTGCAAATGTGGTGAGTATTATCTCCCCTTTTGTGAAAATGCTTGAATTGTCAAATCCAGATAAGGTACGTGCTTTAGGTACCAATTTGTCATCAGCTTGCATCTCGTTTACCACTCTTAAAAGAATTATATTTACAGAACTACCTGGATCAATCAAAACTCATTTCACATTGGTATCATGTACAAGTAAAGATATTACCAGTGCATCATTATGTGGGATCAACACGCCATCTGCGTCTGCATCATCAAATGTTATACTGTCTTCTTCCAAAACTTGGCGAACTCGCTTCCCGTGGGTGACTATGATTTTTGATACCTTTCTTGCAGCCGTATATGTCACACCATTGAACTCCTCTCCTCCGCTTATGACATTAACCGTTCTCTTTGGTGACGGAGGTTTTGGGGGCTTCTGTCTATTCTTCATATATGCTTGCTTACCCTTCTCACTGAATAAATCAGTTAAGTAGCCTTGCTTTTAATAAGTGCTCTACTTCACCTTGTAGCAATCTGCAATTTGTTGTTTTATGACCGTGATCATTATGAAAATCGCATCAGAAATCTGGGTTTCTTCTGTTGGGGTTCGATATCATTTCTTATGGCCACGCACCTTATCTCCCATGCTTCTTAAAACAGCTACCAACTCAGATGTGCTAACATTAAAATTTGTAGCCGCCAATCTTCGCTTTTGAACTTTTGTCGTTGTCCCGTGTGTCTCGCTCCTTTCCAAACCTGGACGACGAACCCGAATCTCTGTCCATTGTTCTGGAATCATACCTCGGGTTCTCTTGTTTTGAACGTGAATCCCTTCCTGTTGGTCCCATGTAAGGTTCATACTTGTTGTTACCGGACCTTTTTTTAGTTTCTGGTCGCCTCGAACTTACTCTTTCATCTCCCCGGGGCTGAGTGATAGTATCTTCTTCTATCCGCAGCTTCGTGCTATACCTGTTGTAAACATCATTCTAAGTTGTTGCAGGAAATTCTCGTAAGCTTTCTTTGAGTCTCCTCGTGGCTTCTGAGCTTTTTTCATTTAGATTACTTGGAAATGCCATAGCCGCCCAATTATCAGATACACGTGGTAACATCATTCTTTCACGCTGTAATCTATCTACGAATTCCCTAAGTATCTACGTATCTCCTTGTTTTATTTTGAAGATGTCTTCCATCCTCTTTTCAACTTTTTGCGCTCCCGAGTGTGCTTTTATTAATGAATCTGCAAGCTCAGCAAAAGAATGAATGGAAATTTCAGGTAAAAGAGAATACCATGTTAGTGCTCCCTTTGTGAGTGGTTCACCAAATTTTTTGACCAGCACTGATTCAATCTCTTGCTTGGTCAAGTCGTTGCCCTTCACGCCAGTTGTAAATGCAGTTACATGATCTCGTGGATCGGTTGTCCCATCGTACTTTGGAATATCGGGCATCTTGAACTTTTTTGGAATATGCAAAGGAGCGGCACTTGGCTTCCAAGGTTGTTGAGAATATTTATCCATATCCACTCCTTTGATTATAGGTGGAGCACCAGGTATCTGCTCTATGCGATCATTCTGCTCCTTGAGCTGTTTCTGCAAAGTTAGTACTAAACTTTGTAAATCAGAATTAACTGGGATACCTGACCCTCCATCGCGAGATTCGCTTGGAGTTCCTCCGCTGCCCGAATTAGCGACTCCTGAACGTGTATTCTCTATGGTTGCGGTCTTGTTTGGAGGCGGAGTTGGTGGTATAGTTGGTAATCCGCTAACGAAAGCTTGAAGAGCATTGTTCACATGTTTTGCAATCAGTTGCTTCAATACATTGTCTACATTTTGATCATCCCCTTGTTGATTGTTCACATGTGAAGTTGATCTGTTAGGTGAGTTGTCTCGGAAGTGTCGAGAGAATTTTGAGGTGAAGGGCTTGGGGTGGCATTCTCTTGTTGATTCTGCTGGTTCAGCTGGTCTTGCTGGTTTTGTTGGTTTTGTTGGTTGTTGTCGTTAGCGTTTGACATGATTTTTTGACAGAAAAATGAATTTGGAAAGTGAGAAGATTATCAGATTCCCGGTAACGGAAATAATTTGTTTAACCAAAAAATAGGAATTTCGGTCAAAGCCTATTTTTAGAAGTACTCGGGTTACTGATAATCAAGAAAATTAATATTCTTGCAGTAAGAAAGGAAATTAGGGCATGAAATAGCAAAGTAATCAATAGAAAGCAAAAGTAAATAATTGTATTACAGTAATAATCAGAACGTGTCCATACAAATGACATTTCTTCTCCTTATATAGTCATCTCTAAGTACAACGTCTTTTTCCTTTTGATCAAGTCATTATGAGCATTAATGAAACGTTATAATTGGTAACCGTAACTGTTTCGTGAAGATTCTGTAACATTTGTAATCATCCATGCTCATTAATTGAAGACCAATGAATCTGTCCTTTTTACTGTCTTGGCTCATTCCACCGGTGCCTCTTCAAATCGCTAAAGAGACTCGAGCAACCGTTTCTTCTCATCTCTTAGACGTTTTGCTTGTACCTATTAAGGCTCACGTTTTTTTAATACTCTTCTCCAGCTGTCGCTTTTCTAGTAATCAACATGTCTTGCTACGTCAGCCACATAATTAATTCCACGTGTAATATTCATTTCCCCAATACAATCCCGGCATAGTCGTATTCAAACCAAACGACCCCTTAAGGATTAAGATCTGAATGATAAAGATTCAAACTTTAAAAACAAACGCATCTAATGTTTGAGGTATGAATGATTAAGATTTAGACCTAAGTGCAAACAAATGAGGGAAGAGATTTGATATAAGTTAAACTTCGGCTAAATTAAGAAGAACGTCTAATAGTAAAACGCCAAAAACCTAGTATAGCTATCCTATTCAGGAAATATTTATTTGCTGCGAAGACTTGGTATCAGTACAAAAGAGGAGATTGTATAAAATTCCTAAAATTTAATAAATCCATACAAATTGGAATTTACAGATTGTTGTACAAAGTCAAGTCATTCACAAACAAAAATGCAGTATTAATGTCACAGTTAACCAAACCAAATAAGCTCCTTCTTACCAAATAAATCACTTAGAAAAATTTAAGGGTATGGTTTGTAATATCCTTTTGATCTATTGTTTCTTAGAGCACAACAACCAACAGAGTAAATTATGATGATAAAAACGAAAATACAAAAGTTGATGAGTGCAAATTTGTTCCAATTTTTCTGGATAGATTCAAGGAATGATGATTTGCATGATTGGCAATTGAAACAGAGTTCATTTTGAACATTGCTCCAAGTTTTGCAGTCACTGTCTGGCACGGCTGGTCCTGCTTTTGGCATTGTCCAGTGGGTTGCATTGTGAAATTCAAAGCCACAGTAAGTTGGCGGTTTACAACAACTCGACTGCATCATAAAAAAATAAAAATAAATGAAGTATATATTTAACAATTTTACTCATAATAATGATAGTATTTTTAAAAGTTTTGGGAAATGATATGGAGAATGAGTAGTTAATGATAAGGGTAAAACAGAAAAAAAAAAAAAGTTTATCTTTCTCTTGATTTAATATAGAGAACAAATAAAAGTAAAAAAATATTACTTTTAGTATAGTAGACAAGTAAAAATAAACGGAGGGAGTATAACTCAGTGTGAAATTGGCAACTAAAAGCTTTTGGCCCTTGGGGCTCAAAGTGTATTTAAATCCAATCTACTGCGTACTTTATCGGAAGAAGTAAAGCTTAAGGTGACTTAACTAATTTTTGTTGTTGTTAATTTCTTCTAATCTCTTAGGCAATTGATTGTCTACAAATAATGAGAAAAGGTCGAATTGATTGACTATTGACTGTAAGCTTGCAAATTGACCACTATAGGTTTAGTCTCCTCAATATATTGAGCAAGCGTTATTCATCTAAAAAGAAATTAATACGTATAATCATTCCATCCATAGAAGCTCTATGTGAACCATGCATGCAGTGGCGAAGCCACATGTATTGAAAGGGTCTCAATTTGTATCCTTATGTCAAACAATTAAACTGTATAGTTAAGGTAAATTTATTTATTTATATATATGTATACTATATATTGACACCCCTTAGCTTCTCTGTGAGTTTACTTTTTTATATTTTGGCTCCAATTAGTGAAAATTCTGCTCCGCTACTACTTACATGACGCAACATTGTATTAAACGAGTCTAGAGAAAAGTGCACCAAAGCATAAACCAAGATATATATAGGTGTTGGGCTAAAACGGCGAAAAGATACTCTTAACATGGTGTGATATTTTTCGCTTTGGACCAAGTCCGCACGGTTTTCTCCAAAAGGCTTCACACCATTAAGAGATTCCTACACCTTATATGTAGACTCCCAATCTTTTCAGCTACCAATGTAAGACTTTGTTCGCACACCCAACAATAGGAAACCACATGCAAAAATCTAAAAGAACTTACAATAAAACTAATGAAAGGGTAAAGACAAAATAAAAAATAAAAAATATACGAAACCTGAGTAACGGGGAGGCTATATTTGTAAAAATCTGCAGATTTGCCACGTGGAATCATTTGACAATATTTGAAAGTAGCCATACAACTCTTAATATCACCCCAATGTTTTTCATTAACAACATGCTTCTCCAACCAATGTTGCCAATCTCCAAATTTGGCTTCATTATCTCCTTTTCCAGATAAAGCCTTGCCCACGTTCTTATTTGTAACCAAAATAGTGAAAACCGAGAAACAAATCATTCCCACAATGAATAAAAACAGAAAAAACAAATATATCCATAGGAAAAATGAGGCTCTGCAACAAGATCCCACTAATCCCATTAAAGAAAGTACGAGAAGTGATGCCCCAAATATTAAAAAAGGCATGTAAATTGCTTTTTGGCAAAGGCTTTTACTTTCTTCTGCTTTAGCCCAAATGCCAATTGCTATAGCCAATATAGCAACAACAAAGGTTAACAAGTTAACAAATGAGATTAAGAAATTGCTTACACGAACCATTTTTTTGTTTCTTTTTTTCTTTTTGGATAGGAAAAAAAATTGATGAATAATTATATGAAAGATCAGATCTCTAAGGGTTGAAAAAGAACCAACCCTTGAAACCTGATCAGGGTATGTTCTTTCTTAGTAGTATTTATTTCTTCTTATTTTTTCTGTTTTTTCTTTTTTTTGGGTAGCTAATGAAGGATGTTGAGAATGGGTGGTGAGAATATGGAATAATGCGTAGAAAAAGGTGGAAAATAAAGGAAGTCTGTCTGGTGGAGATGTTATTTAATTAAATTGTTGTTTTCATTAACAGCTTGTTTGGATGGTTGTTCCCATTGTATCGTATTGTATTGTTATCTTAAAACAACGTTTGTTTTGATTGTTTCATTAAAATTGGTTGTATTGTACTGTCAAATTCATTGCTCCGGAACAATGGAAAGTCCCATTTTTTGAAACAACCGATTTGGTGTGGTGGGATTGTTTCCTATTTTCCTTTCCAATTATGCCCTAACTTATTATTCCATAATTCTATTTTACCCTTTAACTTTTTTTCTATTTTAACTCCAAATCTCCAACATATAACCTACTTTATTTGTTTTCAAAACTTCTGCCGCCAACATTAAAGGTATTTTGTGACAACCCAAAGGGTCATCACCTATTTCCTCATCCATTCCGTGCTTTCGAGGCCTTAAAACCTCATTTTTACTTGCCTCGATTTGCGTGCGCAGTCCGGGCGCGTAGCCGGAAAGCTTTTATGTTGAAATATGTGAATTCCGTAAAAAATTTGAAGAATTTTGATATTAATATGATTATAGTTGACTTTGGTCAACATTTTTGGTAAACGGACCCGGACCCGAGATTGGACGGTCCCGGAAGGTCCGTAGAAAAATATGCGACTCGGGCATGTACCCGGAATCGAATTCCGAGGTCTAGAGCCCGAGATATGAATTTTTCCGTGAAATTGTTTATCTGAAATTATTAAGGAAAATGGAAATGAAAATTTAAGACTATGGTATCGGGCTCGTATTTTGGTTCCGACGCCCGGTACAAGTCTTAAATATGTGTTAAGCGCTTTCTGTAAAGTTTGGTCGAAATCGGACGTCGTTTGACGTGTTTCGGACTATAAGTTCCAAGTTTGAAAGTTTATGAAGTTTAGAAGAAAAATCATGTGTTTTGAGGCTTGATTCAGTGATTTTGATGTTATTTTGGCGATTTGATCGCACGAGCAGTCCGTAGGATGTTTTTGAGGTTGTATGCATGTTTGGTTTGGAGCCCCGAGGGCTCGGGTGAGTTTTGGATAGGCATCGGATTGCATTTCTCAACTTTGAAAAAAAAATTGCAGATCAGGTCTGGTATTCTCGCATTTGCGAAAGATTCCTCGCAAATGCGAGACTCGCATTTGCGAGTTCCCCATCGCAAATGCGAGATGGAAGGGTTTCAGCTTGGTCGCAAATGCGACGCCACTGTTTGCAAATGCGATATGGCCATGATCGCAAATGCGATCGGATGTTCGCAAATGCGAACCTAGTCCACCAGACCTGAGTTCGCAAATGCGATCCCTGTGGTCGCAATTCCCAAGCCTGTGATGTTCGCAAATGCGAACTTACCTTCGCATTTCCCATATCCGAGGCCCAGCAAATTTTATACTTAGTCGAATTTTCACTCACTTTTCACCATTCTTTCAAAACCCAAACACCATAGGCGATTTTTCAAGAGCAAACTTCATCCCAAATCATTTGTAAGTTGATTTTTACTCAATTCTTTCAACTTTTAACATCATTAAACATGTTTTCCACTTGAAATCAAGGATTTTCATGGGTGAAATTGGGGTTTTTGGGTGGAACCTAGGTTTTCCATAAATTGGGGAGTTGGACCTCGATTTAAGGTCCGATTTCAAAACAAATTATATATTTGAACTCGTGGGGGAATGGGTAACCAGATTTTGGTTCGAACCTCGAGTTTTGACCACATGGGCCCGGGGGCGATTTTGGAATTTTTGGGAAAAACTTGGGAAACTCATTTTTATGCATTCAAATTGATTCATATAATGTTTATTAAAGTAATTGAGCAATGTGTGATTAGATTCGAGCGAATTGGAGGTGGAACCGCGAGGTAAAGCAATAGTTGAGGATTAAGTCGATTTCAAGGCTTTGAGGTAAGTGTTTGGTTTAACCCTAGCTTGAGGGAATAGGAGTTGAGTCTTGTTGCTAACTGCTATGTGATCGAGTACGATGTATAGGCATGGTGACGAGTATCTATACATTGGTGTCTAGCATGACCGTGAGTCCTTTCATGAACTTATTGTGAATTTCATGTTTATTGGAGTATTTCCATATATTGTGAATAACATGTGAATGGTGATATGATAATTTGATTCCTAGGAGCATTGACTCGAACTGTGATATGAATATTGAAAGTATATGAAATGACTTGATTCATTGAGGAGCGTCGGCTCCAGTTGTAGAACGAATTGCGAAAGTATAAGTGATAATTGAACCTCTGGAGCATTTGCTCGAGTTGTGAAAAAGAATTGTGAAGTAAAAGCGAGAAAGATGAGAGATCATTATGTTGCCCTCTTGGCGGGCTATTGTTGGGTTGTGATTCCTCTACATTGTGTTCTTAACGGATACTAGGGTCGCTCAGGTTAATGTTTCCTTGTGTCATATGATGACTATAGTTATAGATGGGTTGGTTGGGTGTGGTAGTCGGTTAGATATAGCTGAGGTGGTCAAGTGTGGTAATAGGTTGGTTATAGCTGTGGTAGTTAGATGTTGGAACTAATGTGGTGGTTAGATGTTGGAACTAATGTGGTTATAGTAATCCCCTTGGCAGAATATTTGAGATGATGTTTTGTTCCCTTACTGGGAAGTCGTTATATTATTGTTTGTGACGGAATATGAGATAAGAAATTTCTTGGAGCTTGGGCTCCAGTGATATCGTGAGATAAGAAAAGTAAGAAAGAGAAAACGTTGTTGATTATTCCCTTGCCGGGATGTTTGGTTGAACTTGTTGGATTCTTTCCCTTGCCGGGATGTTTGTCAAATATTTACTTATTTTTATGCCCCTTAATTGTGACTGTTGTTTGGGGAGTCGGACTGTTAAATGATATTGAGGATCGGGTGCACGCCGCAACAATGATATTGAGGATCGGGTTGCACGGCGCAACAATAATATGTGAGGGTCGGGTTGCACGCCGCAACAATGATATTGAGGATCGGGTTGCACGCCGCAACAATAATATGTGAGGGTCGGGTTGCACGCCGCAACAATGATATTGAGGATCGGGTTGCACGCCGCAACAGTAAAAGGTGAGGATCGGGTTGCGCGCCGCAACAATGATACATGATAAATGATATGGGTCGGGTTGCACGCCGCAACAGTGGTATTTGTGGAGCGGGTTGCACGCCGCAACAATAGTAATTATGGAGCGGGTTGCACGCTGCAACAGTTATTGAGGCTATGTGTTTGTATTTGAGTATTGATTCCTTGTTCATTGTGAACCTAAGCTGTTTTAGTTGTTACTCTGGATTGCTGCTAATATTGTATCTCCCCTTAGCATGTCTCCCCTCCCATGTTGTTAATTACTTGGTATTCGATTCCCGCTGTATAGTTATAACTGCACAGGTTTACGTGATGTCCAGTCTAGCCTCGTCACTACTTCGCCGGGGTCAGGCTAGACACTTACCAGCATATGGGGTCGGTTGTGCTGATGCTACACTTCTTTGCATTTTTGCACAGGTCCAGGTTTTGAGGAGCAGCAGCAGCAGTAGTTCGGGAGCAGACTTTCCTATTCACGAGACTGAGGTAGCCTTGCAGGCGTCCGCAGGCCCGGCGTCTCTTCTTTATGTTTCCTTTTGACTGTTGCCTCATTGTTTTCGAGACAGACAGTTGTTATATTTCTTTCAAACCTTTGTATTTAGTTTATTCTTAGTAGTTCGTGAGTAACGTGACACCAAATCTTGGGTAGAGGCTATTGTTGACTAATTCCGCGTTTTGATTCAGACTTATAAATTAGACTTCCGCTGTTATTATTATTAAATCTCATATTTCTTATTGATGCTATAGATTGTTAACAGATTTATTTATTAACGAAAGGTAAATAAGTTGGCTTGCCTAGCTACCACAAGTAGGCGCCATCACGATCCCGATGGTGGGAAATCCGGGTCGTGACATATTTTGCCGCCTTCTGTTTGATTTTTTTCTCGTAATTTGCTTTTAACTCAATTCTAATTAGTTGTGTTCCTTTGTTTTGCCTTCTTCTGTCTTACTCCTTTGTTCTACTTTCTTAAGGTTTTTTGCCTTCTTCTGTTATATTTTTTAAAATTATTTTTATGCATAATTTTTGATAAATTTAATATTTAAACAATTGAGGGTATTTTAGTAAACTTATCAGTTACAGTACAGTACGATACAGTCAAACCAAACAGCAAAATATTATTTAACAATAACAAACAATACAATCTATCCAAACATTAAATTTATAAAATGATACAATACAATACGATACAATACAATACAATACATTATAAAACGATAAGGAACAATGATCTAAACAGCGTGTAATATAAAGCAGTCGATGGTTAATATAAAAGCGTGTGTATTGCGATATTCTAATTTCAGTTACTTTTCATGTTCCTAATTAATTCTGGTAATTATATAACCTAATAATGCCATATACATGCGGAGTTTATGAATTTGATAGATTTCCTCCTACGGAAAACTGCCACGTGAAACGAGTAGTTAATTTTAAAGAACAAATGCCATTGGCTGAACCACATAGTACAGCACCATACTGACATCTAAGTGGACTGAATGAAAATGAGTTCAACAGGAGTAACTTAAGTTTTGACTTTTTCTCCAATTCGGACGGTCCGGTGCACAAGATATATACGGCGTTCATGCAGGATCGACGGGGAAGAGCTGTACATTCAGGGGGTGCGATGTAGACAACCTACCCTAATGCAAGCATTAGTGTCTGCTTCGGCGGCTCAAAACGATAGCCTGCAAATCACACGAAGACAATTTTAATGTTGCTCCAAAGCTCCTAACAATTTTTGAAATGTCTTGACTTGGATCAAATCTCTTAGGATAATCTTTTCATAAACATAACGACTCATTTTTTGGGTGCTGGTTGTCCTATGTTGAATAGCGGAATTAAGGAGGTTGATCACGAATGATAGAACATACACGATTGAGAGTAATATTGGTAAAGAAAACTAAACACACTTTAAAATAGATACTCACTCTACAGCACAGAGGAGTAATTAAGTCTCGAAGTAACATAGATCATGTCATATATGGAGCCATTCTCCCAATGTTATCTTTGCTTAACCCAAAAATAGATTTTATAGTCAAAGCTAGTATTAGGATAAGTTGGGTTACTGATAACCAAAATTACTTTACTTTCTTGATAATACAAAGAATAAGGAAAATAATAAAAATAATAAGTAAGGAAAGAAAACTATTGTTGATTGCTAATATTCCCCATAATTGAGGATTGGACACTTGAATCAAATAAAGTAAAAGACTAATTGCATATATTAAAAAATATGCAGATGATGGTATAAAATGAGGTAAGAGTCCTTATATAAGGATACATAATTGTAACGGTTTTCCTACTTAATTTTGGCTCGTTAACGATATTAATTGCCTTGATTGCTCGTTACCATATTTAATTGCAACGGTTACAGTAATAACTGAGGATCAACCGTAATCAAAGTTAATGCCGATTCCCCTTCCATATTTATAATAAATTCGTGAATCTTCCCTTTTTACAGTCTTCATTCATCTCGTGTCTATTTCTTCTTTTCCAGCTGTTATAACCGGTACTTCCTCTGATGAAACACCGTGGGTGTTTCATCCGTGCCTTTTCGTTTCTTTTTATTGACCCAACCGTAAGTGCCACTTGTCACGTCACTGATGGTCCATATGTCATGCCTTTTTTCCACCAATACAGATAGTCCCCCTACTTTCTGAATATTCTCAACTGAATATTCGAGAAGTGATAAGTTTTTATGGCGGGAATATCTTGCCGCCTCTTCCCAACTATTATAATGCCTTCTTCAGAATCGTTGAGACATACGTCATGTCTGTTTAATGCCCAGGACACGTGTCTCGTTGCAATTGGTTCTGCAATTTTCAGCGCCTTTTTAGGGTTTTCTGCGGTTGCATCAGTCACGAAGTGACGGTTCCATGATGACAGTTCATAATAATAATCTCCGATGAAGGTTATTTTCCTCTATAAATACCTTATTACACTTAACTTTGAAAATTCCCTTCTTCTTTCTTGCATTCATACTCTTAACTTCTCTTGTAGTTCATCTTCTTTCCTCTGTATCTTCACCATTAAAGATGTCTTCTCGTTCTTCAAACCCTACTTCATCATCAGACCCTTGTAAGGTAGTGATAGTTGATGAACTCCCCCCTCTTCTACCCCCACTAGGAGTAGAAGAGGTGACAGACTTCGTAGCTTAGGTTCTTTGTCTACCCGTAGTTCTACTCCTTCTCAGAGTGGTACTACCAAACCTTCTTCCTCTAGGGCTAGAACTTCCACAGCCCCTAGATCTTCCTCTAGAGGGAGAGACCATAGTGAGCCTATGTGGGAACCCATTGTATCTGAGATTGTCCCTCAAGAATTTTCCTTCATATCGAACTGTGAAGCTATGAGAAAAAGGTCTCTTCCATAGCATCTCGTAACCCTATTGATCACTACCCTAGTTTGATTACTCCTGGCCTCCTTGCCTTGGTTTGACGTAAATGCCATTGGAAACCTGATTTCCCAGTGATGACCCCCGGTGTTGATGATAGAATCACCTTTTACCATGAAAGTTATTCTTTTGTTTATACCTACCCTTTCACCTTAGGGTTTAACCCTCCTATTGATCCCGTGATTATTGAATTTTGTCGTTATTTCAATGTTTGTCTCAGTCAAATAGGTCCGATTGTGTGGAGGGCAGTTGCTTGCCATTACTTATCAAGTTTGGTTTTCGCTCCTTTTACTTTTCATCACTTACTCCACCTGTACTCCCCAAAGCTTTTCCGCGAGGGTATTTTTCTCTCGTGACGAGAAGTAAAAGAGTTTTAATCAGCCCCGAGGATGATCGTGACCGTGGTTGGTATGCCCGATTTGTTGTTGTTCCCACTCGAGAATTAAAGGGTGATGAGAATATGCCCTTTCTTGAGAAGTGGAACTTTGCACGTGAGTATTTTTCTTTATTTCCTCGTTTCTTTTGACATTTCCATTTTCTCACATAAGTTTATGTTTATTTTTCAGCAACCATGGAAGTCTTCACAGAAATTCCTGACTTTCGTGATTGGGTATAAAAAATATTGATTGATGCCCCCATGGATAAGAGATCTTGAAACTTTCATTAACAGAAATTTGGATGGAAAGTGAAGACCCACGATATACTTTTATTCCCATGATTTTCCTTCTCTTTTTTCCTTCTTTTCTATTTCTTTGATCCCTTTTGCTTTTACCGCTTTTAGGGTTTGCCATTCGTGGCATAAGCCCCGCTTCCGTTCCTTCAGCTAGGCTTTTCATTAGCTCTGCACAGGAACAAATTCTAAGTATATCTTTCTCTAAGAGGAAGAATGCTAAAGCTCGTGGATTTGAAGAAGAATAGGATAATGAGAAGGTTCCTTAGTGAGAAAATTGCGAGTGAGAAGGCGCGTGATTTTGGATGATGAAACCCATGTTTCTCAAGACCCCCTTCCGGGTTATGTACCTTTTAACTTTGTTGATGAGCCAGAGAGTGTCCAGTTAGACATCTCTGATGAAGATGTTGATCATTTTGATAATCCCCCATCAAGTCCCATTGATAGACTCTTTGCCCAAGGATTTGAGGGTGAAGAAGATTTTGGCCCCAATTTCTGAGGAGCCACCACTTGCCTCTCTTCCGATGACTTCAGTTAACCCCATTGTTAATCCTATCGTTTCTGCAGCTTCCTTCCCTACAGCTACCCCGGTTTCCGTCCCTGTCGCTGTTTCTCGTGAAGAAGCCAGGCCTTCTAGCGGTACACATGACATGAAGAAGGTTTTGATTGAAGTCCCCAATGGTGAGAATCTGTTGAAGAAATCAGGTAGAGCTGTTGTATGGTTGAAGCCATTACTTGGCCCCGTGGAAAGGAAGAAACTTGAGTCCCATAACTCCTTGACTTTGATGAATGATATTATTCACTCTTCCCTCAAGGTATATTCCTATTGTTTTTATATTCCTTCCTTTTCTTTCATGTTCGCAACTCTCCTTCCTTGTCTTTTTATAGATCAATTTGATAGGTACGCAACTTAAGAGGAGGATTTCTTGGACTGGTAAACAAGTGATTGAATTGCGCATCGAGGCTGGTAATTAGAAGGAGCAATTCGAAAGCCTTCAACTTGAAAAAGATGTTCTTGCTCAGGAGAATGGAGCTTTGGAACAACAATTGAAGATAACCATCGCCGAATTAGCGTTTTGAAGCTTCCTCCAATCAAGTTGAAAAGGACAATGACATATTGGAATCTTTCTCCGCTAAGCAACATCCAAGGGCAACTAAAGAAATTAGAAGCTTGAAAGAGCTTCTAAACTAGAAAGAGGTGTATGCGGGTGATTTGGTGCAGATGCCCACCCAAGCTCAAGAAGATCTCTATGCCTCATCTGACAAGATTCAGTTCCTTGAGAGTTCTATTGTACTTTTGAAGGCATCCTATGAAGCTTCGAAAGCTGACAAATAAGACTTGAGGGTTGAGATTGAGCAGTGGGAGAAGGATTACGAAGCTCTTGAAGAAAAGTTAACACTTGATATTAGCTGGCTTTTCTAAACACCCGTCTCGAGACTTTAACTGAAGCTAGCCAGGAGGGTTTTGAACTTAATGCTGAAATCGCAAAGGCTAAAGAAGCAATTGAGCAAACTCAACAACGTCAAAGCTTCTCAACACCCGAGGATGAAAGTTCCAAAGGTGATGGAGATGGACTTACTCTTGGTGAAGCTGATATTCAACCTTCATCTTCTCAAGTTGATCCCTTTACTCCCGTGAATGATGCTCCTTAGTTTTTAACCTTTGTTTTAGAAGTGGCTTGTGTTGGTTTTTGTTGAAACTCTTGTTTTTTTTTGTTTTCAAGTGGTTTCTAGGAAGTTTTCCCTTCCCTGTTTACGGGATAAATGATATAAATATCATTGTATTGCATATTATTCTTTTTTTTTTTAACTTTTAAGTTCTTGAGCTTATACTTGCATTAAAAATGCTTTAATAGACGATGGCTTTAATATGTGTGGGGTTTTTTTAAAAATAAAATAGGGCCATTTTATATTAACAACACTGATAAAGATGATGTCTCATCTCTATATTGGTGCAAAGATATGAAATATGAAGTAATTTGAAGAATTTTTATTTTTGAACTTTCAAATAAGTATTCATGTACAAAATTTTACAACTGCTTTCTTTATAGTAGGTTTATAAGTACGGGTACATTTTCCCGTGATTAAATCTATGGCCTTAACCTAGAAGCTCGAGGGAGTATTCGGTAGGCTCTTCAACTCTTTACTGCCCATTCTTTCCGCGAGCTTGAATAGTTTTGAAAGTTTGACATTTTTTTCAAGGTTTTTATTTTGGCTAAGCTATGCTTTTGTGGTGTACATCTTCTTTTCTTGTGTACTCTCCCATATGCAAAGTCCCCCCAGTGTTTTAGAATCGAAGCATGAGGTCTCGAACACTAAATCAACTCCTTACTTTTGGTCCTTTTCCTGAAAAAGGAAATACATACGGGACTCGGAAGTAATTTTTTAGATGATGACTGCTTAACCCTTGCCTTCGGAAATATTATAACCTAGATCGGGAATAATTAGGTATTCCGCGTGTCTTTTGGGTTTAATATCATCATCCGGTACGGGCTAGCTTTTTGCCTATCATCTAAAGGCACTTTCTTCTACCCATTTTGAGAAATAATCGATTAGAATTAACAAAAATGTACCTTTTCCTTAGCTTGAGGCAGTTACGATATCCATCCCCCATTTCATGAATGGCCACGATGATATAACTGAATGTAGCAATTCCGCAGGTCGATGCATATTATAAGCGTATTGTTGGCACTTATCGCACCTTGCTACAATTTTTTCTGCTTCATCTTCCATTTTTGGCTAATAGTATCCTACTCTTATTAATGTTTTTACCATCGATCTTCCCCGACATGATTACCATAATGCCCCTCATGTACTTCTTTCATTACATATTATGTTTGTGAAGGTCCAAGGCACCGTGCTAAAGGTCCACCAAATATTTTGCGATACAAATTTCCCCTATCAGGCAATACTGAGCAGCCTTCAACCGTAGCAATTAGGATTTCTTTTTATCCTCGAGCAAAATTTCATACTTTAAAAAGTTCACATACTCATTTCTCCAATCCCATATTGAAATTTACCTCATTCTTGGCTTGGTCGAGGGATGAATGAAACAAGTGTACCACAACTACATTTTCTGCATTCGTCGCATCAGCCATGGATGCGATATTTGCCAATGCGTATGCTTCTGCATTTTCCTCCATGGGTATTTGTACAACTTTCCATGTTTGGAACTGCCTCAGTAATTCCTGTACCTTTTCGAGGTATTGTTGCATTCGTTTTTCTCTTGCCACGTAAATTTCTTGCATTTGGTTTACTACTAGTTGCGAGTCGCTTTTGATTATAATTTGTTCAATACCAAGCTCTCTTGCGAGCTCCAAACCTGCAATCACAGCTTCATACTCTGCCTTATTGTTATTAATTGGATAACACTTTATTTCTTGCCTCATGACTTCTCCTGAAGGCGGAATTAAAATAATTCTTAAACCTGCTCCTTTAACGTTTGAAGAACCACCAGTAAACAGGGTCCAATTCCCCGATTAGCTTGGGTAAATACTCGTACATCTTTTTCTGCTTCAGGAATCAGGTTCGAGCTAAAATCTGCTACGAAATCTGCTAATACCTGAGACTATATAGCAGTTCTAGGCTGATATATAATATCATATCACTAAGCTCTATAGCCCATTTCACTAACCTTACTGATAACTTGTGTAATATATTCCTTAGTGGAAAAGCAGTTATAACAGAAATGGGATGACATTGAAAGTAAGATCGTAACTTCCTTGATGTCATAATTAAAGCTAATGCAAGTTTCTCTAAGTGAGGATACCATGTCTCAGCATCTAATAAAGACTTACTAACATAATAGATCGGAGACTGCTTACATTTGTCTTCACATACCAGTACCGTCCTTACCGCCACTTTTGACACAACAAGGTAAATGAGAAATCTTTCCCCGTCTCTTGGCTTTGCTAATATGGGCGGTTTTGACAAGTATGACTTTAAATCCCTTAGAGCTTGTTGATATTCATCATCCCATTCAGACTGATTTTGCTCTTTCAATACTGAAAAGAACTTAAAACATTTCTCCGAAGATTTGGATATAAACCTTCCCAGAGCTGCTACTCTACCTGTTAATCTCTGTACTTCTTTCTTGCTCGTGAGTACATCAGGTATCTCCTCAATTGCTTTGATCTATGTGGGATTTACTTCAATACCTCTATTACAAATAAGAAAACTAAAACATTTACCAGATGCCACGCCAAGTGCGCATTTTTCTGGGTTCAACTACATGTTGTACTTGTGGAGAATTTAGAAGGTTTCAGTCAAATGTTGAAAATGGTCCCCCTGCCGATGTTGACTTGACCAACATACCATCTATGTAGACCTCCATGGTTTTTCCCAAGTATTCTTGAAATATTCTGGTCACCAATCTCTGATATGTTGCTCCAGCATTTTTCAAGCCAAGCGGCATGAGTTAATAATAATAAGTCTCCATGTCTTTGATGAAAAGGTCTTTTTCTCATCTAGAGGGTCCATTTTTATCTGATTATAACCAGAATGGGCATCTAAAAAACTTAAAATTTAATGACCTACGGCAGAATCAATTAACCGGTCTATGTGCGGTAAAGGAAATAAATCTTTAGGGCATGCCTTATTCAAATCAGTATAGTCTACACAAACTCGCCACTTTCTATTCTTCTTTGGAACCACAAAGGTATTAGCTAACCAGTCAGGGTATTTTACCTCTCGTATTGAAATAATTTTTAGAAGTTTTTGTACCTCATCCTGGACTACTTGATTTTTAAATGCTCCTTGCTTCCTTTTCTTTTGTTTGACAGGCGGGTGTAACGGGTCCTCATTCAGCTTGTGAGTCATTACCTCTGGTGGTATACCAGTCATATCTGAATGCGATCAAGCAAAGCAATTTGAATAGCACGTAAGAATTCAACAATTAACTTACCTTTCATTTCCAGGCTCAAGTTTGCTCCGATGTAAACTTTTCTCTCAGCCAGTGAACAAATAATATTACAACTTTAAACTCCTCCATGGTTTTTTTTTATATTCTCGTTTTCCTCTGGTTCTTGAATCATATCAGTTTGACCTCTTGGACTTTCAGTTGAGGTGTGAGTAGAATTATCCTCAAGTGAGTTCTTTAATTGCTATTTCACATCTGGGTTGTTGGATGTTGTATTTGCGATCATCACTGAATTAATGTTTCGTGATGCCTGTTGATCTCCCTGGATTTTTTGGATCCCCCACTGTGATGGGAACGTGATGACTTGATGCAACGTTGACGGGACAACATTCATATCATGAATCCATGGCCTACCCAAGATTATATTATAGGCCATGCCCGCGTCTATTACTCGAAACTTAGTGTCTTTGATGATACCTTCTACAAATGTAGCTAATATAACTTCCCCTTTCGTAACGATACTTGAATTATCGAACCCAAATAATAAGCGTGCTTTTGGTATGATTCTATCATTCGCTTGCATTTCATTTACCACTTTCAGTAGAATGATGTTTACTGAGCTACCTGGGTCAATCAAAACTTGTTTAACATTAATATTATGTACAAGTAAAGATATTACCAGCGCATTGTTGTGAAAAATCATCAAGACATCCGCGTCTTTGTCATCGAACACTATTTTGCCTCCTTCCAAAACTTGGCGAAGTCGTTTCCCGTGAGTGCCAGTGACCTTCGATGTTTTGTTTTGCAACCGTGTACGTTACCCCATTAACTTCTTATCCCCGATTATGATGTTTATCGTTCTTTTTAGAGATGGAGGTTTGGTGGTTCTAGCATGTTTTTCATGTAATATTATTTTCCTTTCTCACTAAACAGATCAGTGAGATAGCCTTGCTTTAGTAGAAATTCAACTTCCCCTTGTAAGAGCCTGCAATCTGCTGTTCTATGGTCATGATCATTGTGAAACTCGCACCAAAATTCTAGATTCCTTTTGTTAGGATCCGATCTTATTTCTTTTGGCCACCGTACCTTGTCGCCCATTCCTCTCAGAACAATCGCTAATTCGAAAGTGCTGACGTTGAATCTATAATCTCCTATTCTTGCTTGAGTGTTTGAATCATTGCCTCGTGTGTCCCGTTCCCTTTTGACTCGGGAAGTAGAACTCGCCTCCTTTTGTCTTGATCTTGAATCGAACCGTGTATTTTTTTGTTTTGATCGGGAATCTCGCCCCATAGGTCCTATGTAAGACTCATACCTATTCTCACTAGACCTTCTCTCTGATTCCGAAGGTCTAGACCGTGGCATTTCTTTTACCCTTAGCTGAGTAACTGTATCTTCTTCAATTCGCAACTTCGTGTTGTATCGATTGTACATATCGTTATAAGTAGTTGTAGGAAACTCCCGCAAACTTTCTTTCGACCTCCTCATGGCTTCTAAACCCTTCTCGTTCAAATTACTTGCAAATTCCATAGCCGCCCAATTATCAGGCACTCGTGGTAGCATCATTTCTCACGTTGGAATCTATCTACGAACTCCTTGAGCAATTATGTACTTCCCTATTTAACTTTGAAGATATATTCCATCCTTTTTCAAATTTTTGGGCCCCTGAATGTGCTTTTTGTAAACGAATCTGCAAGCTCAGCAAAAGAGTCAATAGAGTTTTCAGGTAAGAGTGAGTACCATGTTAACGCCACTTTTGTGCGAGTTTCGCCAAACTTCTTGACCAAGACTGATTCAATTTCCTGCTTGGTTAAATCATTGCCTTTTGCCCCTGTGGGGGTGAATGTTGTAACGTGATCCCGTGGGTCAGATGTCCCATCATATTTATGGATATAAGACAATTTAAATTTTTTGGGAATTGGCAAAGGTGTTGCACTTGGCTTCCAGGACTATTGCGAATATTTATCAATATCCACACTGTTGATTACTGGAGGCACGCCAGGTATTTGCTCTATACGCTCGTTTTTCTCCTTTAGTAGTTTCTGCAAATCACAGATCTTTTGTCTCTGAGCCGAGAGTCTCCCGGAAACAGCCTCTCTACCCCTCCGGGATAGGGGTAAGGTCTGCGTACACTCTACCCTCCCCAGACCCCACTAGTGGGATTATTACTAGGTTGTTGTTGTTGTATTAGTTTCTGTAGAGTTGGTACTAAAATTTGTAAATTAGAATTATTCGATGTACCTGATCCTCCATCTCGGGATTTTTTTGGCATTTCTCCTCTTCCAGAATTGTTAAGTCCTGAACGCGAATTTTCCAAGGTTGTATTTACTGGTGGTGGATATTACACCTCATGTTTTCGTACGTAAGAGTACGTCGTAAGACAATTGATGTAAGCTCAGAAATGAGATTATTTTTGAAAGTACATAAAGTAAGTTAATCATGTTACCTTGGAGGTTTGAAATCTTTAAGATCATGGATAACAAATACCAAGAGGGTTGAAAGGCTTAGAAGCTAAACAAATTGAAGAAAATAAGTTTCGGCGAATATCGACAAGTTGCGAATGTTATCACATGTACTTTTGGGGTGATACAAGGGTGCTTAACATGATAAGGAGGTTATGTTATGAGTTATTTTAGTCGTATGATATTCATATTTAACATTTTGAAGTCAAGCGAGTTATGGAACAAAAGTTGGCAAAGGTCATCACAGGTTACATTCATAAATATGCTGAAAATTAGGTCAAATGTAGTTGAGATTTTCTCCCAATATACTTGGAATAACGGGATGATCCACCTACATAATTGAAGATCTATGAGTCTAGTTTCTAAAGCATTAAACCGTTTTTCAATACGATATCAGTGAAAAGAGATATTCGCGTTTTGGCGAGACTGCACAGGAAGCCCTTATGGGACCCACTTGGTCGGTTGTGGACCTTCACTTATTCTTATCTCGTGTTTTGGGACGAGCTTTGCTCATTTTTCGACCTCCTTCCATCCTCACACCCTTCAAACTCTCCCAAACAGTTCCACAAAGGCTCCAAACAAATTCCAAAAAAATACACTACAATCCAATATCAAAGTTAGCCAAAGGTGAAGAATAACCCCTCTATGGTGTTGTGATGTGAATAAGGATGATGGTGATCTAAGTTAAGCTTGGGGTTCGAAATTTATGTACTGCCTAAGGTATGTTTAACATCCTTTTAATGACGTTTAAGGTTAATTACATGTTGGTTGGGGTGTTGGAGTGAAAGATTACAAGATAGCACTTAAAAGGGGAAGAGATGTATGATATTCATATATAAGAGAATTATTTTAGTCGTATGATATTCATATATATATATATATGTGTGTGTGTGTGTGTGTGTGTGTGTGTGTTGTTATTGATGGAAAATGGGGAAAATAACTTGATTATGATATGGTTTCTGTTGTTATGCATGTCTATATGTTTGTCAAGTGAACTGGTGAAAAACACTCATGAAACTTGAGATTGGAAGTGAAGATTAGCTTAAGTCACTTCTATGGTGTTGTATTGCCATTGAGGGCTGTTATAAGCTAAAAAAATTAGATTTCAACTTGAAGCTACTGTAGGAGGTATGTATATTGTGTTCTTGTATGTGCTTAAGGTTATCTTGATATTGATTAAGTTAAATGGATGGACTAGACATGAAATAGTGAATAAAGTTGTTAATTGAGGATAATTGGAGTTGTGGGTTATTTTCTTTGTTGTAAATATATGGTATAAGGCTAGTATTATTGATGAATGACTTCATTATCAGGTTAATGATACTGTTAAGTCAAAGTAAGAAGTCTATAAGGGGTGATATGGGGTATACGAGTTTCAATCGGAGCTTGCGCTCATCGTGAAGTAGTTGTGACTTGTTGTTGTTATATGGTGTCTTGTTATTGATAATTATGTATTGCTGGATTGCTCTGGTCATTGTTGTTGGTATATGGTATTGGAGGAGGCTCTTGTTATAGGGGAGATGCTGCCTAAATTTACATAAACGAGCTACTAGTTTAAGTTGCAGACTTACCCTTTCCTCAGCATTGATTTTGAATCTCCTTATGTTATGGTCGATTGAGTTGAGTTGTTTGAAGAATTGCTTGGAAGGTATTAAGGACTCAATGGAGTTAAGGTATGACAAGGCTATCCCTTATTTCCTTTTGGCATGATCCATATGATACAAACAAAATGAGCAAACACGGAACTTTCACAAATGACTCTATTCTTAGAAGTACTAGGGGTGTCTATGTTCTTGATTCCCCATATGTCCTTCTGTTCATATCGTCTGTTCATGGGTCTCATGATATTCCGAGAGATTTTATTGACTTACTTCATTAAGCATTATATTCATTTATACATGTACATGACACATGATCAGATGTCGTTAAATACACGTATATTATATGTATATGGGGTATAGGGAAAGGTTATGGCGTTATATACGCACCACCACCTAATCAGCTAGTATACGTTGATGATTTCGCCCACAGTAGACGAGATGATATGGGATGCCCTCAGAGGCTTGATGATGTTATGTACGCATATACCTATGCATGGAATGGCATTTATACACATATGCATGATATTATAAATGTTTCATGATTCACAAAGCTATTCAGACTTACAGGTTGAGTCTTTTACTCCATGTTTCTTTTATGTCTATTAAATACTATTTTTCATGCCTTACATACTCGGTACTTTATTTGTACTAACGTCCATTTTGCTTGGGGATGCTGCGTTTCATGCCCGCAGGTCCCAATAGACACTAGACAGGTTGACAGCCCTCCTAGTAGGCTATCAGCTCAGTGGAAGGTGTTGGTGCACTCTACTTGCTCCAGAGTTGCCTATTTGGTCAGTATAATTTGAACATGTATTGATTAGTATATCGGGGCCCTGTCCCGATATTTATGACGTTTATGTACTCTTAGAGGCTTGTAGACAGATGTAATATATATGGATACTTATATGGCCTTGTCGGACTATGTTTTGAGTATACAAATGATCATGTCAGCGTTATAGGCCCGTAAGTCACTTGTATAAGTTTCTATATCATGTTGGGTCGTCCTATGTATAGTATTCCCTTATGTTTTATTCTAATTATCTCATGACGACCCCTCTCGACCATTTACCCATGATGGTATGATAAGAAAGATATGTTACGTTGGTACTCGGTTAAGTAAGGCACCGGGTGCCCATCGAGGCTCTGCGGTTTGGGTGGTGACAGTGGAGTTTGTGCTCCATTGGGCTCGCAAAAGCCCGCAGTACTTTTTTCACGTGTTGTGCAATCAACTGCTTCAAAGTATCTTGCTCGATGTTTTGTTCACCTCCTTGTGACTTGTCAATACGAAAAACACACTTTTCAGGTGAACTTTCTCGTGGATGCTGTGGAGTAGCTCTAGGTGTGTGATGTGGTAGAGTTCCACCTTATTGATTCTGCCAATCAATTTCATTAGTAGTAGACATATTTTGTTGCTAAAAAATGAAAGTTGGATAGTGAACAGATTATCAGATTCCCGATAACGGAACCAATTTATTTAGCTTAAGAATAGATTTTACTGTCAAAACTAGTATTAGCAAAAATCGGGTTACTAATAACCAAAATTACTCCACTTTTTTGGTAATACAAAAAATAAGAAAAATAATGAAAATAATAAGTAAGGAAAGAAAGCTGACTGTTGATTGCTAATCTCCCCCAGAATCGCGGATTGGACACTTGAATCAAATAAAAGATTGATTGCATATATTAAGAAATATTCAGATGATGGTACAAAATAAAGTATAAGTCCTTATATAAGGATACATAATTGTAACGGTTTTTCTACTTAATTCTGGCTCGTTAATGACATTAATTGCCTTGATTGCCCGTTATCATATTTAATTGCAACAATTACAGTAAAAACTAAGGATTACCCGTAATCATAGTTAATGTTGATTCCCTCTTCCATAGTTATAACAAATTCGTGAATCTTCCCTTTCTACGGTATTCATTCATCTCGTGCCTATTTCTTCTTTTTCAGCTGTTAGAACTGTACCTCCTCTGATGAAACGTCGTGGGTGTTTCATCCGTGCCTATTCATTTTCTTTTATTGACCCAGCTGTAAGTGCCACTTGTCACCTCATTAATGATCCACGTGTCATGCATTTTTTCCTCAAATATACTTTTGTTCTATATATTTTATTCTTACTTCATTTGATCAATTTGGCCTTGAAAAAAGTAACCTGAGGTTGTGAAATTGGTTTCGTAATTTGTTTTGTTTTTATATGGGGAAAAAAGATTGTGTTGTTTTAAGTAGTACAAGAAAACAAACAGTTGTCTTCCAAAAACAAAAGGTTTTGTTTTTATTTCCATCCCGGATTTGCGAGGATCAGATGGTTCTTAGCTGAATTGCTTACAAAAAATAAAGACGATTTGTCATTATCATTTGGGACTTTGTGGGACTGTGTGTGTGTTTAATTGGATGTAATCCTAATCTTGGTGCTTGGGTTTTCAACGTTACCTAATCGTTGAACGTGTAATCTTAAGATTTAATCGAAGTCATTATTACAATAATATTGTGTGTCGACGAAGTTTATTCAATATTTTTGCATTTCTTTACTTACCATAATTGAGAATTGTACTATTTGTCAAAATTTTCTTGTTCAAAATTCGTCCAAACAAAGTGCAAAAGATTTTAATGCGCTTAATATTAATGAATGGTTCTTTAACGAATAATTTCTTCTCGGATGATTTCCCTAATGCTACCCACATTTAATGTTACACTTTCTTTTAAGTTATGATTTGAATATTGTAGCGCCTCCACCTTTCCATTACTTTACTCCTAGTATTTATTTAAGGTAAATTAATATTTATCATATATTTTTTTGTCAGCAGTGAGAAAATTATAAAAATGACCTTTTATGTTTGATTAGGTCTAAGATAATCGTTTGAAAATATTTCGGAGCAATTTCAATTCTTTAAAATCATTAAAAGTGTGCACTTCCATACTGGTCAAATATTTAACCAGCTTTGTAATTTCAATTTTTACAGCTTCACTGGTACTGACAAATATAGGGCAGACAAGGGTTTTATGACTTTCCTATCTCAAATTAACCATAGGGCAAAAGGAGATTTTCCAGTTGTTATTTCCTGCATTGATATGATATGACTGCATATAAATTCCATATTCTGGAAAGGTCCCCC
>NC_031991.1:5912302-5938074 GCF_001879085.1 Nicotiana attenuata
AACCGGTACCCCCCCCCGTACCCCACCCCCCACACACACACACACACCCTTTATTTTTCTTCAAATTTGTCTCCGAACATCACATGATGCTATGATGTTCATTTTTTCAATGAAGACATTCTTTGGCATATTAAAACAGTAAGTCATAATTCACCTTCCCTAAAATACATTAATAGCAATTCAAACATGCCGTTATTCAGAACTATGGCTGTCACTAATGGAAAAGAACATAATTATTGTATTTGATTGGTTTAATATAATATTTTCCCCAAGCTTTAAACAAATAGCACGTGAAATTTGGAATAAAGAGGAGAGCAAGTAGCATATTGTGTGCTCTAATACCATTTTGAACTGTGTGATGTGTGATCGCTCATTTAAAAAAAAAAAAAAAACACTTTTAAAGCGTAGCATATTGTGGTTTTCTTTTATGGTGTGCCAATTTTGCCGAATTAACACCTATATACATGTTCAACTGATGCACCAATTCCACTTGTATTTGTTGATATAGGTATGACAACATTAAGGTAAAAATTGCACCAGGCGCCCTATTTGGTCGCCCCCATTTAACCTATACCTATTTTTTTTAAAAGTTTTAATTTGTACCCACTTTTTAAACAACTTCAGCCCCCTTTCTCCTCTTCCTTCTCCTCCTCAAAGTTATATCCGCCCTCAATCCGATAGGCCCCTCCTTTCTGAAGTCGCTGATTGTGAAAATGTTCCAGTAATTGACATGGGTTGTGGAGATATTCCTGACGAAGTTTATTCTTCAGTTATCTCTTTTAAATAAATATTTCTTACTATTACTCAGAATTCCTTTTAATTGTAAGTACTAAAAACTCAAACGCGACAAGTAATTTGGCAAGAATACTAGCGGTTTGATTTCACAAGGACTTAGATTGCTTTACGATGTGAATTCACACTTTGAAAATTATCGTGGATTGCCATACGATGTGATTCCCGCTTTGAAGATTATTGTGGATTCATAGTAATAAATAGCAAAAACTTCAGCTCTAGAGCTGAAGTTCGCCAGTTACAAAAATAAAAACTTCAGCTCTAGAGCTGAAGTTCGTCAGTTACAAAACAAAAACTTCAGCTCTAGAGCTGAAGTTCACCAGTTCAAAACAAAAACTTCAGCTCTAGAGCTGAAGTTCGCCAGTTACAAAAACAAAAAACTTCAGCTCTAGAGCTGAAGTTCGCCAGTTACAAACCAAGTGTGCAATTACAAACACAATTGGTTCAGCACACTTGGTTCAGCACACTTGCTACTTCAGTCCCGTCTACTAGAATGCTGAAGTTTTGCGTGATTGCCTTTGCTACTTCAGCCCCGTATGCTGAAGTTACGCGAAAAAGTGGGTACGCTTGCAATTTTTTTTGTAAAGCGGGCACAAGTTAAAACGTGACCCAACAAGCGGGTATAGATGCAAATACCCCAAAGCCATAATAATGGGCTTTTTTCACTTTTAGCCCGTCAGAAGAAGGGGACCCTTAGCGTAACTGGTAAAGTTGCTGCCATGTGACCAGGAGGTCATGGGTTCAAGCCGTGGAAACAGCCTCTTGCAAAAATGCAGGGTAAGGCTGCATACAATAGACCCTTGTGGTCCGGCCCTTCCCCGGACCCCGCACATAGCGGGAGCTTAGTGCACCGGCTGCCCTTTTCTGGTCCGTCAGAAACTATTTACATTTAGTAGTCGAAAAAATATATAGAATTTGTATATAATATACAGAATGTATATATATACAAAAAATATATACTTTTCGGCTATTATTTTGAGAGCGGCTATACAGTGTCATTTTTTCCTTAATTAATTATATGCTTAGATCTAGGAACTACCATCCAAATAGTATCCAACTAAATTAAAATTAAATAGTGTATATGTTACATTTGACAATAGTAAGTTATTAACTAATACCTATGGAGGGAAAGTTCCATAAGAAAAAAAGCAGCAACTTCATAATATCTCTAATCACATAAAACTGTTCAATGAACTGTTTTAAGTTACATAGGATGAACCATAATTGTCTAACACCCCATCCGATTTAATGAGTGGACCTAGCAATAAAATTATGTACTGTTCTGATAATAGCATGACATAAAGTATGTTAGCAATTTAATACATATTCCTACAATTGAAATGGGAAAGACATAGATTTAAGTTTGACTTGAACACTTACCTAACATTATCTTATTGATTGAAATCTTTCCAACCATGGGATATTTTGTCTTATTGCCAAAAAGAATTTGCTAGATATTTTTGCTTAAATCACATGGAGCCCAAGAAAAGCGAAATTTAAGACATGATCACCAAAAAAGGACAAGAAACAAGAATAAAACATGGATCACCATTGTCTAGGATTTACAAGTGTTGAACAACTAAAAAGGGAATTAGAGGGCAAGGTATGTCCCATCCCCACATTGTTGTGAATCTTAAGTCCCTTTTGTTCCTTCCTATAATATTAAGAAAAAATGACCCCTCAAAAAAGCCAATAAACTAGGTCTTCCCCCACGTAACATGATAGCAACAAAAGATTCATAATTACTAGTAGTAATATTTTCCATTTCTGGATCTATTATTTTGCCAGATCACTATCCAAGATTGCCAATACCACAACTGGAAAAAGATTATCATTAACGTGTGCTAGTACTTGCATATATATATATATATAAAAAGAAAAGTAAAAAGGTGTAGAAGCATAATTGTGATGCACCAACAAGGCTTTGGGAAAATAACAGAAGAAAAGACCAAATTAAAGAGGAATAGAAATAACGGAGAAACTCCAGCTGGTAGAGAGTGTTTTCCCTTTTAATACACGATGTAAATCTAGATTTATTGAATTATTGAGATTTGGATACGGAATAATTATAACAAAGAGAAAAAAAAGTGGTTAATGAACTTCTATTTGCCTTCTTGGTACGATGATAATGGGACAATTAATTCCGGGAATAAATTTGAGATGAGTTTATCCCACATTTGATTGGAATAAATAGTAGTGTTATTTTTATCTTTATGGGAAGGTAGGATAACAATCCGGAGATAACTAATTACAGGATAATTAATCCTTGGATAAGTACTTGTTTCCCAACCAAACAACTCCGGTTCAAATCTTCAGTGTTTGTTGAAAAGACTACTATTAATAGAAGAAAACTCCAGTTGGCTTTCTTCTAATTTCACAGAAGAAAAGCTGCATTTTTCATTTACTCGCATGCCTTTTGTTTTATTTGACATGACATACAAAATCAGGTAGTGAAAAATAAATGAGGGTTGTGAGGATGTTCATTTATCCCCTAATTAAGAACAAAGGGCTATACAATATTTATACACATTATTCTCACTAGCATATAGGCTGTGCACCTCCTCTGTATTTTGCATTCAAAGTATTACAGCTTCTTATTAATGAGTCATGTTCAGAATTCTAAGCAATAAATATTTTTATCTTCTCTTCACCAGTTAAACCTCATGACCCTAAGTGAGAGCAGCCCCAATTCTGTCCTTTCACATTTACTCAAAGGGAAGTTTCCTGCCTTCATTTTCCTTTATGTATTGTATCCACGACCTACTAATCCGACTAATTTGAATTCGCGCAGTGGGGCCCACCAAAGAGAAGCGTTTTCTGTTTTCGAGGCTCGAGGCCCAAATGTCCGGTTAAAAGTGGAAGAATCTCATCCATCTCATGACACTCTATTGTCTCGTGCCTTTTATAAGACATGAATCTCTATCATATTACGTTCTCTATTTTCAAGGCTCGAGGTGCAAACGTCTAGTTAAAAGTGGAAGGATCCCATCCATCTCATGACACTCTATTATCTCGTGCCTTTGATAAGACATGTATCTCTATCATATTACGTTCTCTATTTTCAAGGTTCGAGGCGCAAACGTCTGGTTAAAAGTGGAAGGATCCCATCCATCTCATGACACTCTATTATCGCGTGCCTTTTATAAGACATGTATCTCTATCATATTACGTTCTCTATTTTCAAGGCTCGAGTCGCAAAAGTCCGGTTATAAAAAGTGGAAGGATCTCATTCTTCTCATGACATTCTACTGTCTCGTACGTATCTATGTCGCTCGGACTCTCCGCAAATATCGATGGGTGCGTGTCGGATCTGTGAGCGATACTGTGTTAAAACACAAAATCAGGAAAACAAAATTGTTAGAAGAATTAAAGAAATCTGAAAAATAGTGGAGTTCAAGAAATATTCCGAGTCCACAATTTGCTTGTGTGTCCTTAAGGAATTTTAACCCCCTCACACGTTGCCAAGGTAATGGAATAAATCCTCCCAGGATAAAACGGAATAAACCTTCCTGCAACAGTGGTAATACAAACTGCAGGATACCAACGAACTTAAAGAACGGAGCAAAATCACACTTACGAATTTGAGAGAGAGAGACTGCGAATTAGAATGCAGTATATTCAGAAAGAAAGAAGTTCTGGAGTGTTTTTCGTGTTTAGAAAATGGACCCTTGCCTCAGAATTTATAGGCAATTATCAGAAGAGGTGTCTGGAAAAGGTGCCTTTTCAGAAGAGTACGTTGCCTGCCGCGTCGCGGCAGAACCGCGATAAGAAGGACTTTCTGAACCTTCAGCAGCAGGTTCTGGCATATTTTCAGCAGTGATTTGGCATTTAATTAATTTATTAGCCGAAGCCGAAGCCGAAGCCGAGCCGAGCGACGACGACGGCGCGAGGGTTCATTCTCTTCAACTCCTTTTATGAGCTTTAAGAAGTGATTCTATATATAAGCACACAAATGTGGTTGTCCCTCACCAATGAGGGACAAAGTGCAAGACAAAAGTTCACTTCTTCAAATTTTCAATTTCCCTCCATTTTATTTCCCTCCATTTCCAATTCACACTTCTTCTATTTTAAAGCCCAATGGCTTAAAGTCCAACAATCCTCCGAAAATATTTTTGGAGGATCCGACATGGGTGCGGCAGCTGTTTTGGAGAGTCCGAGCTGTTAGGTGTTGTCCTAATTTTCTTAACATATTTGGTTTTCTTATCTCTTGAAGGAAAGGACAACATGTTTACCATAATTGGGTTTTCCTTCTTGTATAAGGAAATTATAAATCTCCCATATTTGGCTAGTCTTTTTTCTTGTAGGAAAAAGTTTGGACTTCTACAAGTTGAGGATCCCTCCTTCTCATTCAGTAGCATCCACAATGTAGCCATGTGGAGTTTGAGAGTCGTGTTTAGGGGGAAAACTTTACGGGACAAGTATTAGTGTGTCACTTGGGTTTGCCTCTTCGTGAGGTTGTTCTCTCGATATTTTGTACTCTCTTTTATTATAGTGGATTGCTCATCTCCGCCGGTGGACGTAGGTCAATTGGCCGAACCACGTTAAATGTTTGTGTCTCTTTTGGTATATTTCTCTTCTGTTATCTACTTTATCGTCGTTCAAAGTTTACTTTGCTAGCTTCCGCATGATACCTGCCTTTTTTCGGTCCTAACACGAGCAACATAGGTGCGTAGTATAAGACATGTATCTCTATCATATTTAACAGCTTCTGCCTGTCCCATTGGTGATATAAAGTAAAGGGAAATAATGGCTATGTACATGTATCCAGGAGGTAAAATTTAATTCCAGCTATTGAAAAAAAAGGGAGAACAAAAATAAATACAGGGGTTTGGGTTGCTTTCAAAAGTATAAGATTAGGCACGTTCTTTCTTTGTGTAGGAGAGCTGTATTGGTCTGTGCAGATAAAAAAGCATATGTTATTAACAGGTGTTTTTCATCTACATTCCTTTGCCTTTTTCATCAGCATTACCAACTCCATTCATCTGTCTTTTAATTCATTTTAATGCATTACTCTTAGTTCTTGTATTTTATCATCTTTTTTATTCACTTTTGAGTGTTCTGCTTTTGGCACTGAAAATGGACTCTTCCAAATTATTTGGAGAAGTAGAAGAATGTAACAGCAGCGAATCAGGTTGGACAATGTACATTGGCTCTCCTTCAAATAGTGAGGATGATGATGAGCTGGAAAATGAGGATTTTGATGAATTACAAGATAATAATAAAGAAGTCATTAATCGCGACGACAACGAAGATGGTGATACTGATGATTCAATGGCTTCTGATGCTTCTTCAGGCCCAAGTCATAGGAAGTATTTTACTAAAAATGGAAAGAATACTGGTCCAAGTCTTGCCAATATGGTTCATTACAAGAATCCAAAGGAAAATAATGAGGATCACAAAGTTTGCAGCTTGAACAACAAAGGCAATAATTCAATGAAAAGTGGTTACAAGAATGAAGTCAAGGAAGAAGAGTCTGTTTTTACTGCAAAAGGAGCACCTTCAAATGATGGTAATAAGGTTAGGAAAAGTATTTGGATGGGTAAAGGGAAGAAGTAACATTAATAGCTTAATTCTCATTTTAATTAGATAGTACTAGTACTATTATGTAGTAGTATATCTTTCTTTCTTCTTTCTTACTGCATGGAAAAATTATCAGGATGTTTTCAAGTAGAAACAAACACGTTCTTTTTATTTTGCTATACTGGAGTAAGCGATTTATTAATGTATAGTGCCAGTCAAAACAAGTTAATTCACATGAGTTTTAAACTTCATTACCACGGCCTAGTCGTTGTACTTAAAGAAATTATCTAAGGGTATGAATCGATTGCACATTCATCAAAAGGTCTGTCGTGAACAATTTTTTTGTTGGCCGAGTTAGTATATTACAAATACATACCATTGTATTGGGAAAAAGTTGAATTTATATTGAAAATGACGTGGCGTGACACGTGGACTGGACAAATAGTCAAAGTATAACAATTAAGAAAAAGGTACGGGAGATGACAGGTACGAGAAGAGGAAGTGAAACAGGCACGAGAAGCAGTTTAGATACGAGTCTCGTATCAATTCGAGTCATTTAAAGCCAGTGGATCAAAAGGCACTGAAAACATGGATCTGAAGACAAAAAGGAGTCCAAATTCAGTATTAAATACCTGATACATTAGAAAATTGGTATTTAATAGGAATGATTGTGTAACGGCTCATTTAATATCATTTATTGTCCATAATTATCTCATTAAAGCTTAGGTTTCATTCCTTTATCTAGAATCAACTATAAAAGGAGGAAGTTGTATTGGGAAAAGATCATGGTTGACATCATATTGAAATAAAAACTTGTTCGCTGCTTTATTATTATTCTCAGAAAGCCTATTATTCTTTTTTGGTCTCTTGATTATCAGTAACCCGATTTTTCATCTCAAATTCTAGTTTTAACCGAAATTATATTTTTGGTAAAACAAATTGGTTCTGTTACCGGGAATCTGATAATCTATTCTTTTAAGTTACATTCTATCTGTTGTTATCATCATTTCACACGACAATAATAACAGTGAAAACGCCTTGGGAAACCGTGAAAATCAAATGCATCAAGATCAAGGAGATTTGCAGAACTTTAACGTGGTCCCTTCTCTTCGAAATTCACCACGTCAATCTCGTGAAGGCACTCCTAAATCACATGCTGATGAGCAAGAGCAATCAGAACATTTTGAGGGACCAGAAGAAGCTCTGCAAAGAATAATTGATGCACGGGTTAGCCAAGCTCTTCAGGCGCTAGTTAGCCGGTTACCTGCTGCGCCGTCCACACCTTCGCCTAATAACAATACGCTGGAGAATCCTCGTTCTGGCCTTGTTAATTCAAACGAAGGAACCCCCATTGAACCACGAGAAATGAATCCAGGTAATACAAATAATTCTTATTTACAAAATTTGGTACTAACTTTGCAGACACAGCTCAAAGAACAAAACGAGCGCATCGAGCAAATCCCTGGAGTTCCCCCAATAATCAAAGGAATAGATGCGGATAAATATTCACAACAACCTTGGAAACCAAGTGCTGCTCCCCTTTCAATCCCTAAAAAGTTCAAAATGCCTGACATTTCAAAATATGACGGCACAACCGATCCACGTGACCATGTGACNGACTTCACCAAAAGATCCCTTCAAAATTGCCAAGGGATAACATTAACAATCATTAAAAGTTGTAACATCACTTTCTGAAGCAATAACAGGTGCGGTTACAACTTCTGACGAAGCAGCAATAGGAGCGATTTCAGCTGAGCTTGAAGAGATAACATCAACGAGGGAAGTAACAGTCACAGGAACTTCAATTTCCATAGACTGTGTCATAGAAGTTTCAACTTCGGAAGCTGGAGTTATAACTTCAAGTACCTCAGTAACTGCTTCGGAGTTCAAACACTCTTCTGTTCCAGGAGCTTCAAGTGCTGGAGAGGGGGTGTCAATAGTTCCAAGTGCCGGAGAAGGAGTATCAGCAAGTTGTTGACCTTTTTCGATAGTGTCTATGACTTTGTCCAATTCAGATTGCAAGTCAAAGTTTTCCTGTGTAGCCTCCATCAAAGCATCACGTCGAGAATTTAGAAAAGCCCAACTCACGTCTATGTTGAAATTTTCTTCAAGAGCATTATATTCCTTCTCCAAAGCCTTGTATTCCTTTTCCCACATAGCAAGGTCATTTTTCATTATTTGGTGCTCGGCTAAATGAGAATCCAGGGAAGCTTCAAGAGAGGCATGAGAACTTTCCAAGGCACGGATTCTATCAGAAGAAATTCTTAAATCATTCTGAGCATGACTTAAGTTTTGAGCTAACTCCTTTGCGTATTCTTCTTTCTTCTCCATGAGTGCTTTAAGCTCTTTAATCTCATCATTGGCTCTAGATAAAGAACGTTTCAGAAGCTCTTTATCCTCTTTAAGCTGACCCCAAGAAGCATTCGCAATTCCCAATTCAGAAGTTAAGCCATGATTTTGTTGCTCCAAGTGAGCCTTGCTCTCCCGCAACTCTTCTACAGTCACTTGGGTACTCTCAAATTGTTTTTTCCAGTTTGCTGCCTCAAATAATGCATCCTCAGCTATTTTCCTAGCCTCAGATAGAGCCCTTGTAGACTCTCGTTCCTTTTTCTCCAATGAAGAAACTCGCCCCATCAATTCAGTCCCAATATGATTAGCCTACGGTCATAAAGCATAGAAGTGAGAACTTAGAAAGAAAAAGAAGGAAAGCATTCAAGGTTAAGAAAATTACCTTCAAAGTTGAATGAACTATGTCATTCATCAAAGTGTAACTACTATGGCTTTGCATCTTATTCTTTTCAATTTCTCCAATAAGAGGTTGGAGCCAAGTATCAGCTCTCCCAGAAAAAGGTTGTGACACTCCTCATGGTCATGCTTCTATTGCTGGAACTTATTTCTATATGTGGGACAGATGAAGATGGAACAGCGGAAGGGGGAGTAGTAGAAAAGGTAAACACCACAGGAGTCGTAGGAGTGGGAACAGGAACGGAAGAAGTAGACATAGGAATGGAAGTAGAAGCAATTAAAACTGGTGAAAGAACAGAAATAGTCAATGCTGGCAAAGAAACACTTACGGTTGGCAAATGAATGGAAGAAATAGGTGCGAATGAAGAAAGAGGAACTTCATCGAAAACAGGTCCGAGCTCGCCACTCTCAAAACCACTATCAAAGAGATGCTGAGTTGATTCATTTGTGTTTCTTGGCACGGTGTCTTCATCTGAAGGAATCAAAACAGGCTCGGTGGTCGAAGTTTGAGCAGGAGTATCTTCAATTTCATCATTATTAATAACTCGTCTCCTAATTCGTGGCCTAGCTATTGACGAGGTACCTCCCTCTTCCTCATTCTTAGAACCTTCTCCTATAGCTTTCCTTTTTTGAAGCAAGGTTCGAGTCTTGTCCAAATCAAGTGCAGCATTACCAGACATGCGAAGGGCTGTGACAACATCAGCTGTCATTCCTCTGTTACCAAATCCTGATTAAAAGAAGAATACACAATCAACATTAAGAAAAAAGTACTTAATGTGCAAAAAGAAAAATGTATAAAGAAAAGAGGCGATACCGTGTGTTTTAACTTTCCAGCCATGTAAAGCGGAAATTGATTTCCAAGTTCTTTGCTCCTTAGGAGCAACCTTCAAAATTGAATCTACCCAACCACGAAAGTTGGGAACAGGTTCCACATCTCCCATGGTTGCTACAAAAAACCAAAAAGAGACAAATTTAGAAAAAGAATCGAAATTCTCAACAGAAAAAGAGGTACTGTCAAATAAAAAAAAACTTACGTGCAAAATTCCACTTCTCAGGGAAGGGAATATTTGTTTCACCAAGTAAATCCACCGTACGCACAGCAACGTAACGGGCATACCATCCACGATCATTGTCATCTTCTGTACTTACCAAAACCTTCTTGCTTCTCGCAGTTAAGGTAAAGACTCCATGACGTATCAAATTAGGGTGGTATAAATGGATAAGATGAGAAAAGGTGAAATTAATAGTGGCTTTGGTAGAAAGATATCTCAAACAAGCCACTGCTCTCCATACTAAAGGACCAACTTGGGCCAGACAAATATTAAAGAAACGGCAAAAATTGAGGATGATTGGGTCAATTGGGGGATTAAAACCCAAAGTAAAAGGGTAAGTATAGACAAAAGAGTATCCAATCCTAAAAGAAGAAATTCTTTGGTCAATGGAAGGAATTAACATTCGAAGACTATTTTTCCAGTTACAATCTCCTCTGATGGTAGGGATTGTAAGTTCGGTCACTAATGTAGGATATGTGTCAGTTTTGTCTAAACCAGCAACTTGCTTTTGAAGGTATTGTCTATCACTTACAAAAGATAAATCACTTGGTACGATTTCATCAACTAAAGGTTCTCGAGAAGAATCAGCAATTTCTTTACCTTTAGAAGAAGGAGTTTTAAGAATAGAACTCCTAGAAGAAGAACCAGAAGAGCCGCCTCGAGTAGATTCTAACCCTGGTTTGGAGATGCCATTGTTGAGCAGAGATGAATCGAAGGGAAGCAAAAATAAGGAAGAAAAACGTTTGCTAAAGATTTATGGAGAAGAAGACAAAGAAAGAAAAGGGGCAAGTTTATATATAAACTCAACCGTCAGTAATTAAAAAGTGTAATGATGGAAAGCCTATAATAAAGGCAACTATCACTTCGTGAATAGTGGAGTTACAAAAGCCTTAGAAAAAGGCTGCAAAATCGCAGAACTAATGAGAAGACGACACGTATATGGTGCATTAAATAGAAGAGACAATTGAAGAGGTAATACTGTCATCGCATTGATTATGGCAAAAATTCCCTTTTTAATGAAGATCCACTTCCCAAATATTTAAATGATAAATAAATGGAAAGTGGGAGGACTATCTGTATTGGGAAAAAGTTGAATTTATATTGAAAATGACGTGGCGTGACACGTGGACTGGACAAATAGTCAAAGTATAACAATTAAGAAAAAGGTACGGTAGATGACAGGTACGAGAAGAGGAAGTGAAACAGGCACGAGAAGCAGTTTAGATACGAGTCTCGTATCAATTCGAGTCATTTAAAGCCAGTGGATCAAAAGGCATTGAAAACATGGATCTGAAGACAAAAAGGAGTCCAAATTCAGTATTAAATACCTGATACGTTAGAAAATTGGTATTTAATAGGAATAATTGTGTAACGGCTCATTTAATATCATTTATTGTCCATAATTGTCTCATTAAAGCTTAGGTTTCATTCCTTTATCTAGAATCAACTATAAAAGGAGGAAGTTGTATTGGGAAAAGATCATGGTTGATATCATACTGAAATAAAAACTTGTTCGCTGCTTTATTATTATTATTCTCAGAAAGCCTATTATTCTTTTTTTGGTCTCTTGATTATCAGTAACCCGATTTTTCATCTCAAATTCTAGTTTTAACCGAAATTATATTTTTTGGTTAAACAGATAATAATTCCATTTGATAAATAATAATAAGAAGAATAGAAAGGAAAGGTAAAGGTATAAAAGAGTAATCATACCTTTTACTCATGAAAAATAGTTACCCACATTTATTGTTTAAATAAACCAAGAAACTTAACTATAGTTGTATTGGGAAAAATTGTATTTATATATATGGTGACGTGTCATGGCACGNCAATGCTGGCAAAGAAACACTTACGGTTGGCAAGGAATGGAAGAAATAGGTGCGAATGAAGAAAGAGGAACTTCATCGAAAACAGGTCCGAGCTCGCCACTCTCAAAACCACTATCAAAGAGATGCTGAGTTGAGTCATTTGTGTTTCTTGGCACGGTGTCTTCATCTGAAGGAATCAAAACAGGCTCGGTGGTCGAAGTTTGAGCAGGAGTATCTTCAATTTCATCATCATTAATAACTCGTCTCCTAATTCGTGGCCTAGCTATTGACGAGGTACCTCCCTCTTCCTCATTCTTAGAACCTTCTCCTATAGCTTTCCTTTTTTGAAGCAAGGTTCGAGTCTTGTCCAAATCAAGTGCAGCATTACCAGACATGCGAAGGGCTGTGACAACATCAGCTGTCATTCCTCTGTTACCAAATCCTGATTAAAAGAAGAATACACAATCAACATTAAGAAAAAAGTACTTAATGTGCAAAAAGAAAAATGTATAAAGAAAAGAGGCGATACCGTGTGTTTTAACTTTCCAGCCATGTAAAGCGGAAATTGATTTCCAAGTTCTTTGCTCCTTAGGAGCAACCTTCAAAATTGAATCTACCCAACCACGAAAGTTGGGAACAGGTTCCACATCTCCCATGGTTGCTACAAAAAACCAAAAAGAGACAAATTTAGAAAAAGAATCGAAATTCTCAACAGAAAAAGAGGTACGGTCAAATAAAAAAAAACTTACGTGCAAAATTTCACTTCTCAGGGAAGGGAATATTTGTTTCACCAAGTAAATCCACCGTACGCACAGCAACGTAACGGGCATACCATCCACGATCATTGTCATCTTCTGTACTTACCAAAACCTTCTTGCTTCTCGCAGTTAAGGTAAAGACTCCATGATGTATCAAATTAGGGTGGTATAAATGGATAAGGTGAGAAAAGGTGAAATTAACAGTGGCTTTGGTAGAAAGATATCTCAAACAAGCCACTGCTCTCCATACTAAAGGACCAACTTGGGCCAGACAAATATTAAAGAAACGGCAAAAATTGAGGATGATTGAGTCAATTGGGGGATTAAAACCCAAAGTAAAAGGGTAAGTATAGACAAAAGAGTATCCAATCCTAAAAGAAGAAATTCTTTGGTTTATGGAAGGAATTGACATTCGAAGACTATTTTTCCAGTTACAATCTCCTCTGATGGTAGGGATTGTAAGTTCGGTCACTAATGTAGGATATGTGTCAGTTTTGTCTAAACCAGCAACTTGCTTTTGAAGGGATTGTCTATCACTTACAAAAGATAAATCACTTGGTACGATTTCATCAACTAAAGGTTCTCGAGAAGAATCAGCAATTTCTTTACCTTTAGAAGAAGGAGTTTTCAGAATAGAACTCCTAGAAGAAGAACCAGAAGAGCCGCCTCGAGTAGATTCTAACCCTGTACGAAGTCTGCCTCCTCTGTCTCTTCTATGTCTAACAGGGGCATTGGGGAATTTGTCTAAAATAGGAACTTTTCTAGGGTTAGGGTTTGGAGACGCCATTGTTGAGCAGAGATGAATCGAAGGGAAGCAAAAATAAGGAAGAAAAACGTTTGCTAAAGATTTATGGAGAAGAAGACAAAGAAAGAAAAGGGGCAAGTTTATATATAAACTCAACCGTCAGTAATTAAAAAGTGTAATGATGGAAAGCCTATAATAAAGGCAACTATCACTTCGTGAATAGTGGAGTTACAAAAGCCTTAGAAAAAGGCTGCAAAATCGCAGAACTAATGAGAAGACGACACGTATATGGTGCATTAAATAGAAGAGACAATTGAAGAGGTAATACTGTCATCGCATTGATTATGGCAAAAATTCCCTTTTTAATGAAGATCCACTTCCCAAATATTTAATTGATAAATAGATGGAAAGTGGGGGGACTATCTGTATTGGGAAAAAGTTGAATTTATATTGAAAATGACGTGGCGTGACACGTGGACTGGACAAATAGTCAAAGTATAACAATTAAGAAAAAGGTACGAGAGATGACAGGTACGAGAAGAGGAAGTGAAACATGCACGAGAAGCAGTTTAGATATGAATCTCGTATCAATTCGAGTCATTTAAAGCCAGTGGATCAAAAGGCATTAAAAACATGGATCTGAAGACAAAAAGGAGTCCAAATTCAGTATTAAATACCTGATACGTTAGAAAATTGGTATTTAATAGGAATGATTGTGTAACGGCTCATTTAATATCATTTATTGTCCATAATTGTCTCATTAAAGCTTAAGTTTCATTCCTTTATCTAGAATCAACTATAAAATGAGGAAGTTGTATTGGGAAAAGATCATGGTTGACATCATATTGAAATAAAAACTTGTTCGCTGCTTTATTATTATTCTCAGAAAGCCTATTATTCTTTTTCGGTCTCTTGATTATCAGTAACCCGATTTTTCATCTCAAATTCTAGTTTTAACCGAAATTATATTTTTTGGTTAAACAATCATGAGATAAATTAAAAGTATATAGATCACGAGTCAATTTGAATAGTTCTAATATAAGATATGACGAAACAATATATTTTAAAATTCTAGTCAAAGTATCCATCAACAAATCCTCTAGGTTAGTTACGTTGAACCTTGCTCTATCAATATGGGAAACCTATTCATGATATCAAAACAAGATTTTATCAATTTTCATAAACATAAACATGTTTGACTCATTAGTTGAAAGTTTTAGCAGTCCAACAGACAAGATTTACAGGAGAGGTCTTCTTCCTAAAAATATAAGTATTACATAGGAACACGTGAAAATCTTAAATCTAGTCAATGGCGCATGCAAAGTAAAAGAAAAGGAAGTCAAATAAAATTTCCAAAGTGTTTACTCTTCGTATTCAAGCTATAATACATGAATGGACAAAGATGAAGGCGCGCAACCAAAAACAAGAAAGAAAAAGTAGCCAATTAATACACAGAGTGCTAGCTAGCTAATTACATCAAGCATGCATGTGAATTGAATGTAAAAGTAAATAGGAGTATAAGGCTTCTCTTAATTCGAGTTACAATGCAAAATGCTCCCAACCTGTCAACAGACTGGAAAACGTGATTGTCACTGTGGCAGCAACGGATAAGGTACATATTACTTCCTCGTCTGCAATCAGAGGCGGATATATAGTGTAATTACCTGCACAGACTGGAGGGATGATTTAAAGCTTATGGTTTTTCGACAGCAATCTTAAGTTAATATATAATAATATTTATGTAGGGTATAATTGATAAACGACAGGTAAATGTTCGACGAGTTAACACGTAGAAATAAAAATAGGTGAGATATGAGTTGGCAAATAGTTGACACCGATTGGGAACATGCATGTGACCCGTGAATGAATAAGTTCCAAAGGCGTTTAAATTGAGGGCAAAGATTCGAAAAGAAGATATCGTTTGGAAAAGATAGCATTCAATGAGCAGTTGTTAAAAAGAATATTTGCATTAATACCCACCGTTATGTAGCCATCAAGAGGGGTTTTATTCATATTAAAGAAGAGCTTGATTTTTGGATCTTGTCTCCCTGAATTGAGCTATAAATAGGAGAATTTGTATCCATTGTAGGACACGAAAAATCATCTGTAGGACCAGACAACTTTCTCTCTTTTTGTTCTTAATATTGCTCTTATTATTGCTACCGGGAAGCTGAGTCCATAGTTAGACTTGTATTTTCTTCAAGTTATTTTAATTAATTTATTTCTGTTCTTAATAATTAGTTATTTTATATTCTTGAAAATTAATTTACGTACTTATAAACCACGTCACAAATTCAACTGTAGCGTTTTACGGGTAAGCAATATTTGAGTTTGCAGTCATATATTTATATGTATTTAATAAATTTCTTAATATATATCCATGATCTGGACAAAAGCTACTAGGTTTACAAAAATTCATAACTTACAAGCTAGATTTGCCTCTTGTTAGGGGTGGATCTCTAATTAATCATCATTAGAGTAGAACATAGTCCATAGATATATAAATCATGAACCTATTTAAAGTTAAATCATGAATTCTCCCCAGACCGGAAACATGATGTTTAATTCGGCCGTCTTTAGCTCTTCTTTTGTTATAAAACATGCATCTTCTTTTTTGATTTATCCTGTTTTGAACGTCCTTTAATTAGATGCAAGTTACCAAAGTGACATGCATGCTTAATAGTTGATTCATTGACTACTCATTTAAACGCATCATAATGACAAGAAATTAAGCTGGCAAAAGTGTTGGACATAGTTTGCTTCTCACATGAATGCTTCATTTGAAACCAACGAGAAAAAGGAAAAAACATAATTGTAGTGTCTCGGACAACTGTCAATCGGGTCCATAATAATTCTAATTTAGGAAAAACAGCTAATACGATAGCAATTCTTAAAGGTATTAAGAATTCTAGTGAAAAGAAAGCGAGAGCTTGCACTAGTGCAGGAAGCAGCAACACTTAATTAAAGGATACAGAATATTGAAGCTGAAAGGTAAGTATTGATCGTTCATCGAAATTAATTATTTCATCTTCATGGGATATTTCTTACCTTCTATCCTTTTAATTTGCGCCCACTTAAACTTTGACAAATGAAAAAATATTTTTAAACTTTGTGTTCACTGTTTGACCAAAAAGTGTACAAGCTTTTTTGTTAAACTAATTAAATGTGATGATGATGGGTAAATAATCCTAGGTAAATATAATAAATTCTAGATCTGAGATTAATTGATATCAATAACGTAAAATTGTATTCAAGGCTATTTCACAAACCAATGGGATGTTTAATGGTATTGTTATGAATGTATGAGGGAGTAATGACAAGCAATAGGTATAATAAATGGCAATAAATGTAAATAGAGAGAATGATTCACCCAAATATTCAATGAGGTGGATGATTATCTCTCTGACAATGATGTAAGACAAACAAACGTGAAAATATAGAAAGTTCTCTCGAATCTGATGTGAGAAAGCTTGAGACCAACAACAAATCGAATCGCTTTGTAAAGGCAATGTTTGTAATTTTCTTGAGAGTCAACCTTTCAAGAGAGAGCTTATCATATAGAATATTACATGTCCCTCCCTTCTCTATCTATTCCTACTTATACGGGACATATCCCTTACCCAATTGAAAGTACAAGTGCATGAATATTCTGTAGAATATTCCTTTAGAATACCTTATTATTAACTAGTCGTTTGGGCCGATCTGAGTGCTCGACCTCGACCCTAGCTGCTCAGCTCGCCAATATGTTTCTTCTTAAGCATGACCTCGGCCTAATCAGCTCTTAGTTATTCTCTTTTAGACAAGATTCCTCTGATCAAATTTTGACCCATACAGTTAGTCCCTCCGCCCGTCGGGGTTGTCTTTGGACGAGCTCGATGGGCGGAGTTCGCCAATTGCAATTTGAGAAATCTGAGCATGTTGCCCGAGGAGTGACCCTTTCATGGCGAGGTGATGACGTGGCGCTTCAAGAGTCATATTTGACCATTACGTCAGTTTGAAATAACGTCATTTTATCATGCGTCATTATGGCGCATGTTACCAATACGTTACGTCGTTTCCCGCGCCTCTTCCGTTTCGAAATCAATGTGGCAGCGTTTTGGCTTTCTTGATCAGGGTTCCAGTATTCTTATAAATAAGGATAGGAATTCCTCATTTGAGCTGCTGCATTTCTTAAGAACTTAAAACCCCAAGCTTTCCCTTCTTCTTTAAATTTCTTGCATCTTTATCTCTCCCTTCTTTTAGCGTTTTCCGCCATTGTTATCCCTTTCACCTTTGCACTTTCTTCTCATATACGTAATCAGAAAAATGGCTAGTGCATCTTCTAACCTTGAGGGAGCCACTGACCCTGTTGCGTTGGCTGTGGACATGCCTTCTCATGAAGAAGGAACAACCATTATAGAAGATGAGAATTTTCCACTGTGGATGAGATAATTTCACGTTCTGAGAGGTTCAGGCTGGACTTCAAGAACCGACCTGATGAAGATCCTGAACCCGTCATTTCTGAGATGGATGCGGCGGCGCTCGATGCATTTAGGGCTGAATGGCGAATCCTAGACCATGTCAAACTTGTTCCTGCTGGTAACGATGTAGTGCAGATACATCGCCCAGGGTACTGCGCATTATATGCGTACCCATTTGTCGTCGGCTATACACTTACTCTTCCTTCCTTGGAGGAGGACTTTTGCCGTTATTATTTTGTATGCCCGACTCAGCTCTCCCCGTACATATAAAATCTTGTCCTTATGCTTATCAAATACGCGGAACTGGCCAACCGTGGGATCTCTCTCCGTCATCTGCTTCACCTCTTCGCCCCAAGTTTTCACAGGGGTACGATGATACACCTTCGCCAACGTGGGACCAAGGGACTGGTGGTGAAGATGGATGATAAAACTAATCACCGCTTTTGGGACAATTTCTTCTACGTGAAGACGGAGCAAGTAGTGTCGAACCCCTATGGGTTCCCCGAGTATTGGAACTTTGCTCGTAAGTGTTTCTCCCAAATGGCTGTTTGTTGTTTCTTTTTGGTGATCTGATCGTTTTCCCTCTTCTTCTTTTTTATTTTGTGTAGCCGAGAAGGATCCTCCTTTGCCAGTCATCGATATTCGTGACTAGGTGAGCCAGGTTTTTCCTCATACGGTGGGGATTCATGAGTGGTCGCAGTTTAATGAAAGGTTTGGACGCAGACCTTCGGCCGGTGAGTCATTTCGCTTTGATCTTAGTAATTTTGACCTTTGTACCGTCCTTTCTTTCCTTTCGTTTTTTACTTAAGTCTTTCTTTGCTGGTAGTTCGGAGGGCTTCGAGGAGGGCGAGGGCTCCTACTCCTGCTTTTCTCCAGTCAAGTACTTCGACCGGGCCTATACTTGTTGTGGCTGCAAGCGAGCCTGCTCAGACTGCTGTTACTTCTCGGACCCTAGCCTCGCGTGGGCCTAGCCGCCGAGCTGCTGCCCCACTAGTGGAGATTCCGGCCTCTTTAGTGTTTCATTTGGTGGATGAGTCGTCGTAGGGAAAAGATGAAGAGGCTCCACTGAAAAGGCAAAGGATAGAGGTTGACGGCAGAGTGATCGAGGATGAGGAGCCTGCGGGGGTGAACCTAAGTTGACCACGGCCGAAACGGGGGGCGGTACGGCTTTGGATGCAGAGACCGTGCCTTCTTCGGATATGGAGATTGCCTCCCTAGACGGAGGGGAGCGACCAGAGGCGGTTGCGGTCATTCCGAGGAGTGATCCGTCAACGTCAGAGCGGGCCGACGTTCCCTCTTTGGCTGAGGAGAGGGCGAAAAGAGTGGTCGTATATGATTACGAATCCGGCTCTGATGTCAATCCCGAGGAAGTGAGAATATTCGACAAAGGGTTTACCCGGGTGGAGGTGAGAACGGATGGATCCTCTCGCTCGATCATAATCCCTTTGGACTTCGATTTGTTGGAGGATACGGTGAGCGTGGTCCCTTCCTTTGCCCCTCTTTGCTCCGCCGCCGAGAACATGACTCTTTAGGCGCTTAGGGAATCCGACTTGTCAGGCATATCTGGGATGGCTCTGAGGGTGAGTTTCCTTCCTCATTATTTCTACGTTTCACGTCCTTTTCCTCTTTCTATCTTTACTAATTTTTGGCTTTTCCTTTTTCGTCTCCTTCCCTTCTTTTTTTTAGACTTCCATTTTGGAGATTGAGAGCGCTGGCCGAGAAGAGAAGCGGAAGGTTGTTTTCCAGAAAATGGTTTCGATGTACGTCCGGTATCGTGACAAGTACCGTGAGATGCGTGCACGGTTCAGAGCAGGTGGTAACCTCCGGTCCCTTAGAGATGAGTTGGGACAGAAGGACGAGGAGCTCTTGACGACCATCGGCGGATGCATTGAGCTCGAGGGGGCACTTAGGGCCAAGGACGAAGAGCTCGAGGTGAGCAAGGGGGTCGCGGCCAAGTGTGTCGACCTTCAAGCGCAAGTGGCGACCCTGCGAGCTGAGCTTGAGCAAAGCTCGATCAGAGTTGCCGGCCTGAGTGGTGAGTTGATCGAGAAAGTGGTTGAGTTGAAGGGGGTCGAGGAGGCCCGGGTAGCAGCTTTGGCGATGGTGGCGGCTTTAGAGGACTCCATTCGCGTCCTCAGGTCTGAACATGCAATTGATGCGGAAACGGCCGCGCTAAGGGAGGCACGGCTTGACGAGCGAATAGGTGGGCTTGAGAGAGATATCTCGAGCTTAAGTGATCAAGTTGCTACTCTTGAGGCCGAGAAGGAACAATTGTTGGCTTGGCCGTCCTCCTCCCATGTTTCTGCTTTCCCTTACGTTCCACGGCATTTGTATGAGATGTGAATCCACGACGAGCCTCAGCTGGATATATATAGGAATTTGATAACAGCAGGAAAGGTTCATGAGGCCGAATTTAAAGTTGTTCGCGTTAAGGCACGTGATGTTAGGATTGCCTGTGGCTATGACCCCGCTACGCCGGGGACCAGTGATGGTGAAGAGGACTTAGACGGGCTTGCGTCTGATGCTTGATATGACGATGAGTATCCCGATGGCAGGGGCAATAGTGGAGATGGCGTTGTTGGACCGGGCGGTGATGGTGATGGCGAAGGCATAGATGATGGAGATGGTGCAGCTAGACCGGGCGGTGATGGTGGCGATGGCAAAGGTAGAGATGATGTGGTGTGATGTTTTTGTACTTATTTTTTGATCTTCTCTTCTCTTTTTGTTTCGGGGGCGTCTTTTTGGACCTTTGTAAGATATTTTTTTTTGGGAATGGAATTATCATACTTTTTGTTGTACGTTTTTGGCCCCTTTTTACTTTTCTTCGAATGTTTTTCTTTGGAAGAGTTGTGTTGATACCTGCTATTTCGAACATGGTCGAGTATATCTTTGGTTGAACTTGGGTGAAGTCCCATGTCGTACTTAATTTGAACGAGGTTGTAAATCGAACTTAAGTCAGCATGATTTGAATTCGAGTGTGATCGAATATGAATTCAAACGAGGTCGAATGTTTAATTAATTTGAACGAGGTCGAATGTTAGTTAATTACAACGGAGTCGAATGTTGGTTAATTCGAACGAGGTCGAATGTGAGTCAGTTCGAGTGAGGTCGAGTGCTGACTCTTAGTTGATTCGAGCGAGGTCGAATGCGAGTTGATTCAAACGAGGTTGAATGTTAATTAATTCAAACAAGGTCGATTGTCTAATTAATTTAAACGAGGTCGAATGTTAGTTAATTCGAACGAGGTCGAATGTGAGCTAATTCGAACGAGGTCGAATGTGAGTTGATTCGAGCGAGGTTGAATGCTGACTCTTAGTTGATTCGAACGAGGTCGAATATTAGTTAATTCGAACGAGGTCGAATATGAGTCGATTCGAGCGAGGTCGAATGCTGACTCTTAGTTGATTCGAACGAGGTCGAATGTTAGTTAATTCGAGCGAGGTCGAATATGAGTCGATTCGAGCGAGGTCGAATGTTGATTCTTAGTTGATTCAAACGAGGTCGAATGCGGCGCAGAGTGAAAACTAAATTCGAACATGTGTTTATATGCTTTGCTTTCACATATCTATATATCGGTTTACATGCTTTTTGGGCTGATATTCCAGTCCCAGTCTATCTAGTCCCTTTATTGTTCGGCCCGGAGAAGTATTTGAGGGGTCGAACAATGAACTTGTTAACTTGCAATCTATCCTTCTCGAGCCTTAAACTTCGAGATGTCCCCCTTGTCGCCTCGTTAAAAACCTCCCTGAGAAAACCTAGTTGGGACAAAACTCAGGTGAAGGAAAAAAGAGTACGGCCCGGAGAACATCTTTTCTTTAGTAGTTAAAGTACTTGAGGTGGGCGACGTTCTAATTGTTTGGCAATAATTTCTCCTCCATTGTTTCTAGTTGGTATGACCCTTTGGTTGCTGCTGTCGTAATCTTATATGGGCCATCCCGATTAATCCATAGTTTTCCTTCTCGTAGGTCCTTGCTCGCCTGTGTTTTGTCTTTGAGTATGTAGTCCCCTACTTTGAGTGGTATGACCTTGGCTTTTTTGTTGTAATATCGCTCCGTTTGTTGTTTTTAGCGACCATCCTTATATAAGCCATATCTCTTTGCTCTTCGACTTCATCGAGGTCTTGCCTCCTGCCTTCATCGTTAACCAGTCCGCTCTCGTGCGAATATCTCAGGCTGGGTTCTACGACCTCGACCGGTATTACTGCATCAGTCCCATAGACTAGTGAATATGGCATTTCTTCCGTGCTTGTTTTTGGCGTTGTGTGGTATGCCCATAGCACATCCGACGGCAATTTCGGCCACAGTCCCTTGGCGTTCTCGAGCTTCTTTTTCATGATGTTCAATATTGATTTGTTGGAGGACTCCGCCTGATCGTTTGCCCACGAGTATGGCGTGGAGAGTATTCTTTTGATGTGCCATTTTTCAAACAACTCGGCGACCATTTTCCCAGTGAACTAGGGCCCGTTGTCACAACTGATTTCTTTGGGGATGCCGAAGCAGCATATAATGTTTATCCATTTGAATGTTATTACTTCTTGCTCGCGTATTCTGGCGAATGCACCTGCTTCCACCCATTTGGAAAAATAGTTAGTTAAAACTAAAAGAAATCGTACATTACCTCGTCCCGCTGGGAGGGGTCCGACGATATCCATTCTCCATTTGATGAAAGGCCAGGGCAAGGTGGCAGAGTGGAGGTGCTCGCCCGCTTGGTGAATCATGGGGGCATATTTTTTGGCATTGCTCGCATTTTCTTACGAAGTCGGCGTCCTCCTTTATCATTGTGGACCAGTAGTAGCCTGCTCGTATGAGGCATTTGACGAGAGCTCTATTGCCCGTATGAGCTCCGCAGTGACCTTCGTGTACTTCTTCAAGGACGCGCCGCGTTTGATTTGGTCTTAAGCACTTTGCTAGGGGGCCGCCAAACGTTATTTTGTATAAGTCGTTATTGATGACGCTGTACCTAGATGCATGCATTCGAATCTTCTTAGATTCTTTTTTATCGGGTGGGAGCGCTCCGCCCTATAAGTATGATATAATACGATTGCGCCGGTCCCAAGTCAAGTTTATAGTTCGTACCTCGATTTGATCTATTGAATGGAGAAAGGTGACCGCATCCCCTTCTCCGGTTATGCTTTAGGTGTCAGCTGCCAGTTTAGCGAGGTCGTCCGCCTCGATGTTCTGCGCTCGGGATATTTGATCGAGCTGGCATTCGTTGAACTCGGGTAATAGTTTGCAAATTTCGGCCTGGTATTTCTGTAGCCATTGCTCCTTAATTTGGAAAATCCCTGTAACTTGGTTGAGGATGAGTTGCGAGTCGCATTACAGGACTACTCGCCGTGCTCCGTACTTGAGTGCCAATTTTAACCCTGTCACACCTCCTTTTTCTTACTACTACACCCCGTTAAGGGTATAATAAAGGAGTTTTTCCAATTAAAGGACAATCGAAACGGGATTCATTTTTATTAAGAGATTCAGAGTTGGGAGATTTATGGTGTCCCAAGTCACCGGTTTGAATCCCGAATCGAGGAAAGGGTTTGACTCTGTATTACAGTCGCGAACCAGAAATCCGAGTAAGGAATTCTGTTAACCCGGGAGAAGGGGTTAGGCACTCCCGAGTTCCGTGGTTCTAGCACGGTTGCTCAACTGCTATATTTGGCAAAATCTGATTTTAATACATGTTATCCTATTGTGCGATTTTAGAAATTACTTACCGCTTTTGATTAAAATTTTTAAGAAAATGAACGTCTTTTAAAAACGTATTTTTGGATCACGTCACATGAAATGCACCCGGATCCTCGACACATTTTTATTCGACGTTTTGGGATTTGGATTTGGGTTGCATGAAATGCACACCCGTATTTAGGAAGGTAAAATTATTAAAGAACGCGCCTAAAGTGACTAACGTGTTATTAACTTTGCGGGAGGCCGTGAAATTCGCTAAACGGCACGTCCCGAATTCTAAGTATTTTAATATAAGCATTTAATGACGGCCCCACAATTTATGCATTTTGTTTGGCGAGGCTCGTCTCATCTTATTATTTAAAGGCATTCCTAGAGCAAACTATAATTATCTATTTATTTTGTCTCCAAAGGGGCCTAGTTAATTAATATTATCAATGCTATTATTTAAAGTGACCAAGGAATTTGGGCCTCAAGTTCAAGTCCACACTTGAACAAGAGGCAAACCTCTTAATTCAAGCATGCTACTTAACTAGAAGGCCCAAAGCCTATATCATGAAATTGATCCCATAACTCTAAAGTGACTTTAAATCTTCAACATTCTTTTGGGCCCCCAAAGTCAATCCAGTAATGTGGAAACATGATCAGATTTCGTATTTGGGCATTTAGACAACAAACTTTAGGCCCAAACGTAATCAAATAGGAAGCTGCTAGGTTTTGGCCTTCCCGGGCCCACAACCAAATATTGACCCCTGTATGGATCTTCAGCTGTTAATTTTAATTCCCAGCAGCTCGAATAGAAGGCTGATTTAAATTCCAGATGTTGATTTTATTCAAATAACTTCGAAACCATTATTACATGAATATGCAACTCACACAATTACCCAAATGCGTTGAATTAGAAATTCCAAAGCCAAATCAGTTTAAATCAACACATTATGATGATTTTTATGTATGAATTTGGGCCTGTGAACGAACAACGAATTATCCAGTGTAATTTAAGCCAAAAAACGCCCGATTTTACACTAATAAGCATGCAGCCCAGTTTAAATTCAATTTTCTAGTCGGTAACGTAACAAATCTGAATTAATTCATACTACAGCTGACATTTGCTAACTATTCACGATAATTCGAATGTCCGATGATTAACTACAAATGAAGACCTAGAATCAGTTTCATTCTATTACTAAGGCTAATGACTAAACGAATCACAAAAATGAAATTACTAAGGCTAACGACTGACCGACAGTTCAATAATCCAACAGTTTATTAACAATCCAACAGTTTATTAAAGGCTAAAACCAGAATTAATTAAATGCAAGAGAACCCTACTAGCTTATTCCAAAATTAAAACTACATCCTAGCATACTGACTAACAGCAAAAACTATAACGACAAAGCTTAAATGAACAACTTCGTATTGTGGATTAGTAGAACTCAAACGGAACGAAGTGAATAGAAACAGATAGGATTACCCATTCAAAACTCGGATCAATTATTCATGAAGTAAAATAGTTAAGAAGAGAGGATAATTCAAAAATAAAAAAGAAGAATAAGCAACTCACTGATTTTGGGTCTTCACATGGCTAACCTTGAATTTTGATTTTCAAGTAATGTTGCATGTCTATTTCGCCTGAAATAGGCCTGTAACATTTATTCAAAATCAATCGAGCACTTGAAATCCCCAAAACAGGTCGAACTTCTGAACCCTAGATCTAGAATTAACGGAGTTTTGCTTGGATTTGAAAGATTTTGGCTTGGAATTCAGGATGAGGGAGTCAGGGAGATTGTAGGGTGTAATTTTGACCGGATTTTGAATAAGTAGGGTTTTGGCCGGATTTTCAAATGAAGATTCGAAAAGATTTGCAATGATTCGAGGGACATGGTTTGGATATTTGGGATGAGGAGATTGAGGAGGTCCTAGGGTGTTAATTTGGGACCGGTTTGTGGTGGCGCCGCCGTAGGCGGCGGAGGCGGCGTCCACAGATTTGGATATTCGAAGAAATCGGTCATGATTCGAAGAAGAAGACCTTGGTATATAGAGAGAGGATGATGCTGTGTGAATTTGGGACCGTTTGGAGACCGACCGCCGCCGTGAGGCGATTTCCGGCGGCGGTCCAAGGCGGCGAACGGTGGCGTTACATGGTGCTTCTGAGAGAGACGAAACGGGGGGGGGGGGTGGTGGGGGTTATGATCCGATATTATATTATTATCG
>NC_031991.1:5938094-6032521 GCF_001879085.1 Nicotiana attenuata
TAGAACCTTAGGAAACCTTTACTACTGAAAATCAATGAGCAGATTAAACACTAATTATATGGGGGAAGAACAATTATGACCTAAATTGAAATTTTAAATCATCACAACCTAACAACAGGATTCTAAAAAAACAACAATAGGAAAAATAAAAAGCTGAAAACAGAGAAGAACATGGACTTACTGATTTTAGGTCTTTACATGGCTAACCTTGAATTTCGATTTTCAATTAATGTCGCATTCAAAATTAATCGAGCACTTGAAATCCCCAAAACAGGTCGAACTTCTGAACCCTAGATCTGGAATTAACAGAGTTTTGCTTGGATTTGAAAGATTTTGGCTTGGAATTCAGGATGAGGGAGTCAGGGAGATTGTGGGGTGTAATTTTGACCGGATTTTCAAATGAAGATTCGAAAAGATTTGCGATGATTCGAGGGACATGGTTTGGATATTTGAGATGAGGAGATTGAGGAGGTCCTAGGGTGTTAATTTGGGACCAGTTTGTGGTGGCGCTGCCGTAGGCGGCGGAGACGGCGTCCACGGATTTGGATATTCGAAGAAATCGGTTATGATTTGAAGAAGAAGACTTGGGTATATAGAGAGAGGAGGGTGAGAGGATGATGCACTGTGAATTTGGGACCATTTGGAGACCGACCGCCGCCGTGAGGCGATTTCCGGCAGCGATCCAAGGCCGCGAACGGTGGCGTTATATGGTGCTTCTGAGAGAGATGAAACGGGGGGGTTAGGTGATCCGACAATTATATATTTAATTGAACCCAGTTCCTGGCTGTAGGATCAAGAATTCTCGACGGCCATGATTAAATTGCTACAGAACGGCGTCGTTTCACCACAAAGGGGGTGGACTGGGTAAAAGGGTTGGGTTTGGGCCATTTTGGCGGGGTTTGGGAGGGATTTTTTGGCTGATTTGGGCTGGGATCAAAAATTGGCCCAAAATTGGCCACCCTATTTGACTCTTTTAAAAACTCTCAATTTCTTTTTATTTGTTTCTTCTTTTCCTTTTATTTATCTACATTTTTGATTTTATTAAATGCAAAATTAGAATGAAACCTAATTTATTTCCAAAATTAAGCTAATTAAGTCCTACAAAATTGATTAAATCCTATTTAAGAGTAATATCATGCCAAATTCAACAATTAACAATTTAAAAAAAAAATGCAAAAGCGGACTATTTTTTGTTATTTTCTTTATATTTCGTTCTAAAAACAACTTAGCCACTAAATAATCCTAAAATAGGAAATTAGATCCTAAACGCAAATGTCAAGCATGTTTTTTTTTTATTTCTCATATGAATTAAAATGCATGAATAAAATGCAAACAATTAACAGAAAATAACACAAAATTCACAAAATTGTAAAATAATGAAAGAAAAATCATTTTGTTTGAATTTTTGGGAATAATTCACATAGGGCAAAAATCACGTGCTCACAGCTGCCCCTCTTTGCTCGGGAACATGAAGAGTTTTACGTGCAAAGATAAGTGAGCGGAAACGAGCGATTTTTGCCCGTTTGAATATTACCGTGTGAAGCATTTTTGAAAAGATTTGACCGCATCCTGCTTCAAAGGTTGCCTACATATCCTTGGCTAAAAAGGAATCAGGTCAGAGGAAGGTTTGGTAGCTGGGACTACCAGGAGCTGTGATTTCACTGCTGTTGCTGCTGCTACTGCTTGCTGACCTCTATTCACCGTGTCAAAATAAAAAGAAGCTAACCTAAGCTATGAATTACAAAAAGGTCCTATCTATGTCTTCAAACTTGCTCTTGTATTGCCTTGAACTTGTATTCTTCCGATGGAATCCTTGTTGTTGCCTTGCATTGTGATCGGAGATGTCTCGTCCATTCCTCCGANTCATTTAAAGAAACTGGGAGACCTCCAAACTTTTCTTCCTCATCCCAAATAACATTAAAGTCTCCTCCCACTAACCATGGAACTGTCATATCTTGTGCCATATAGTACAGAGAATCCCAAAGTTCAATTCTTTCTATGACATCACACTTAGCATACACCAATGTAAGAACAAATTCAAAATGTGATTCTGTATGAAGCAATCTCAAAGTCAATTTCTGGACCAAATTGTACACCACTGTTACTTCATATACTTCATCGATGAAAGCCCAGATCTTGTTTGATACATTGGCAATTGCCTGTGCAAAACCAATTCTATTTCTATACTTTTCCAATGTTCTAGCTTGTTGCATGGGTCCCATAAGTCCAATGAACTCATAATGATTCTTTCTATGTAGTTTGATGAGCCTTTCAAATGCTTGTTGAGTATTGACTGACCTTATGTTCCAAATGAGAGCACCCAATACTGTTTGGATTGAGAAAGGGATAGTGTCCTCCTTGTTTGAACTCCTCCTGTTGGTGTAGGTATGTTCTCCTTTGGCTGTTTCTTCTTTCTTTTTGCTGCAGATTTAGCCTTTTCAATGATTCTGGGAGATAAGTCACCCTGTCTACCTATGTTTTGAAAATTCTGTGCTGTGGATTCCTCATCTAAATCTTGTCCTGCTCTTAAATCTCCTTCTTCTGCATCAAAAGCCTGCTGTTCACCAGCAACAATCACATCATGCTTGTGCTGTAGGTTAAGCATCATTGCATGTTCCTTGCCAATCTTCAGATTCTGCATCTGTGTTTGTTCCAATGGACCTTTTCTATGTGTTGCATCTGCCATCTGATTGGGTTGCTGGTCATTTTTCTACTACTGTAACCTCTGTCTGCTGATCACCACCCTTAGAGATTTGTTTTACACCATCCCCTGTTCCTCCTGGATCTACTGCACCTGTACCAACTCCTTCTGCTGGATTCACTTGAGATGAATTTTCTTCTTGTGGCTCCTTTGTGGCTAATTTTTCCACAGCATCATTTTTCTCCTTTGTTGCAGCTGCATCTTCTTTGTTTGAAATAGCAACAGAAGCTTCACCATTTACATTCTTTTCCTCCTCTTCCTTGTCTTCATGAACTGGTTCCTCATCATGCTGTGCACCTGCTGGTACATCATTCTCCTCTGGGTCAATTTCCCTCTGATCTGACCACAATTTACCTCCACTCCATTGCACTCTTTCATTCACTTTAGAAAGGAATTTTTCCTTTGTTTGTATTTCTGGATTGTTTCCCAGCTCCATGTCTACCAAGGTATCCTGTGAAGGAATTTCCTGATAAGAAGTGTTGATTCCCACTATGTTTTCACCTGTAGTTCCCAGGAATGCTCTTTGAACCCATTCAGCTGTAGATTCATTGTATCTATGTAATTTTGTCTCAGTTCCTCCATTAGTTGATCCTACACCTGCTGAGTTTATGTTGAATTCTGGAGCTGTAGGATTCAATTTTCCAACTGTATGACCTGCCTGCTGTTGCTGTTGCTTTACTACATCATATTTCCCTGTAGCTGTGCTTTTTGGAGTATATTTGATTTCACCTGTTGCTATTTGATTGCCATTATCATTCTGCACTTTTCCTGCATTGTCTTTACCCTTGCCCTGCCTTTCTTTCTTTGAAGGTGATAGAGTAGCCACATTGGATTTAGTTGATGATTTCTTATTTGTTGTTGTTAGTTAATTCTTAATCAGTTTAGTTTATTTTGATATAGCTGAATAACTCAAATCTTTGATTAACTATAGTTAACTTTAACTAGGGTAAAAGAGGTTGGGGTTTAGTTAGACTAGTTTACTAAATTTCAGACTAAATAAGGGTAGTATAGGCATTTCTAGGTAGAAAACAATGTTGTAGGTGAAGCTAGAACCTTCTAGGATCTTCTAAAATAGGACTTCAATTGAAATATCAATAACTTAGGGCAGTAACTTGAGAAACAAGTCAGAAAATGAAGGTCTAATTAATAAAAAAAACTGAAAATAAAAGAGGGGGAAAAGGGGTAAGTGAAAATCTGGAATCTTCACCTAATTTTTGCCTATTAGAGGCAGCCCTCATTGCCTTCTTTTACAAGTTTTTCAGCATCTAAAATTCCCCCCAAAAAGTTTTTCGCAAGTTTTAGTATCTAAAATTTGAATTTCAAGTTCAAATACTAAAATCTGAACTCCTACAGTTCGAAATTTCCTCTTAGACCATAGTTTCTTCAAAAAACCAAAAACAAAAAGCAAAGGCAAGAGAAAAGCCCCAAAAAATACTGTTATATCGATGTTTTTCTTAGGTTGATTTCAAGTTTAGCTGTTAATTCAAGTCCCTAGTGTTCCTGGGTTCAATTTCAAGTTCTTTTGGGTTTATTCAAGTTGCTTTGATCAATTTACTGGTTGATTTGGGGTTAAAATACTTCCTGGGTTTTGTTAACTCTATTTCTGGATTTACAACAAATCACAAGCTGCTGACTGATCACTGCTACTGTTGATCTCATTTTCTTCTTTATTTTGTCTTAATTCCGGGTACACATCCTGTAAACTTCCAAGTTTGAGGACATGAAATGAAGTATAGATGGATTCTCTGTTTGATTTTCCTACTTGTATTCTATATAGTACCATGATTTCAATAGGTTCTCGTTTGTAATTAAAACCGGACTGTTGAGACTATTGGTATTGATGATTGTTTGTTTAGTATTAGCTTTAGTATGGCATAGCCTAATCTCTTCTGTTAGAACGACTTTTTTAGAAGAGACTGTTATGAGCTTGAAACTAATTTTGAAATCATTTGCATCTATGACTACTAATTAGATATTCAAATTATCATAAGAAGTTAGCAGAAATATCAGTTTTAGTATGTTTGATTCAGAATTCATTATCATGTTAATTTGAGAATTAGATTAGAATAATATGTTGAAGTCGGATCCAAAAATAGCATGTGTTGTCCTATTACTGTGAAATCGAGCATTAGGTAGTTTAAATGTGTTGGCACTCTAGTCTATTCACCTGTTGTCTGTTGCACAAATAGAAATCCAAAAGAGCTCAAATGTGCTGATTTGCTCTCAAAGGCAGTAGCTTATAAACAAATATGCAAGCTTACAAGCTTCAGCAATTGTTGAATAAGCTGAACAATATGCATATGATGGTTAGAATCAAGGTTACATGTTGAAATTATACTGAATTCAAAACCATTTGTTGGATCACTAATAACTAAGCCTATTAAATCAATAATCTGAGATCCAAATAAAGATCTGCACTGGATATAGGCTCATCTCAGAGCCCAAACGTGACAACCTATGTCCAAAATAAGAGCTAGGCCTAAATCCGTTTAAGGCCCAACGTCAGATAGCTCTTTATAGGGCTAATCGAATTCTTTTTCCTCTGAGCTGAGTCCCAGACCCAGCCTGCTGGAGCTTTTATGTCAATTGCTGAATTTGTTGGTTTTGGGCTATTCAAATTGAGTCATAAGACGTTGGCCCAACTTTATCCAAGTGAGATAGCTTTTTTCATAAAGCTGACAGTTTGTTCTTCTTTTTCTTGAGTTATTTTGAGGCCCAAAAAAAATATGTTGAAGGTTGGGGTTCATATTAAGGTCATCAAGATTAATTTTGGAACTTGGGTTTTGGGCCTTCTAGTTAAGTAGCATGCTCGAATTAAGAGGTTTCCCTCTTGTTCAAGTGTGGACTTGAACTGGAGGCCCAAATTCCTTGATTACTTTAATAATAGTAATTAACAAAGCTAATTAATTAGGTTTCTTTTTTAGAGACAAACCATACTAGAAAATAATAGTCCCTTTTAGGACGGCCTTTAAAATAAACAAGGTGCGCCACGCCAAATGAAACTCATAAATTGTGTGGCCCTCTTTAAATACTTATATTAAAATACGTAGAATTTGAGACGTGCCATTTAACGAATTTTCATGGCCTCCGCAAAGCTAATGACACGTTAGCCGCTTTAGGCGCGCTTTTTAATAATGTTACCTTCCTAAATACGGGTGTGCATTTCATGCAACCCAAATCCAAATCCCAAAATGTTGAATAAAATGTGTCGAGGATCCGGGTGCATTTCATGTGACGTGATCCGAAAACATCTTTTAAACGACGTTCAATTTCTTAAAAAAATTTCAATTAAAAGCGGTAAATAATTTAAAAAAAATGCACTCTAGGATGACATGTATAAAAATCAAATTTTTAGCCAATTATAATTGTTTAAGCGACCGTGCTAGAACCACGGGATCCGGGAGTGCCTAACACCTTCCCTCGGGTCAACAGAATTCCTTATTCAGAATTTCTGGTTCGCAGACTCCACTCGGGAAGTCAAAATTTCCTCGATTTAGGATTCAAGATAAACCGGTGACTTGGGACACCAAAAGCCAAGCCTATCCCAAGTGGCGGCTCTAAAAATCGAATAAATAATCCCATTTCGAATAATTTCACTCTAAATGGAAAAATTCCCTTATCCACTTATCCTTCGGGGTAGGTGTGTAAAAAAGGAGGTGTGACACTAAGCATCGCAAGAGTACTCCCTCAAATGACCTTCTGTATAGAGTATCTTTGTAGTAAAGGAAGCGAGGTGCACGACGATGGATTTTAGTCCTTCTCCTCGGATTTTCTGGAAGTATCCCATAGCATAAGTAGTCGATAATGGGTTTTCTCCATTCTTCTTTCTCAACTTTAGAAACAGCGACAAGATGCTTGAGTTCATTTTCTTCACCTTCAGTCTCATTTGGTGGCGGTACTACCTATTTTTGGCAGACCGTAACTTGCGCTTGATCAGGCAGGGGTAACGATGAAGCTAGGGCAGCTAAAGCATTAGCTTTCTTATTTTCTTTCCTTGACACATGTTGAATAGGCACATCACCGAGCCACCCCATTAACTGTTTATCGTAATCATGATATGGACGTAGTTCAGGCTTCTTGACCTCATAACTACCTAAAAGCTGATTGACCACTAGCTGAGAGTCACCAAAGACTTGCAATTGCAACCACTTCATTTCGACAGCCATTTCAAGCCCAAGTATGAGTGCTTGATACTCAGCAACGTTGTTAGAGCAGAGTTGCATCAACGTAAAAGAGTACGGCGGAACTTCACCTTGAGAAGTGACAAATACTACACCAGCACCAGCACCAGCACCAGCACCAGCTCTTTCGTGATGTGCAGCACCATCAAAGTACATCTTCCATGGAGGTTGAACTTCAATGACCATTGCGTCCTCATTAGGTAGTTCGTCAGTTAGCTCCCAATCATCAGGTATAGGGTGATCTGCCAAGAAGTCTGCTAACACTTGTCCTTTTATAGCCTTTTGAGGGATGTACACAATTCCAAATTGTTGAAACTAGAGGTACCACCTTGCTAATCGATCACTAAGGATAGGTTTTGACATCACGAACTTGATGGGATTTGCTCTAGAAACAAGACGAACGACATGAGATTGAAAGTAGTGCTTCAACTTTTGAATTGAGAAGACTAGTGCCAAACATAACTTTTTGATTGGCGAATAATTCAGCTCGTTTGGTGTCATCATCTTGCTCAAGTATTAAAGAGAGTTTTCTTTTCCCTCACCATTTTCTTGGGCCAACAGTGCTCCAACAAACCTTTCTTGCGCCTCAATGAATAGTATCAATGGCTTTCCAAGTATAGGGGCTGCTAAAACTGGAGGCTTCATCAAGTAGGATTTAATTCTCTCAAAGGCATTGCTACACGCTTGGTCCCATTTGAAAGGGATACATTTCTTCATAAAGCGACTAAATGGTTGGCACCTCCTAGCTATGTTTGAGATGAATCTCCTAAGGTACGCTAACTTTCCTTGCAGACCTTTCAATTCGTGAATATATCGAGGCTCAGGCATATGTAAGATTGCATCTACATTGGATTGATCAATTTTAATCCCTCGATGTTAGACAATGAAACCAAGGAACTTTCCAGAAGTAATTCCAAAGGCGCATTTAAATGGATTCATCCTAAGTTGGTACCTTCGGAGCAACTCAAACACCATTCTCAACTCTTTCAAGTGGTCGCTCTTCTTTCTTGATTTTACCACCAAATCGTCAACATAGCATTCGACATTCTTGTGGAGAAGGTCATCAAAGATATTCTGCATAGCTCTTTAGTAAGTAGCACTAGCTTTTTTTAAGCCAAAAGGCATTACCTTGTAGCAATAAATTCCCATGGGGGTACAGAATGCAGTAACCTCTTCATCTTTTGGCCATGCAAATTTGGTTATAGCCTGATAAACCGTCCATAAATAACATTGCCTCATACCCAGTAGTAGCATCGATCATTAGTTCTAGAAAGGGAAGCAGGAATTCATCTTTCGGACACGCATTGTTGAGATCCCTAAAGTTAACGCACACTCGAATCTGGCCATTTTTCTTCCTTAAAGGGACAATACTTGAAACCCATGTTGGGTATTTAACTTCACGAATAAAGCCAGCTTCGATGAGTTTGTTAACTTCGGTTTCAATCAAGGGAACCAAGTCCGGCCTAAAGCGCCTTTGAGCTTGTTTAATAGGGCGAGCACCATTTTTGACTGCAAGGTGATGGACTACTACTTTCGGATCCAAGCCAGACATCTCTTTGTAACTCCAAGCAAAGACATCCCTGAACTCCTTGAGTAACTCAATATAAGTGCTTTCTTCATCAACTTCTAGTAAAGCACTTAGGTAGGTGAGTCTTGGTCCTTTATCTGTTCCAAGGTTAACTTTTTTTAAGGCATCAACTGCCGTCTTCACCCCTTTTTCAAGTTCAGGTGGAGCATCTTTCGCATCTTCATCTTCTTGGGGGTCTCCATCATTAAGGATATGTGATAACATGGTGAAACGTCCTCTGCATTATCCTCCATTGAAGATGGAACGCCATTCTCGTCTTGTATAGTAACATGATACGAAAAACCCACACTTTCTTCATCTTCGTCACATTCCTTAGTGTGGACCACAGTATGGCTTTACCTTCAGTACTTCTTTACATGAAACCATAAGTTTTTTTTGTCGCCTCATTCTAGAAGGAACCAAACTTTGGAAATCCTTAGAGATCTTCTGGATTTTAGGCGAAGTGGGCGTTCTTATGCTTTGATAATTTCTATGGAACTTGTTCCCCTTCTTTAATGGACCCTATCTCTCAAACATGGAAGTCCTCACAGTTGATTTTCCAAGTCGATCAAAGACTTAAGGCTTGTTAGAAGCGGTAGATTCATCTTCTACACTGATATAATTGATGCTCGCCCTTCGTATGGAGATGCGCACTGGTGACGGTTTCTTGTATCCCAAACCTTCACGTGGTTGTCTCGTTGTAGCTTCCAATGGGAGCTTCCCTAACTTAGGGGCTCATTGGGATTGTATCCAGCTTTTGCAAATAGCTTGTAAGGGTTAGGATCAAAACCTTCATCTATTCACTTTGTAGGGAGTGCCACCTTCTACAAATAATTTTGGGCCACAAACCCTAAAAGTGGCTTTGAGGACAATTTCATTGCCTTCATCTTGCTTACTTTTAGGGACATATTGGAGCACATGAGTTACTTTCTTTCCATACGACGCAATATCCCCTTTATAACATTTATTTGAGTTAGGTTGTACCTCCTCAGTAACAGCTTTCGCTCTACCAGTAGTCACCTCAGCTCTTTTAGTTGTGGGCTCGTCATTATTGCTTTTCATGACATTATCAACTTTCAGCTCCTTCACAACGCGGTTCTTCAAGTAGAACTATGCATCGGCAAAGTGTGACTCGGCCTTGGTGAATGGCTCATCATCAGCAACTATCTTCTTCTCGACTTCACCCTCGTAGTATTTTAAACATTGATGGTAGGTAGATGGAACTACTTTTCATGTATCCAAGGCCTTCTAAGCAAAACGTTGTATGAAGAATTTGCATCGATCACATGCAACTATGCACTTGATTGCATATCTTAAATGGTTATTCCCAACCTGATCGCGCCTATGGCTCTTTGCCCCCCTTGGTTGAATCCTTGAATTATCACACAACTTTTCGAGAGTTCGTTCATGGGAATGCCAAATTCTTTCATAGTGCAAACTGGCAAGATGTTCACTGAGGATCCTCTGTCAACCAAAATTTGATTTACTCTTTCATGGCAAATATAGCCAACCTGGCATAATGGGCGATTGTGAAGAGTGTCACCCAGTAGAAGATTGTCATTTGTGAACGTAACCTTTTCCTCGCACACCTTAACTTCTTAAATAATAGGCTCGATGAGCTTTTCTGAAGATGATGCCAACGGTAGGTCATCTTTCTTTTCTTCCCCTTTATCAGCATTGCAACAAAAGGCCTCAATACCATAACGGGAAATCTTCATGCGGAACCAACATGGCAAGAAATCCTCCAAGGTCACTAGATGTCGTGGCTTTTGAGGGTGGTGCACCTCCACTTTTGCTTTCTTTATATGCTTAACTAGATTCCATCTCCTCGGTCTTTTCACCATTGTTTTCCTTGTTGTTTGTTCCATTGCTCCTTTTCGTGGGCTCCTTTTGTGGCGCCTACGACGAGTCACCAACGTCCAACCTTCATCATCCTCAGGTTGATCGTCTTTAACTTTGTTGTTCTCCAGTAATTCTTCATCTTTACTTTCTTTAAAATTACATAATCCTTCTGGACTGAATGAGCCAAATGTGATAGAGACTTGGTTTGTGCTTGCTTTATTATCTTCAAGCACGATCTTTTTTCCACGAGCCAAGTCCATAATAGGTACTCTTTTTCTTGCGTTTCTTTTATAGTCAACTTTCCAATTGGCTTATCTTGAAATGAAGTGGATTTCATATTGTGCTTCTTGCTCACCTTCGTCGTGAACTTCACAGGTGATGTATTGACATTCATAGCCTCTTTGTTTTCAGATCTGGGTATAAACTTGCTCCATTTCCTGACTTCTTTCTTGTCGTTCCCTTTGTGAGGCTCATAGATAGGCAGCCTTTCGTTTCCGGCGGAAGCCATGCTTAACTCTATGTCATGGGCGCGAGTCGCAAGTTCTTCAAATGTGCTAGGACTGATACCTTGCAAGATGTAGCGGAGTCCCCAATGCATGCCTTGGATGCACATCTCTATGCCTGAAGCTTCACTAAGCCTGTCTTTGCAGTTGAGGCTTGCATTCCTCCAACGATTGATAAAGTCGATAACTGGTTCCCCCTTTCGTTGACGAGTATTTGTAAGCTCTATCATACTCACAGTACATCTCGTGCTATAAAAGCAATTGAGGAACTCTTGCTCTAGTTGATCCCAGCTATCAATAGATCCAGCCTCGAGGTCTGTGTACCAGTCAAAAGCATTTCCTTTTAGCGAGCGGACAAACTGCTTGACGAGTAATCTCTATAAGTCCCAGCATTGTTGCACGTCTCAACAAAGTGCGCCACATGTTGCTTTGGATTACCTTTACCATCAAACTATTGAAACTTTGGAGGTTGGTAGCCAGTAGGCATCTTCAACATATCGACCCTTGAAGTGTATGGCTTTGCATATGTAAGGGAGGACTTGGAAGCAACTTCATACTTGTTCTTAATAGTTCCTTCAATGAACTCCTTCAGTTGATCAATCGGAATCATCCCTTCAGATGAGACAAGGATAGCCTTAGTGGATGCTACTTGTCTTGGGGGAGAATCACTCTCTGGAACTTCTGGGAGCTTGCCAGGTGCATGGGTGGATTCTTCTTCCATCAAGATTCCCACCATATCTGTTAGTTTGTCAATTCTAGCATCTTGATTTTGCATGCACTTGGTCAAGCCAGCGATTGCTTCCGTCAAGTTTCCTAATTGCTCCTCCACAGATGAAGTTTTTTTCATCATGGCTTGCATGACTGTCATGGACGATGGCGAATAGCATGGATTGTCACACAAATTGATCTTCGATTGGCTCACTCTATGTGTTGTAAGTGGGGAGGATCCATCACTTGAAGCATCATCATCTTCCTTCACAGCAGAGTACTTGGATCCGGAGAGATCAAGCAGAGCAAGAGTTTTCTTGATCTGTTCATCAACATCGCTTCCTCCTTCGGGTGCATTTGTGGAAGATCTTTCTCCTTTTGAGGATGAAGATCCAAAAATGGGGATTGATGCGGACGGCACTTGGGGTTCTTATTGTCCTAACGAGTTTGCTTTGCTCCTCGTAGCTGGTCCAAAGCTTCCATAAGTAACATCGAGGGTGCTTTCCATATCAGCATAGAACCTGGACTTAGCAACCTTGGTGAAAGTTGAACTGGAGTTGATTTTCTTTGAAGCCATTTCAATGTTCTTGAACTTTGGTCATTGAAAAGTTGAGATGAGAGGTAGAGATTGTCCCACAGGGCATGCCAGAATTTGTAGACAATAAATTTGCGTCGAGAAAATAAAATCAACACTAAAAAGAATATTGCAACAATTGTAGTATTTTATTTCAAATAATATGAGTGTACAATCTCTATGAATCCTCTGATTCTTGTTTTCAATAGTAAATAAATTCAAGGGCCTTTGGGCTTGATCTTGAATATGTGTTGCCACGAACGATGATCTTGTTCTTGAGCTTGAGCTTGATTACTTGAACTTGACCTTGATTTCTTCTTCGTTCTTGAGCTTGAACTTGATTTGTTCTTCGTTCTTGAGCTTGAACTTGATTGCTTGAAGCTTGAAACTTGTGGAGGAATTTGCAGCGTTTGATCCACGAGCTATTTTTTGCTTCTTGTTATAACTTATGGCGTCTTTTCTAAGTTATGAAGACCCCTATTTATAGTTGTGGAAGGGAGGAGTTGTGATAAGAACAAACTCTTTCTGATCAATCAAATTGAAGTGTGACATGGCCGCATTTGATTGGCCAGAGCATGTCACTTTCATACGTGGCGCGATTTCATTAGCCTTTTAATGTGACTTGGCATGCCTTGTCATTTAGACACGTGGCATGGTCCTATTGGCTCTTCCATTTGACATGGTGTGCCACATCATTTGACACGTGGCACCAAACTGGACCTCTAGGAAGATGATATATTGGACCTAGTAAAGTGGGCTCATCATTTGTAGCCCAATTGTATAGGCTAGCCCACTCAATATTATTAGACTTAAATAATTAATTCAATTATATTAGCCCATAAATTTTATTTGGACTAATATATTTAAAATAGTCCAAATTATTTTATTGAGTTTAAACTCAATAACTTTTGCATGCCTACAAATAGCATTAAATATTTTTGTCACGTAATAGCCAATTACTGATTGTAAGTAATCAATGTAAATTATGAAAACAGATTACCAAATAAGGTGAAAGAATAGAAAGCTATGTTCCACTTAATCTGATGTCAATGTGTATTGATGTGCAATTCTTTTAATTCTCATCTCCTTATATGTGACATTCTTTTAGTTAGCAAAATTCACATTTATTTTAATAGCGAAGAGCGAGTTTTAATTCTGCTATACTTCATCTTAAGGTTCATTTATTCCCAGACTTTTTCCAATTCTGGACCTCCCTCTCCAAATAATTGCGTGTGAATATTGCGGAAATGACCCCAAGTAGTCACTTTTAAGCATAATTTTTAAAATATATCAACTGTATACAATGTATTTAAATATTAGCCAATTCTCTCAAACTTCAGGACACGGCATCCTGAAGTTCAAACTTCAAAGATCAAACTTCAGGACATTGTGTTCTAAAGTTCATAAATTGTATCCAGAAATTCGAATCTTATATCCTTAATTTCTAATTAGCAATTCAAATATGTAGGACACTAAGTCCTGAATTCTAAATTAGCAGCTCAAAAATTTAAGATACGTAGTCCTGAAATTTGAACGAATTGGCTAATTTTTAAATATACTATAAATTATAAATTTATTTTATATAACAGACTTAAAAATGACTACTAATGCATTTCGCCCATGAATATTCAGCTAGTTGCAAGTTTGGACAATATCTGTGGGCTAGCAAAGTCTTCACTTATGAGCTGCCCATAAGTTGGGAATATTTGCAACGTGTGGCCTTCTTTGGGACCAGTCTTTAAATTATGTTAGTTTAGTGGGTTAGATATTACCTTTCAAAATAGTAGAATTAAACTTTTTGGAGACAGATTTAGCCTACTGGATTAACAACGACATTATTTAAATATTGACATTGTATTTAGAGGTTAATCACTTTAACAAATATGACATGTGATCTGAAAATTAGTTTTGAATTTAAAATGTCGAATCAGGTGGTCAGTTTTGAACTTTAAACCTTTGCTCTAATTTTAAGAATTGGTCAATTTCTAAATACAAAGCCACAAAAGTGAGTATTAAGATATCGTTGACTTTCTCTGTTAGGTAAAATACTAGTGTAGACAATAAATTTGCATCGAGAAAAATAAATTCAAGACCAAAAATATCGCAACAATCGTAGTATTTTATTTCGAATATTTGAGTGTTACAATCTCTATGAATCCTCTGATTCTTCTTTCCAATGGTAAATAGATTCAAGGGCCTTTGAGCTTGATCTTGAATCTATGTTTGTTTCCACGAACGATGATCTTGTTCTTGAGCTTTAGCTTGATCGCTTGAACTTGACCTTGATTTGTTCTTCGTTCTTGAGCTTGAACTTGATTTGTTCTTTGTTCTTGAGCTTGAACTTGATTTCTTGAACTTGAACTTGATTGCTTGAAGCTTGAAACTTGTAGAGAAATTTGCGGTGTTTGATCCACGAGCTCTCTCTTGCTTCTTGTTATAACTTCTGGTCTCTTTTCTCAGTTATGAAGACCCCTATTTATAGTTGTGGAAGGGAAGAGTTATGATAAGAACAAACTCTTTCTGACCAATCAAATTGAAGTGTGACATGGCCGCATTTGATTGGCCAGAACATGTCACTTGCACACGTGGCGCGATTTCATTGGCCTTTTAGTGTGACTTGGCATGCCTTGTCATTTTGACACGTGGCATGATCTCATTGGCTCTCCCGTTTGACTTGGTGCGCCACGTCATTTGACACGTGGCACCAAATTGGGCCTCTAGGAAGATGACATCTTGGGCTTAATGAATTGGGCTCATCACTTTAGCCCAATTAAATGGGCTAGCCCAATGAATTAAGACTTATTTATTTAATCCATATATATTGGACTTACATAATTAATTCAATTATTTTAGCCCGTAGTATTTATTGGACCAATATATCTTGAATTTAAAATATAGTCCAAATTATTTCATGGATTTAATTTTAATAAAATTTATATGCCTACAAATGCCCCCTACTTCAAGGCTTATCAGGGTATAAAAAAAAAACTTGTTAATCCTCAAAGATTAGCCTTGAAGTAAGACAAAAGAATTTTAATTGTCTTATTGCAATTGCGCTCGGAGAGTTTGATTGATTATAAAATCAAAGAATTAATAGTCTTATTTCAAGATTCAAAGCCTCAATTAAAGTCAATACATATTTGGCCCCACGTGAAAATATCTCATGATTTTAGCTATTTTTGAACTTAATTTCTAGAAGACTAAGAAATAGAAGTTGAACTCATCTTATTCAGACATCCAATTCCGCGTAACTATCTTTCAAATTGATGCCTAATTCCATGGAATTTGAATTTGAATGGACTCGTAAAGATAGATTCCGGAGTATTTGAGTTTCAATCGAACTGTAATTCTCTCAACAGTGTCCAATATGATGAACTCAAATCCTTATTTTAAAGAGATCAACTCTTAGGGTGTCTATTGAATCCACGCCTATAAATACAAACACTGAGCAACATCTATTTTCCGCGTCATGGTTTATAACCAAAGGCAGTCTCGACACGGCTCTTCTAAGGTAATGCTCGTCCTTTTCCTTCCTTTTTTTTTGCTGCCTTCTTTTTTGTTGTTGTAGGCAATGGAGATATCTTCATCAACAAGGTTAGACGCACATAGAAGGAAAATTCGTGGCAAAAAATAGAAGGACAAATTCTCAACAGTATATAGAAGTATCAAATCCATGACAATATATAGAAGGATCAAATCCATGAAGGGGCCAACTTAAGGTGCAAAGGGACTTAAACGTCCACCTTAAGATTGAAAAATTTTAGTTCATTTTAAAGACAAACCGAAAATGATGTCAACTTAAGGTGCAAAGGGACTTCAACGTCCACCTTAAGATTGAAAAATTATAGTTCCTTTTAAGGACAAACCTATGATGAGGTCAACTTAAGGTGCAAAGGGACTTCACCTTAAGATTGAAAAATTATAGTTCCTTTTAAGGACAAACCCGCGAAGAGACCAACTTAAGGTGCAAAGGGACTAACATGTCCATCTTAAGATTGGCAAATTAGAAAACTTCAACTTGAAGACTTAGCGGACTTTACAGATTTCAACTTGAAGACCAACAAACTTGAAGTTTTGACGGACTTGAAAATTTGGTGGACTTTGTTGCTTCAACTTGAAGAGCAGTAGACTTTCAAACCTCAACTTGAAAAATTAGCAGACTTGAAGACTTCAGCTTTAAGACTAGTAGGACTTAAATAATTCAACTTGAAGACCGGCGAAATTGAGGACTTCAAATTGAAGACCGACAGACATAAAGACTTGGAGGGATTGAATAGTTCAACTTCAAGTTTGGTGAACTTGCAGACTTCAACTTAAGGGCGGTGGACTTTCAAAATTCAACTTGAAGGGAGGTGGATTTGCAAAATTCAACTTGAAGAGCGGCAAACTTGAGCACTTCAACTTGATCACCGACAAACATGAAGACTGGCGGACTTGCAGGCTTCAACTTGAAGGGCTGTGGACTTGCAAAATTTAACTTGAAGAGCGACATACTTAAAGATTTGGAGGCTTATATAATTCAACTTGAGGACCGATGAACTTGAGGACTTCAAATTGAAGATTTGGCCTTCTACTAAAAGTCTACATCCATCCATCGGAGATGCCAACTTGCTATGGAGGCTTGCCCCTCGGTGAAGAGGATCAGGTCATACCGCAGTTCAGAATAGGTAATTTTTTTTATGTCCTAACTTTTTCCTAGGCACTCTCTTTCGAAGTTTTCAACCTAGCGGACCTTCTTTTTTTTTTGGGCCGTACACAGTTTATACTCTTGCGGGCCAGGAGTGTAGCAATATGCAGTTTAGGCTCGTATGTCGAGGAGCGTGGCAACTTCAAGGATAATACTTATTCGAAAACTTGCCATTGATAGGGCCGATTCTCATGCCATCTGCATCAACCAGCTTGTAAGCCCCACTTGAGTAAGCTTCTTGTACGACATATGGCCCATCCCATTTTGAAGTGAACTTCCCTACAGGTTTATGGGAAGTAATTATGGGTCTTCGTACGGCAAGGACTTGATCTCCTACTTGAAAGGATCTCGGGCGAACTCTTTTATTGAAGGTGCGAGATAATCGAGCTTGATAACATTCAAGACTCTGTTGAGCTTCCAACCTATTTTCATCAAGAGCTTCCAACTCTGCTAATCGAAGTCGAGCATTTTCTTCATCAGTGATCCCTTCTTGAATAGCCAGTCGTAATGAAGGTATTTGACGCTCAAGTGGCAAGACGGCTTCGACTCCATAAACCGGTGAATAAGGAGTCGCTTGTGTTGGCGTGCGGTGAGTCATCCTGTATGCCCATAGAGCTTCTTCTATACGGTCATTCCAATCTCGTTTGGATTTGGAGATGACTTTCTTTAGCAAGTTGCATAGAGTTTTGTTGAATGCCTCAGCTAGACCATTGGCGGCAGCATTGTACATCGAAGAGTTACGTTGCTTGAAGCCAAAGAGATCACAAATCTTGTTCATCAGCCTATTGTCGAATGGATTTCCATTATCCGTTATTATGTAACGAGGAATGCCAAAGCGATAAGTAATGTTTACTCGGATGAAACTTGCAACATTTTCCTTCTTTACTTCCTTAAGAGCAACAGCTTCAGCCCATTTTGAAAAGTAGTCAGTTGTAGCCAAGATTTATAGGTGCCCACCAGAGGACTTTGGTAGTGGTCCAACAACATCCAATCCCCAAGCGTCAAATGGCCAGGATGCAACAGTCGGGCGCAACACTTCAGGAGGTTGATGAATAAAATTCGCATGGAATTGACAAGCCTTGCATCTTCGAGCATAGTCCAAGTAATCTTTTAGCATCGTTTGACAGTAGTATCCCATCCTTTTTATATGGAAGTGGAGCTTTGGTCCGGACTGGTGTGACCCACATACCCCAGAATGTGCCTCTTGCAAAGCTTGGAGAGCTTCTTCTTCTCCTAGGCATCGTAAGAGTACTCCCTCGAACGACCTTCTGTATAGAGTATCCTTGTAGTAAAGGAAGCGAGGTGCACGACGACGGATTTCAGTCCTTCTTCTCGGATTTTCTAGAAGTATCCCATAACATAAGTAGTCGATAATGGGTTGTCGCCATTCTTCTTTCTCAACTTCAGAAACAGCAACAAGATGCTTGAGTTCGTTTTCTTCACCTTCATCCTCATTTGGCGGCGGTACTACCCATTTTTGGCAGACGATAACCTGTGCTTGGTCAGGCAGGGTTAATGATGAAGCTAGAGCAGCTAAAGCATCAGCCTTCTTATTTTCTTTCCTTGGCACATGCTGAATAGTCACATCACCGAGCCACCCCATCAACTTTTTAGCGTAATCATGATATGGGCGTAGTTTGGGCTTCTTAACCTCGTAACTACCCAAAAGTTGATTGACCACCAACTGGGAGTCACCAAAGACTTGCAATTGCAATTGCTTCATATCAACGGCCATTTCGAGCCCAAGTATTAATGCTTGATACTCAGCAACATTGTTGGAACAGAGTTGTGTCAAGGTGAAGGAGTAAGGCAAAACTTCACCTTGGGAGTGACAAATACTACGGCAGCCCCGGCTCCCCCATGATGCGCGGCACCATCAAAGTACATCTTCCATGGAGGTTGAATTTCAAAGACCATTGTTGGAACAGAGTTGTGTCAAGGTGAAGGAGTAAGGCAATACTTCACCTTGGGGAGTGACAAATACTACGCCAGCCCCGGCTCCCCCATGATGCGCGGCACCATCAAAGTACATCTTCCATGGAGGTTGAATTTCAACGACCATTGCGTCCTCATCAGGTAGTTCATCAGTTAGCTCCCAGTCATCAGGTATCGGATGATCTGCCAAGAAGTCTGCCAATGCTTGTCCCTTTACAGCCTTTTGAGGGATGTACAAAATCTCGAATTGTTGAAATTGGAGGTACCATCTCGCTAGTCGATCACTAAGAACAGGTTTTGACATCACGAACTTGATGGGATTTGCTTTAGAAACAAGACGGACAACATGAGCTTGAAAGTAGTGCTTCAACTTTTGAATTGAGAAGACTAGCGCCAAACACAACTTTTCAATTGGCGAATAATTCAGCTCGTTTGGTGTCATCATCCTGCTCGAGTAGTAAAGAGAGTTTTCTTTCCCTTCACTATTTTCTTGGGCCAACAGTGCTCCAACAGACCTTTCTTGTGCCGCAGTGTATAGTATCAATGGCTTTCCAGGTACATGGGCTGCTAAAACTGGAGGCTTCATCAAGTAGGATTTAATGCTTCGAAGGCATTGCTACAAGCTTGGTCCCACTTGAAAGGAACGCCTTTCTTCATGAGGCGACTAAATGGTTGGCACCTCCCAGCCAGGTTTGATATGAATCTTCTAAGGTATGCTAGCTTTCCTTGCAGACTTTTCAATTCATGGGTATCTCGGGGCTCAGGCATTTTCAAAATGGCATCCACTTTGGCTTGATCAATTTCGATCCCTCGATGTCGGACAATAAAACCAAGGAACTTTCCAGAAGTAACTCCAAAGGCACATTTTAATGGATTCATCCTAAGTTGGTACCTCCGGAGCAATTCAAATACCATCCTCAAGTCTTTCATGTGGTCGCCCTTCTCTCTAGATTTCACCACCAAGTCGTCAACATAGCATTCGACATTCTTGTGGAGAAAATCGTCGAAAATATTCTGCATAGCCCTTTGGTAAGTAGCACCAGCGTTCTTCAAGCCAAAAGGCATTACCTTGTAGCAATAAATATCCTTTGGGGTACGGAATGCAGTAAGCTCTTCATCTTTTGATGCCATGCGTATTTGGATATAGTCCGATGAACCGTCCATACATGACATTGCCTCGTACCCAGTAGTAGCATCGATCATCAGTTCCGGGATGGGAAGCGGGAACTCATCTTTCGGACACGCATTATTAAGATCCCTAAAGTCAACGCACACTCGAATCTGGCCATTTTTCTTCCTAACAGGGACAATACTTGTAACCCATGTTGGGTATTTAATTTCACAAATAAATCCAACTTTGATGAGTTTGTTAACTTCTGTTTCAATCAAGGGAACCAAGTCTGGCCTAAAACGCCTTTGAGCTTGTTTAACAGGGCGAGCACCATTTTTGACTGCAAGGTGATGGACGGCTACTTTCGGGTCCAAGCCAGGCATCTCTTTGTAACTCCAAGCAAAGACATCCCTGAACTCTTTGAGTAACTCAATATAAGGGCTCTCTTCATCAGCTTCTAGTAAAGCACTTAGGTAGGTAGGTCTTGGTTCTTCATCGGTGCCAAGGTTAACTTCTTTTAAGGCATCAACTGTCGTCTTCACTCCTTCTTCAAGTTTAGGTGGAGCATCTTTCGCATCTTCATCTTCTTGAGGGTCCCCATCATTGAAGGATATGTGATAACACGGCGAAACATCCTCCAATTCCACATTATCTTCCATTGAAGATGGAATGCCATTCTCAACTTGTACAGTAACATGATACGAAGAACCCACACTTTCTTCATCTTCATCACGTTCCCTAGAATAGACCACAGTATATGGCTTCACCTTCAGTACTTCTTTACATGAAACCACAAGTTTTGTTTTTCGCCTCATTCTAGAAGGAACCAAACTTTGGAAATCCTTAGAGATCTCATGGATTTTAGGTGAACTGGGTGTTCTTATGCTTTGAAAATTTCTCCGGAACTTGTTCCCCTTCTTTAGTGGACCCAATCTTTCAAACACGCAGGTCCTCACAGGTGATTTTCCAAGTCGATCAAAGACAGAAGGCTTGTTAGAAGCGGCTGATTCATCTTCTACAGTGATATAATTGCTGCTCGCCCTTCTTATTGAGATGCGCACTGATGACGGTTGTTTGTATCCCAAACCTTCACGTGGTTGCCTCGTTGCAGCTTCTGATGGGAGCTTCCCTAACTTTGACGGTTCATTGGGATTGTATCTAGCTTTTGCAAATAGTTTGTAAGCGTTAGGATCAAAACCTTCATCCGTTCGCTTTGTAGGGAGTGCCACGTTCTGCAAACGATTTTGGGTTACAAACCCTGCAAGCGGCATTGAGGACGACTTTACTGCCTCAATTCGTTTGACCGGAAGAGTTAACTCCTTTAGCATGTTAGCTTGGCGATTAAATGATTCACCTTCACCTTTCTTCCTTTTAGGGACATATTGGAGCGCTGGACTTACTTTCTTGCCATAAGACGTAATATTCCCTCTATAAGATTTATTCGCGTTGGGTTGTACCTCCTTACTAATAGCTTTGGCTTCACCAGTAGTCACCTCTTCTCTTTTAGTTGAGGGCTCTTTATTCTTGCTTTTCACGCCATCATCAGCTTTCAGCTCCTTCACAATGAGGTTCTTCAAGTAGAACTTTGCATCGGCGAAGTGTGACTCAGTCTCGGTGAATGGCTCATCATCAGCAACTACCGTCTTCTCGACTTCACCCTCGTAGTATTTTAAACATTGATGGTAGGTAGATGGAACTACTTTATTCTCATGTTTCCAAGGCCTCCCAAGCAAAACATTGTATGAAGTCTTCGCGTCGATCACATGCAGCCATGCACTTGATTGCATATCTTCAATGGTGATTCCCAGCGTGATCGCGCCTATGGCTCTTTGCCCCCCTTGGTTGAATCCTTGGATCATCACACGACTTTATGAGAGTTCGTTCATAGGAATACCAAGTTCTTTCACAGTGTGGATTGGCAAAATATTCACTGATGATCCTCCATCAACCAAAATCCGATTTACCCTTTCATCGGGCATATAGCCAACCAGGTACAATGGGCGGTTATGAGGAGTTTCACCTAGCAAAAGATCGTCATTTGTGAACGTGACCTTTTCCTCACAAGCATTAACTTCTTGAGGAGTGGACTCGATGGGCTTTTCTGAAGATGGTGCTAATGGTAGGTCATCACTCTTTTCTTCCCCTTTGTCAGCATGGCAACAAGAGGCCTCAACACGATCACAGGAAATCTTCGTGCGGAACCAAGATGGCAAGAAATCCTCCAAAGTCACTGTATGTCGTGGCTTTTGAGGGTGGTGCATCTCCACTTTTGCTTTATTTAGACGCTTAACTGGATTCTTTTTCATTGGTCTTTTTACCATCATCTTCCTTGTTGGTTGTTCTACTGATTCTTTTCCTGGGCTCCTTTTGTGCCGCCTACGATGAGTTACCAACGTCCAACCTTCATCATCATCAGGTTGATCGTCTTCAACTTTGTTGTTCTCCAGTAATTCTTCATTTTTACTTTCTTTAATACCGCATAATTCATCCAGACTAAATGAGCCGAAGGTGATAGAGACTTGGTTTGCGCTTGCTTTCTCATCTTCAAGCACGATCTTCTTTTCGTGAGCCAAGTCCATGACTTTGTCCTTGAAGACAAATTACTTCTCCAGAGGGTGGCTTACAAGTCGGTGATATTTGCAATAGTTTGGGTCATTTGTTTTTCCAGCTTCATTTGGTCGCTTCATCTCCGGAAGCTCAATGAGATTTAACTCGAGGAGTTCTTCGAAAATGGCTGGCACATCAGAATCCAGGAATGGGTACTCTTTCGTCTGCATCTCTTTTAGAGTCAACTTTCCACTTGGCTTATCTTGAAAAGAAGTGGATTTCATACTCTGCTTCTTACTTTCCTTCGTCGTGAACTTCGTAGGTGACGTATTGACATTCATAGCTTCTTCGCTTTCAGACTTGGGTACGAACTTGCCCCATTTCCTGACTTCTTGCTTGTCATTCGCTTTGCGAGGTTCATAGATGTGCAGCCTTTCATTTCCAGCGGAGGCCATGCTAAATTCCATGTCATGGCACGAGTTGCAAGTTCTTCAAATGTGCTAGGCTTGATACCTTGCAAGATGTAGCGCAATTCCCAATGCATGCCTTGGATGCACATCTCTATGCCTAAAGCTTCACTAAGCCTGTCTTTGCAATTGAGGCTTGCATTCCTCCAACGATTGATAAAGTCGATAACTGGTTCCCCCTTTCGTTGATGAGTATTTGTAAGCTCTATCATACTCACCGTGCGTCTTGTGCTATAAAAGCGATTGAGGAATTCTTGCTCTAGTTGATCCCAGCTGTTGATAGATCCAGCCTCGAGGTCCGTGTACCAGTCAAAAGCATTTCCTTTTAGCGAGCGGACAAACTGCTTGACGAGTAATCTCCATAAGTCCCAGCATTGTTGCACGTCTCAACAAAGTGCGCCACATGTTGCTTTGGATTACCTTTACCATCAAACTATTGAAACTTTGGAGGTTGGTAGCCAGCAGGCATCTTCAACATATCGACCCTTGAAGTATACGGCTTTGCATCTGTAAGGGAGGATTTGGCGGCAACTTCATATTTGTTCTTAGTGGTTCCTTCGATGAACTCCTTCAGTTGATCGATTGGAATCATCCCTTCAGATGAGACAGGGATAGCCTTAGTGGATGTTGCTTGTCTTGGGGGAGAGTCACTCTCTAGAACTTCTGGGAGCTTGCCGGGTGCATGGGTAGATTCTTCTTCCATCAAGATTCCCACCCTATCTATTAGCTTGTCAATTCTAGCCTCTTGATTTTGCATGCATTTGGTCAAGCCGGTGATTGCTTCCGTCAAGTTTGCCAACTGCTCCTCCATGGATGAAGTGTTTGTCACCATGGCTTGCATGATTGTCGTGGATGAAGGAGAGTAGCATGGAATTTCACACAGATTGATCCTTGATTGGCTCACGCTATGTGGTGTAAGTGGGGAGAATCCATCACTTGAAGCAACATCATCTTCCTTCACGGCAGAGTGCTTGGAGCCGGAGAGGTCAAGTAGAGCAAGAGTTTTCTTGATCTTTTCAGCAACATCGCTTCCTCCTTCAGATGCGTTTGTGGCAGATCTTGCTCCTTTTGGGGATGAAGATCCGAAAACAGGGGTTGATGCGGACGGCACTTGGGATGCTTGTTGTCCTAAAGAGCTTGCTTTGCTCCTCGTAACTGGTCCGAAGCTTCCAAAGGTGACATCGATGATGCTTTCCACATCAGCATAGAACCTGGAGTTAGCAGCCTTGGTGGAAGTTAAAACGGAGTTGATTTTCTTTGAAGCCATTTCAATGTTCTTGAACTTTGTTAATTGAAAAGTTGAGATGAGAGGTAGAGATTGTCCCACTGGGCGTGCCAGAATTTGTAGACAATAAATTTGCGTCGAGAAAATAAAATCAAGACCGAAAATATCGCAACAATCGTAGTATTTTATTTCGAATATTTGAGTGTTACAATCTCTATGAATCCTCTGATTCTTCTTTCCAGTGGTAAATAGATTCAAGGGCCTTTGAGCTTGATCTTGAATCTATGTTTGTTTCCACGAACGATGATCTTGTTCTTGAGCTTTAGCTTGATCGCTTGAAATTGACCTTGATTTGTTCTTCGTTCTTGAGCTTGAACTTGATTTGTTCTTTGTTCTTGAGCTTGAACTTGATTTCTTGAACTTGAACTTGATTGCTTGAAGCTTGAAACTTGTAGAGAAATTTGCGGTGTTTGATCCACGAGCTCTCTCTTGCTTCTTGTTATAACTTCTGGTCTCTTTTCTCAGTTATGAAGACCCCTATTTATAGTTATGGAAGGGAAGAGTTATGATAAGAACAAACTCTTTCTGACCAATCAAATTGAAGTGTGACATGGCCGCATTTGATTGGCCAGAACATGTCACTTGCACACGTGGCGCGATTTCATTGGCCTATTAGTGTGACTTGGCATGCCTTGTCATTTTGACACGTGGCATGATCCCATTGGCTCTTCCGTTTGACTTGGTGCGCCACGTCATTTGACACGTGGCACCAAACTGGGCCTCTAGGAAGATGACATCTTGGGCCTAATGAATTGGGCTCATTAAATGGGCTAGCCCCATGAATTAAGACTTATTTATTTAATCCGGGGCATTTGTATCTATACCCGCTTTTTGTGCCACATTTTAACTTGTGCCCGCTTTGCAAAAAAAATTGCAAGTGTACCCGCTTTTTCACATAACTTCAGCATGCGGGGCTGAAGTAGCAAAGGCAATCACAGAAAACTTCAGCATTTTAGTAGCCGGGCCTGAAGTTCAGCTCTAGAGCTGAAGTTTTTGTTTTGTAACTCGCGAACTTCAGCTCTAGAGCTGAAGTTTTTGTTTTGTAACTCGCGAACTTCAGCTCTAGAGCTGAAGTTTTATTTTATAAGTTTTATTTTATAAGTTTTTGTTTAGTAATCGGGAAACTTCAGCTCTAGAGCTGAAGTTTTTCAGTTATAAATTAAAACTTCAGCTCTAGAGCTGAAGTTTGCTAGTTATAAAATAAAAACTTCAGCTCTAGAGCTGAAGTTTTTCTTTTGTAACCGGAAAACTTCAGCTCTAGAGCTGAAGCTTTTGTCTTTGTAACCGAAAAACTTCAGCTATAGAGCTGAAGTTATTTAGTTCATTGTATGTTTACTACCCCAAATAACACTCTTTTCACATAACTTCAGCTATAGTTCTATTTAATTACTACTAATTATTTCCCTACAAACTACAGAACCTTCAATTTACTACATTATCAACAACTGTAGTATTCTACGCAACGCAAAGAAGAAAGAAGAAGATGCATTCTGTGAAGGAGAAAGTAAGCAACGCAGTGAAGAAAGCAGCAGCAAGGACAAAGGAAGAGGTAAGCAACGCAGCAGAGAAAGGGAGCTGAAGTTTTTTAAAAAGTGGGTACAAGTTAAAAATTTTAAAAAAAATGGGTATAGGTTAAATGGGGGCGACCAAATAGGACGCCCGTGCAATTTCTACAAATCCATATATATTGGACTTATATAATTAATTCAATTATATTAGCCCGTAGTATTTATTGGACCAATATATCTTGAATTTAAAATATAGCCCAAATTATTTCATGGATTTAATTTTAATAAAATTTATATGCCTACAACTAGTTTAAGCATTGGCTTGATTATTCAGGAACTTTGCGAAAGTCAAATTGATCAAAGTTATTATTTTAAGTTACATATTTTAATATTATACAGTTACTTTGAAGTTTTCATTTTTGTTATACATTTAAAATAAGTTATTTGAGTGGTCATTAGTTTAGCATATTCTATTATGTGTCTTCTTTCTTTTGTTTATCTATATTTCGTTTTAACGAGACTTGAGATAAAGCTCCCGTTTGATTATAAATTTTAGCTTTTTCTATTATTTTTTTAAAATATTGTTTGTTCATGGAATATGATCAGTTTTTGTGAAATTATGGTAAAGAAATTTCAAATCTCAAAAAACTGGTTTAGGATAATTTTTGGGAGAACTTTTTCTTCCACTCGCAAAACTTCAACTTTTCGTCAAATAAAATGCATGTATAAACACAACTTCAACTTTCAAATGCTATTCTTCGTCGCAACTTCAAAATCTCTTTTTTCAAGTTTCAACCAAATCTATTTCTAAATGGTTACTCCCAAACGCACACGCAAGTATACGTGATCGTACACATAATATAGGATTGTAAGTCCAAATATCGTACCCACGGGGACTTGTGATTAACTATCAACTAAATTAAACTCAAACAGTTAATCTATTCAAGTAATTCTTAAGGTGTGATTCAATTAAAGCTAATCTAGAGTAGTAAACTAAGAAATTAAAGGAAACAAGTTGGAAAAATTAGACAGTAATTTAATGAAAGACGATATTCTCGAGCTATGGGTTAGCTAACAATTCCGTTGAGTCTTCTACTTGAATTGTCTAATTAATTTATCTGGTTTATTGATTGACAGGGTTAATATTACCCGTAGTATTCTCCCGAAATACTACTCGCCTATTCAAGCTACCTAATGCCTATATTCCTATAGAATTAGGATTAATAATAATGCATTAATAATTCCAGTATAGTAACCAAGCAAGGAGATTAGGTATGTCCCTATCCTAGCTGCAAATCCGTTCCCGACGCCCAGGTTCAAGATCTTGCTCTACTCAATCTTATATGCGATCTAGAATTCTCTCTCCCGAGTTCAATCATAGATTCGTAGATATTATTCAATTGGTGATCAAGCAATCAAATAACTAAGCGCAAGATAGAATAAATAAACCCATATGATAAATTAGTAATTAAGAACAAATCAAGATTCAAATTACAACGTTCATGTAGCACCAACAACTCTAGAACTAATAAACTATGAGATTAAAGGAAGAGAAAAAGAAGAAAAACTAGTTTGAAGCCTCCTCCAAGCGTGGTCCGTGTTCCTGCACGTGAATTCCCCTTCAAAGTATGTTAGATCTCCTCCAAATTAGGTTTAGGACCTTTTTTATACAAGTTTGGGGCGTCTAGGACCGAAAAAGATCTTCTACTAGTCGAACTAGGACAATTCCCGAGATTGGGCGCCCTGAGCAGTGCGTCGCGCTAGCCTAGGTGCTAAAAGTTTTGGGCTTCTGGTTTTAGCGCCACAGGTAGCGCGACACGCTACCCTTGACGCTAGAATTCGGCACTTATCCAATTTCTTCTTTTTAAGCTCCAACTTATGTGCATTCAATCCAATTCACTCTCAGTTGATTCCTACACATATAAATACAAAAAATTAGCTCAACTCATTGCAATTACACATTAGAACCAACAAGAATAGAGCAAAATATGAGGCGATTCATATATAAAAATATATATATATAGCCAAACATCACTAGCAATGTATTGGGTAAAACTGAGTTTATACATATCGAAGTGATTGAAAGATGACATGTCATGACACGTAGGCAGGTCAAAGAATGATGATTAGCAAAGAGGCACGAGTTGCAACAGATACGAGCGGAAGCACAAGAAGAGGCACGAGCAAATATTCAAAAGACTCGATGCTCGTACCTATTTAAGTCTAAAAGCTGAGAAGAACGAACCTGACAGCACAGAAGAGCCCAGATACGGTGTTTAATAAGCACTAAATACTGAAAACGTTAGAGAATCTGTATTAAATTACAATGATTATGTAACGTAGCATTTAATGCCTTTAATCGTCCATAATGACCTTATTATGACAAAGGCAAAACGTATAACTTAAAAATAGCTATAAAAGGGAGAAGACTGATCATTTGTAAGGACACGAAAAAATCAACTGAATATATTGGATTACTTTGTTTTCTGCTATCTATTTGTTATCAAAATCAATTTCTTTTATTTATTCTTTGATTATCAGTAACCCGAGTTCTTCTAAAAATAATGCTTTGACTGAAATTCCATTGTTTGGTTAAACAAGCAAAGAAAACCTAATGTTGATATTAATAATAAAGTTAACATCAAGGAGAAATTGATGAGGTTTTATTCTAACGACTATCAGAAAATTATTAGTAGCATTTTTTATGAGTTTCTTGACCTTTTTAATGGACAATTCTTGTAGGGTCTACCATACAAGTCTTTTGTTTCTGATTTATGGCACATGACGACCATGTCAGATCCACCACTAATTGTTATTGCCCCGCTCAATTTTACTTTTCTTTTTTTTTCCTTGTCTCCGTTACGATTTCTTCATTACTTTCCTCTTTTGTTACAATAATATTCTACTAGTACGACGAAATCTTGAAAACTATGCAGCTGTAAGAGACTCCCGATCTTATTTAGTACTAGTATATGTACCTGTTCGTTGTGCGAATAATATAAAATATATTAAAAAGTATTTTTTTTTAAAATACGGTAGACACAAAGGAGCATTAAAGTGCTACTGTTAGTTTATGAACATATAAATGTACAGTATATTCATACATTCAAGTCATGAAAAAATATACTTATCCATTAGAAAACATCCGGTCAGGAAAGGATGTAGTTTCAAATATGACACATAGGATAAACTAATTTTGTGATAGAACAACATTTATGGTACAATAATCGCACTGCAGTTGCTACATATCACATCTACTGCTTGCAAAGTGCTTGGACCTTTGACATTCATCATTATTTTTCCGAAGTTCTAGTAGTGGTTGAGGTTTTAGCTAAACTTTAGTCAAATAATATCTTGACAAACAATAAAAAAATGGTTATAATTCACCCTAAGAAGATAGCACTGTGATCATCAAACACTCCTTTGCATTGAAGTATACAGCAGAACTATTGGGAAAGCAAAAAATCCCAAAATGTTGGATGTCTTAGGTGATACTGTCTCCAGAGGCGATGCTGAAATGCAAGACAAAAGGGCAAAACTATTGAACAGGTGAATTCATACATCGACGATTAAAACTTTGGAGAATATGAATTTCTGCATGCTATACATAATAGAACCAGTAGAAAGACAGTTAAAGAAATCCACATTGGCAACAGCTAAATTGCTTTTTGTTCCGAAGGAAACTTGAGGTGTTGGATGAGCTAGGAGGAAATCCTTTTGAAATTAATAGTATAAAATGGAATGAATTAGTAATGAACTTAACTTTAAAGAAGGTAAGCACCAACCAATAAGTATTGTCATAATATTTTCAAAACTAACATAAAATAATTATATAAAATATTTATTGTCCACATTGTTTCATTGAAATATTTATGTCAAGATCCAAGCAACATTTTAAGATTAACAACAACATTGAAAACACAAAAATCTTACTTCATAAGGTATAATCTTTAGAACCTAAATAAAAAAAAACAACAATAGTAAAATAGTTCAATTGAATGCATCATAGTTAGTCGATTGATATGAACCTTATCACAACTTCTATCGATGATGTGTTTCATACCCCAAAAATCAAAAAAATATTGGTATTCACAAATTACTTGACTTCATGGGCTTGATCTTCACGTTGGGGCTAGCAGATTCAAATATCTTATTATGAGTCGATGATTTCAACAGAACAACCTTCATATTGGCCGCCTTCCACGAGATAACTTCGAGAACATCAAATGCCTCCTTTATTGACCATTCTAAAAGGTGAAGCGAATAGTCAACGAATTCATCATTAGAGAGAAAGCAACAACCATTGGAGAATTGACTTTCATTTGAAGAAATTTGGCATTTTAATCCTTTCTATCATCCGTAATCACAAGATATGAAAGTTCGTGATGTTTGACGTGCACAATGGTAACTTGATATCAAAATTAAGATGTAAGTCTCCAGAAGTGCGATCGAAAAGAAAATATTAGTGTTAAAATAAATAATACTATGCTGCCAAAAACCGGCGATACAGTAGCAAAATAAAAATTTCCTTTCACAATGCACAAAGCTGTTAAAAGCAGAATGTAAGAAATTCAAAGATGAGTTAAAAATAATATCTATATAAATATACAAAGAATCTGGATTTGCTTTTCGTATATATTGTAGCTCCATAGGTCTTCTTTTGAAAGGTTCAAGCGGATCGTGGTTTAAACATTCCTGCAAAGAAATATAAACTTTTTATCACGGCGCACGAAGCTGTGAAAAATAAAATGATAAAAATTTAGAACATTATTCAATAGAATATCAGTATTAACATACAAATAATATGGACCTGATGCTTGTATGTATCACAACTCAAGAAGTCCTCTTTTTAACGATACAAACAGATCGTGGTTTCAATGTGTCTGCGGAGATTTATGATTTTTTTAGTTAGGACGCACAAAAATGTAGAAAGCACAATACTAGATACTTAGAACTGAATTCAAATGCCTATCTGTATAAATGAATTACTAATCTGGAGCTTGTATGGATCAAAATCTGACCACGCGAATTAGCATTAACAGGAATGGTAAGAGGTTAACTAAGCCGTGGTCGTACTCACTAGATATTATAACGATTAATACCTCGGCCAACGCCGAGATCGTACCCCAAGAAGCCTGTGTGGCGAAGAAAATGTCATGGTAGTTGAGGGAGGCGACGTGAAGTACAGTCAAGGGAATGAAGGCCCTCTGGTGAAGGACCGATGGACAAATGGAATACTGACAATATATATAGGAGATGAGAAGACAAGATGTACGGGGATCTTTCTCTCCCTGAAGGAGAACAACAGAAGAAAACCATGAAAGGGTTTAGATAGGGAAGATAAACCTCTATAATTATGATCGTCAAATCAATAAATTTAGATCTCATAGTCATCAATGGCATTCCTTCTTTTCCTTCTTTGCTCTTACATTTCGGGACGATACTCTAAAGATGTAAGTTTATTATCATGCTTGATGTCTTTTAAGAATCTTGAATCGAGCTACAAGCCTTTCTATGTCTCATTTTCTTTTTACTCATTAGAGTTAGATCGGTAGTTAATTATTCCTGGCTAAGTTTTATCCTTTATTTTCTTCATTAATTAGTTGAACAAAAATCTTAACACTTTTTGATTAAACAATTTGGCACCGTCTGTGGGGATTTCTTAGCCAAAATTTTAATTTCCTTTAGATCTAAAGCCAACCACATATCACTTCTAAAGATGCTGTCTTAACCTCGCCATCTCGGTATAAACACCAACTCGCAAAAAGTGATAGATAAGCTTCTGAGAGTAACCAAACCAATCTGGGTCAGATCTCTACACGAAATCGAAATTATGTTCGGTGTCTATGATAAACCCACGCCTCATCTGTAGCGATGGGTTTGGCACGTCATATGTATGTTTAACGTAGGATCTCGGTCACCACGCACTTAGCACGACCGCAAATCCTATTTGACGTATTCACCTTGTGTACCGGTCTGTACTCCCACCTCTTAGGAAGGGATGATAGTCTACTGTGTAATTTTTTTGAGATAACAGGCATATCCTGCCTTATTTTCGTACCCACAAGCGCTATGCGATTTATGAATAGAGTATGACATATTTTTCTTATTGATTGCACATATTAGACGATACCGAATTGGGACTCGGTCTCAATATCCCAACAAGCAAGGTAAGTCCAACCCACGAGAAACCCAGACGCGACTAACGACAAAGCCAAACACGGCTGCCAAATTTGAAACCGCCATCCGTGCACGGGGCGAAACAAGCGACCCTACAACGCCTTTCCCCCTTTTCACCGACTTACCAGGCCAAGGTAATAGGCAATTTTGTTTGGGTTTAACTTATCACGCTCTATTTTTGGTTCGGAACATGAACACGAGCATTCTCACAGGACGCGAACAAGGAACAAACGCCACCAAACACATCCGAAAAATGTTATGTACCATACCACCTCGCAAGCAACGACCGAACAAAGCCCTCTAAGCCGTACCGTACTACAAATAACAGAAACAGCTCGGAACAGGTCGACAATGTTAAGAAACAATCTCTGGAACCGGGGACTGAGCGATGGGCCCATAAAACACACGATAATCTCCGATGAAAGCAAAGTTAAATGAACCGGGACTCACCCCGACGCACAGTACTCTCAATAAAAGCAAAATTAAACAAATCGGGACTCACCCCGACGCGCGCATAAACAATACGATGTTCTCCAATAAAAGTAATACAATGGGTTACAATTTCGGCCTCGCTCAAATTAACACCCTTGCGACCATTGGCCATCGCCAAATGAAAGGAAAGTTCGACCTCGCTCGAATATACAATGGGTTACAATTTCGACCTTGCTCGAATTAACACCCTTGCGGCCATCGGCCATTACCAAATGAAAGGGATCTCGACCTCGCTCGAATTTACAACGGGTTACAATTTCGATCTCGCTCGAATTAACACCCTTGCAGCCATCGCGTATCACCAAATGAACGGAAAGTTCGACCCCACTCGAATTTACAATGGGTTACAATTTTGACCTCACTCAAATTAACACCCTTGCGGCCATCGGCTATCGCCAAATGAAAGGAAAGTTTGACCTCGTTCGAATATACAACGGGTTACAATTTTGACCTTGCTCGAATTAACACCCTTGCGGCCATCGGCCATCGCCAAATAAAAGGAAAGTTCGACCTCGCTCGAATTTACAATGGGTTACAATTTCGACCTCACTCGAATTAACACCCTTGCGGCCATCGGCCATCGCCAAATGAAAGGAAAGTTCGACCTCGCTCGAATTTACAACGGGTTACAATTTCGACCACGCTCGAATATACAAGTCAAAGTGACTTCACTCAAGTTGGCAACTCTAAGTTCGACATCACTCGAATACACAAGTCAAACTGACTTCGCCTAAGTTGGCAACTCTAAGTTCGACATCGCTCGAATATACACGTCAAAGTGACTTCTGCCAAGTTGGAAACTCCAAGTTCGACATCGCTCGAATATACAAGTCAAACTGACTTCGCCCAAGATTGGAAAGTCTAAATTCGACCTCGTTCGAATATGCAAATCAAGGTCGATTCCGCCCAAGTTGACAAATCAGAAGTCAACCTCGCCCGAACTTGCAGATCTGAAGTGACTTCATTCAAACCCACACAACGAGATCCGACCTCGCTCGGATCAAGCAAACTAGATACGCCCTCATTTGAATTCCCAACTAAAAGATCAGGGACTCATCACGAAAAAATTCGAAGATCTCCTCCCCAAGGAAGAAAAAACAAAAAAAAAACGGGAGAGAAGGAGAAAGAAGGTCAAAAGATACACAAACAAAGGCGAAGCAACTATTTTATTCCAATGTACATGCGCGACAGCCGCGCCTTACCAAAGGCCGAAATAGGCCCTCAAGAAAAAGATGAAAATAAACAACAACAAAAAAAAACTAACTAAGTACAGAAGCTGCAACAAAGTTTCACTCGGCGTCATCTCCACCGCCGTTCCCCCCCGCATCATCATCATCAGAAGGAAACCCATCCTCAATATCAATGCCCTCACCAGCCTCCAATGTCGCAGGGTCGTAACCATAGGAAATACGAGCCTCGCGTGCCTTCGCCCGAGCATCTTCGAAAGCGGCCTCAGGAACACTCCCCGCCTCCCCCAAACCCTTGTATATATCTCGTTGGGCCTCGGCATGGACCCATAGCTCATACAAGCGGTGGGGGACCGCGGCAGAGGCAGATTCGGCCCAGGCCAACAGTTGTGCCTTCTCGGCCTCGAGAGTCACAACCCGCTCTCCTAGGCTCGAAGCCTCCCGGTCAATCTCACCAATACGCTCCTCGAGCCGCGCCTCCCTCAGTGTGGCCGTCGCCCTCTCAGACTCCTGCTCAGATTTGAGGACGCGGATAGTGTCACACCTCCTTTTCCTTACTACACCCCCGGAAGGGTGTGAAGGAGTTTTTCCAATTAAAGGACAATCGAAACGGGATTTATTATTAAAGATTCAGAGTCGCCACTTGGGAGATTAATGGTGTCCCAAGTCACCGGTTAAATCCCGAATCGAGGAAAAGAATGACTCTGTTTAACAGTCCGCAAACCATAAATCCGAGTAAGGAATTCTGTTAACCCGGGAGAAGGTGTTAGGCATTCCCGGATTCTGTGGTTCTAGCACGGTCACTCAACTATTATATCTGGCTTAATTATCTGATTTTAAAACATGTTTCAGCCTATGTGCTTTTTAACTTTAAACCGCTTTTATTATTATTTTTAAAGAGAATTGCAACGTCGTGAAAACACGTCTCGAACCACGTCACATAAATGCACCCGTGGTTTTTGACACATTTCAACTTCGTTGAGATTTGGATTTGGGTCACATAAATGTGCACCCGAATTTAGGAAGGTAATATTATTAAATGTCGGGCCTAAAGCAACTAGCGTATTATTGACTTTGCGGGAAGCCATGAAATTCGCTAAATGGCGCGTCCCGAGGTCTAAAATATTTTAATATAATTAAGAGGGCCACGCAATGTATGAATTTTGTTTGGCGCGGCGCACCTCATTTATTTTAAAACCCAACCTGAGGGCCTACAATTTTTCTATTATGGATTGTCTCTAAAAGGGCCCTAATTAGTCAGCATATTCGAGAGGTTCAATTTCAAACCAATTAAGCCCAGTGACTGAGTAAGTAAAGCAGACTGAGGAAAGAAATAACGTCTTTGTTTAAAACTGGGCTGCCTGGGATTGTGATAGGCCCAAAGATCCAAGGTCACTTTAATTTTGGAGCCTGTTAATACTCGTCTAGGCCAGGTACACGATCAATTCAAATTAAAAGCATATTAACTTCAAATAGTCTATCCTAAACAGACTTATTGATGTTCTGAAATCTGGAAAAAAAACAAGCTGCTATTTCGAACTATTTCTACAACCTATCACGCCGTTTACAATTCATTCCTTCTAAGTGAGCTTATGTAAAATGCAGTGTTAACCAAACATAACTAAACTAAAAACCGAAGAATCAATTTGGTTTTATGCCTATAGGATTATACATACTGATTTGAACTTCAATTCTAATCGACAGTGATTCAGCTTAGATCTCTAAGTAATGCCACCTCCAAAATTAAATCAAACAAACCTACAACTAATGCTTATGCGCTTCTGCACACAATCCATGCAGTCTAGTCAGTACAAGTAGCGATCATCCAAATAGCATCCTAAAATCAGCTCTAATACATGCTATTTTTAAAACTTTAAAAGTCAAACTAACACCAGGAATCAAACTATCCTATGCTAAGGATAAACGTTCCAATGAACAAACATAAACTCAACAGTTCACGGTACGATACAGTTCAGATTTAGTTAATATATTCGACTGCTAAAAACTGAGTTTAACTAAACTAGGCTATGACTAAATGCAGAGAAATAAACGGGACCAGCAGACGAAGAGTAGTAAACTTTCATTCCAACCGCTTAAAATCAGACGTTACACCACCATGGTTCAGGATTTGTACCTGGAAGTTGAGATATAAGAAGAAGAAGGAATCAGCAGCAGTAATTATCAGTCAACAACGTTAAACAACAGCAGCAGGAACAATTTTAGAACCAAAGCAGCTTCACACAGCCCAGGAATGAACTACAAGGGCACAGCACTAACAAATGACTCAAAAATAGCTTGATTGAACCCAAAACCACTCGAAATTAACCCAGGAACACTTTGAAACTTCAGCAGACCAAAGTTCGACTCGAATAAACCAAATTCAGCTCAAACTTAACCCAGAAACTTTTAAACACCTCAATCACTAAGAAAACAGGTGCTAAAAACTTGAAATTGGCCTAGGAAACTCAATGTAACAGTATTTTTTTTTTTTGGTTTTCTGTTGCTTCTTTTTGGTTTTTGTTTTTGAAAATTTAAGATGAAAAAGAGATTTAGAAGTCCAGATCTAGTTTTTGGATCTGAAATTCAAATTTTAGCTTCTAAACTTATGGAAATTTGGGGGAAATTTTCAGAGATTGAACCTTGTTTGGGGAATTTTCAGCTGTTCAAAACTTGTGAAGTAAGGCACTAGTGACTGCCTTTTATAGGCAAAGCTAAGGAAATTTCAGATTTTCAACTTTACATTTTAGTCCCTCTTTTAAATTCTAGTTTTAATCACTTAGTCCTCTATTTTCTGACTTGTTACTCAAGTTACTACACTAAAATTGCTGAAATTTAAACTAAGGCTCTATTCTAGAAGGGTCTAGGGAGTTCTAGCTTCAACTTCTATAAGATTCCTTTTATCTAAAGTCTATACTACCCTTGAATTTAACTTGAAATTACCAACTATGTTTACTAAACCCCCAATTCTATTAATTAGACCATGGTTAACAAAAATCTAGATTATTCACATTAATTGCACTTATTACCTAGGTTGGTCAGTGAACTAAGGATTAACAATAAATGAACCAGGTTAAAATCAAATTAAAAGTAACATCTATCGATCAAATAATTGAAATCAAGCATATGAATCAAAATTAAGTCAAGATCAATCCTAAAAACGAATAGAAGGATAAACAAAAGATGAAGCCTAACTAAACTAATCAGTAAAGATTAAACCTATACTAGTAGAGACAAACATTGACTCACATAAGATCACGAGAACAGAATCAATCCACATACAAGATTAAACTACAGAAAATCAAAAGCATAAGCAGAAAATCAACCATAAACGGAAAAAATTGAACAAAGAAGAAAGAACTTACTGACTCAGCCTTCACTAAACACAATACATCAACTGAGCCAGGTCGAACCTTCAAAAACCCAAAAGAGGTTCAAACTTCTCAAACCCTAGATTTGAAATTGTATCAGTGCCTGTTGGATTTGGGGACAACGGTTTAGGGATTTGGTAGAGGAGGGTGATGGGAGTGTATGGTATTAATCTGGGGCTGTTTGGAGAAATTAGGGTTTTGGGACAGAACTTTGAATCGAAATTCGAGGAATTCGGGTGGTATTTGAGGGAGAATAGACATGGATATGGAAAGGAGAGGAGGCGAGGAGCACGAGGTGTGATTTTGGACCGGTTTGGGGTGACCGCCGCCAAACACGGCGGAGACGGTGACAATAATTTTGAAGATTCGAGGAGTTGGGAAGGGAATTGAGGAAAATTGATCCCAGATTGGGAATGAGGAGAAGGAGGAGGTGTTGTGGTGTGTTTTTGGGATCGTTTGGTGACCGGCCGCCGGCGTAGGCGATTTTCGGCGGGCGACGGGCGGCGGAGGGCGGTGGTCTCTGAGAAAGGGTTATGGGGGAGTGAGGGAGACGAACTTGGGGGGGTGGGTAAGGTTAGGACATATATATATTATTGAACGTGGGCTTCCTGTCCGTTGGATCAATAAACATCGACGGTCAAGATTAAAACTTAACCAAACGACGTCGTTTAAAGGATAGGGGAGCTGGACCGGGTAGCTTTGGTTGGGCCTGGTCTGTTGGTCCGATTTTGGGGTCTCATCTTGGGTTGAAATACATCTGGCCCAAATTCGAGCCTTTTTAATTCTATATATTTCTTTTCTCTTCTTTTCTCTTTTTTTTTTTTGTATTTTGTATTTATATTTTTTGATTTCTATTAAATGCTAAATTAAAAATAAAAACCCAAATTGACTTCTAAAATTATATTACTCAACTTCCAAATACCATAATTCCTAATTAAACGCAAACTAAAACAATTAAAGTATAAATGCAAAAGAACCATTTTTTGTTATTTTCTTTATTTTTTGAAGTAACTTAACTACTAATTAATCCTAAAATGTGAAATTAAACCTAAAATGCAAATGCCAAGTATTTTATATTTTTCACTAATTAAAATGCACAAACAAAATGCAAACAATTACCACAAAATGTCACAAAAAATCCACAAAATTGCAAAATAATGAAAGAAATCATTTTGTTTGAATTTCTGGGAATAATTCATATAGGGCAAAAATCACGTGCTCACAGATAGTATCCTCTAACGCCGCCGCTCTCGCCAAAGCCGACACCCGAGCATCCTCGGCACTTTCTATCTCGGCCAATTTCTTTTCCAGTTCGACCAACTTCCCCATCCATTCTGCGCTCAAAGCTTCGACTCTGGTTGCATTTTACTCAAGTTCGTTTTGTAATGATAACACCTTCTCCTGAAGGTCCTCACACTCCGCGGCAACCCTTTTGCCCACCTCGAGCTCCTCGTACTTGGTATGGAGTAGCTCTTCGAGCTCACTACATCTGCGGATAGACCACATCAGCTCCTGATCTGTTTTCTCCAACTCCTCCCTGGTGGACTAGGTACTAGCGCCTGCTCGGAGCTGCTCGTGCATCTCGCGGCATCTGTTGCGATACCGTCGATATTTCTCGGCCATTTTCAAAAAAATCTCAGCCCGCGTCTCCACCCTACGAGCACTCTCGACCTCCAGCATGTAAGTCTAAATAGAAGAGGGAAGAAAGAGTCAGTTTAAAAACAAAGGCCATAAAGCGAATAAAGCAAAAGGGAACTCACCCTTAAGGCCATCGCTGCCACACCACGTGACAACTCAGAATCGTTGACCTCCTAAAGAGATCGCTCTTGGCGGCGGAGCATAGAAGATCAAACTGTGGCACCAAATAGACCGTGTCTTGCAACAAGTTGAGGTCCGACGAAATTTTGAGTATTCGAGAAGAGCCTTCCACCCTTACCGTAGTTCGGGTAAAACCCTACTCGAACATCCTTATGTCCTCGAGGTCAATGTCAGATTTGGATTCACAATCCTCAACCATGATGCCTTTACCCCTCTCGTTGGCCGAAGAAGGGGTGCGGTTCGGCCGAGATGGTGATGGCCTGCTCGGAACAACAACAACAGCCTCGGAGCTCCGTCCCTCCATCACAATAGTCTCCTGAACGCTCGCAACAGGCATCACCTCCACATCCAGGTTGGCACCACCACTAGTCTCAGGGGCCGTTGATGTAAGGTCGCCCCTCAGGGGTGTTTCGGCTAAAGAAGCCCCTTCCAACACTACCCTTCACCTCTTCGATGGGGCCTCTCCAATACCGACACGGGAAGATTCCACTGTTGAACGGACTCCGAGAACCGGAGTCTCCAGTTGAGGAGTAACCTCCAAGCGTACGGCCTTGGCCGCGGACGCGGTCCGACGGGCGGACGGATTCTCTATGTCCTCGCCTGCAGTAGCTCTTGGTGCGGTGGGGTAGAGAGCACCGATTGATGTAACGCGAGTGGAGAAGCCCTCGTTCTTCTCGCTCCTCTCCGAACTGTCAGTAAATAGGGATTTGATAACATAACAACGAGATAAAAAAAACGTGAAGTAAAGAACAAAGCGGAACCACAAAGAACCAACTCACCAGTAATTGGCTTGCGCCTAAACTTCTCATGGAAGGACGCCCACTCGCGAATTCCCAATATGTGGAGGAGAATTGCACTCACCCACTCCCGGATATCGACAACAAGCGAGGGAGGTAGTCTCTCGGCTACAAAGACAAAAGCAAATCCTCAGCGAAGTTGTTTAAGGGGGGGACAACTGATATCCATCTTAAGAAAAATTTCACAAATTAAACAGTAAGGAGAACTTACGAGCAAAATTACACGTTTTAGGAAACCCCGCCAGGTTCGATACGACATGCTCCGTTCAGACGTAAAAGTAGTTTTCCCAGAAGCGGCGGTTGGTCTTGTCGTCCATCTTCACCTCCAAGCTCTTGGTTCCTCGATAGTGCATGTGGATCATCGTGCCCCGAAGAAAATGGGGAGCGAAGATTCAAATATATTATCATAAGTCGATGATTTCAATAGAACAACCTTCATGTTGGCCACCTTCCACGAGATAACTTCGAGAACATCAAATGCCTCCTTTATTGACGATTCTAAAAGGTGAAGCGAATATTCAACGAATTTGTCATTAGAGAGAAAGCAACAACCATTGGAGAATTGACTTTCATTTAAAGAAATTTGGCATTTTAATCCTTTCTATCATCCGTAATCACAAGATATGAAAGTTCGTGATGTTTGAAGTGCACAATGGTAGCTTGATATCAAAATTAAGATGTAAGTCTCCAGAAGTGCAAGCGAAAAGAAATATTAGTGTTAAAATAAATAATACTATGCTGCCAAAAACCGACGATACAGTAGCAAAATAAAAATTTCCTTTCACAATGCACAAACCTGTGAAAAGCAGAATGTAAGAAATTCAAAGTTGAGTTAAAAATAATATCTATATAAATATACAAAGAATCTGGATTTGCTTTTGGTATATATTGTAGTTCCATAGGTCTTCTTTTGAATGGTTCAAGCGGATCGTGGTTTAAACATTCCCGCAAAGAAATATGAACTTTTTATGAGGAAGAGCTTATACGCATAGGGGAAGTGTTGGGCCGGGCACACCTCATAAAAATGGCAGAAATCAACCACCAAATAAAGAAGAGGAAGCGTGTACCCGACTACAAAGGGATACGCGTAAAACACGCAGTAGCCGGGGCGATGTAAATGCACTATATCCTTACCCACCGGTATCATTTCAATATGGTCGGGGATTCCCCATTTGGCTTTAAACGCGATGATCGTTGCCGCATCCATCGTGGAAGGTATGGGCTCCAGTTCATTTCCATAAGGGCTGTTAAAATTGGTCCTCACCTTCCCCGGGCGGGGAACCACCTCATCCACCATCGAAAATCCCTCATCTTCCACCGCCTCCGCTCCCTCTTGAAGAAGGGATGCGCCAGTCTCCGGCACCGGAGCCCCTAAAGCGTTATCGGAGTAGGAGGAAGTACTGGCCATTTGTTTCCTTCGGTCGAAAGAAGCAAAGATGATGAATGAGAAAGACGATGGTCACTGCAAATTCTTGCGGAAGCAGAGATGTGAAAGACTAAGGAAAAAGGAGAAGACTTGTGAAATTCTCTCTTAAGAAATTAAAAAACATAACATTCGAATGAGGAGCTCCCCCATTAGAAAACGCAAAGGGCACCGGGAACGACATAATATCTGAAAAACGTGCGCCATAATGACGCATGGGTAAATATTAATGACACCCTGAACTGACGTGATGGTCCAGTCTTGAACTGACATAACGGTCCGTCGCAATTCTCGAAGCATCATGTCGCTAACTTACCACGAGATTCTCGCCCCTCGCATAGAGCATTCAGATTTTTCCATTTCGGAATCAACAGGGACCGCCCATCGAGCTCGCCAATAGCCGACTCCAACGGGTGGAGGGACTAAGTGTATGGGTCAAAACCTGACCACGCGGATTAGCGTTAACAGGAATGGTAGGAGGTTAACTAAGCCGTGGTCGTACCCATTAGATATTATAACGACTAATACCTCGGCCAACGCCTAGATCGTATCCCTAAGAAGCCTGTGTGGTGAAGATAATGTCATGGTAGTTAAGGGAGGCGACGGGAAGTACAATCAAGGGAATGAAGGCCCTCTAGTGAAGGACCGATGGACAAAAGGGAATACTGACAATATATATAGGAGACGAGAAGACAAGATGGAAGGGGCTCTTTCTCTCCCATAAGGAGAACAACATAAGAAAACCATAAAAGGGTTTAGATAGGGAAGATAAACTTCTGTAATTATGATCGTCAAATCAATAAATTTAGATCTCATAGTCATCAATGGCATTCCTTCTTTTCCTTCTTTGCTCTTACATTTCGGGACGATACTCTAAAGATGTAAGTTTATTATCATGCTTGATGTCTTTTAATAATCTTGAATCGAGCTACAAGCCTTGCTATGTCTCATTTTCTTTTTACTCATTACACTTAGATCTGGAGTTAATTATTCTTTGCTAAGATTTATCCTTTATTTTCTTCATTAATTAGTTGAACAAAAGACTTAACACTTTTTGGTTAAACAGAACTAATTTCTGAAATTATTTTAGTTGCAGAAATTATTATTCCAACAGCATAAGTGGATCGGGACATCTTTCTCTCCTCGTCTAAAAACCTTTTGTATATATAGAAACATATAAAATAAAAATGCAATATTAAATGGAGTACTAGCAATACGAAATCAGAGTATGAAATTGGTACCTGGCCAAACCTTAATTGAGTATATTTTCATCAGATTATTACTAGAACGTCGGAAATTAAAGTTGTAGAAAGTTTATCCTTAACATTTAATAATTGAGTCCCATTTTATTCAAGGAATTACAATTGTCAAATAAAAAAAGCCACCTCTAAAGTGTGAAAACAAATGCAGGACCAAGTACGTAGTACGACATAATCATATTGCTCCTTGGTTGTTACCACAATTATGATCTCTTTCCACGTTTTCAAAGTGTTGTTCTACTTTAAGATGATGGAAATCCCTAGCCCCTAACGTGGAATTTACAACACCACTTCAACTACCTGTGCCTCACCAACGTAACGTCCTTCCTTAATTCTGTCTTGTCAATTTGACATGATATCTCCACCACTTTCTCCTATTTTACACCAGACTAGACTACATCTAACAATACGATAAAGTTAAAATACATACTATATAGTACAAAATTCCAACAAGGAAGTATTAAAATTTTCTTTCTTTTTGATACTTCTCGAAAATGATTGGTAAGCTCTTTATTTCTATCAGTTTCATCCAACAGGATATGGATCAGTAAAAAGAGATAACCGCTTACCAAAATACAAGATAAGAAATTAGTCCGTTAGGTATATTTTGTTCACAACTATTTTACAAAATTTAAGTTCTTTTTGTTAAACCAATTTAATAAATAGATAAAAGGTGAATTCTAATCAAATGGAATAAATTCCAGATCTGAAGTTCAATAACTTTGATGGTACGGGACCGTGTTCAAGTGACCGATGTCAAGTTAATGCTCAATGACTATTAATAAATATGAGAATGACAACACACAATAAATGTGACAAATGACATTAAATGTAATAAGAAGGAATTGGTCACCTAAATGTTGAAGGAAATGAATGATTCCTTCTTCTGACTATAGCGTGTGACAGTAGACTATGGAAATGAAAAAAGTGTTCTTGGATCTTATGAATAAAAGAGGAATGTTTAATAATGGAATCAAACAGAGGAGACAAGACAAGCTTTTTTTTGTATATTCTTGATAGTCAACCCTTTACAAGATGTTCTCTCATAAAAATCCAGAAGCCCCTTTTTATTTCCTCTCTCTTCCTATTTATAAGGGATATTCCTAGAAAACCCTAAAAAAAATATAATTTGGGGGAATATTCAATGGAATATTCCTGTTCATAATCCTAGGAATATTCTAACTGTTGCAGCTGTTTGTTCTCTACTCGACCTCGGCACTGGTCTTCCTCTCTGGGCGACTCCTCGCCACTGGACCGTATTTGGTTTCGACCTCGGCCTCTGCTCGTCCGTCTCCATTCACTAAACTAGACCTAATTTTGACATATACAGTTAGTCCCTCCGCTTATTGAGGTCGTCCTCCTGGGAGTCCTCGATGAGCGGATTTATCTATATCTAATCACAAGACATTCCGCCGTGGCGAACGGGCTGAATTGGTCGATGTCGCATTGACGATGGATCGGCTCAAAGGTTGTAGTTGGCGTGGCTAACATAGGATGATGTCATGGCCATGTGTGTCATCATTACGCTTCTCATGATGCAATGAGTCGTTTCCAGTGCCTCTGTTGCTTCGATTTTAGTGTCAATGACAGTTTCTTGCATCAATTTGGGCACCACAATATCTTATAAATAGGGGAAGGGAGATTCAAAAATGAAACTTTTCGCACTTCATATTCCATTGACACTTTGCATGTTCTTCTGCTTCTTCTCTAACCATTGTCTCTGATTTCCTTCTGCATTTAAGCTCTAACATACGGTTTCTTTTCCCGTTGATACTCTCCTTCCAGCTCTACTATATACATGTTACTGCAGAAATGACAAACTCCCCTCACACCTCTGACATAGTCTCCGATGCCACCCCTTTGTCGGTAGCCATGCCTTCCGGTGGCGGTGAACCCACGGTTGCGGAAGACGAAAGTTTTCCCACCGTGGAGGAGGTTATTCCTCAGAATCTATCGGTCAGAAATGACTTCCCAAAAAAGCCCGCCCCGGCTCCTGAGCAGGTACTATCTGTCATGGTGTCGAAACAAATATCCGCCCTACGGTCTAAATTCCATATTCCTGCTCACGTCGATATCGTTCCGGCAGGGAATGACGCGATACAAGTTCACCGGCCTGGGTATTGCGCTTTCTATGCCTACCCGTTTTTGGTGGGTTACTCCCTTCCTCTTCCCCCACTAGCTGAGGAGTTCTGCCGCTTTTATGGTGTCTGCCCGGCACAACTTTCCCCTTACTTATATAAAGTCTCTTAGATGCTGGCGAAGTTCGCAGAGTTGGCCGGCTGCGAAGTCTCCATCGGTCATCTACTGCATCTTTTCTCGCCTAGTTTCTACAGAGGCACGCTGATTCATCTCTGCCACCGAAGGACTAAAGGATTGGTGACAGGGATGGATGACAAAGCGAACTCCTGGTTCTGGTGCAATTACTTCTTCGTCAGGGTCGAGCACGTAGTGGCGGACCCAGCCGGTTCCCCGAGCAGTGGAACTTCAACCGTAAGGGTCTCTTACCGTCTATCATATATTTTGTTTATCCCCCCTTTTTGTTTCTGACTTGCTCATGTCTTTTTACTTTTAGCCGGTATACGTCCACCTTCCTTGGTTCTTGATATTGAAGACTGGGTAACTCGCGTCTTACCTCATACTGTGGGAATTCGCGACTGGGCATACTTTAAAAAGCGGTTCGGGCTCAAGCCTTCGACTAGTAAGTCTGATTCTTATTTCCACAACCCTTTCATTTTTGTTATGGCTTATCGCCGTCTTGTCATTTTTTTTAATATGATTTTCTTTTTGTGCCAGGTCGGCAAGTTTCCAAGAAGGCGAAGGCTCCGGTGCCCGTATTCTGCCAGGCGGTCGCTTCGGCTGGAATGAAATTCGTACTAGCTGAGTCTGTACGAGAGGGTCAAACTTTAGCTCCACCGTTGGGAGATTTTGCCCCACAAGCAACCGTTACGTTGGCTGAGAACTCTTATCACCGCGTCTTGCATCTAATTGACGAGTTGTCTCATGACGAGGAGGAGGCGGTACCGAGGAAGAGGTAGAGGGTGGGGACTAGAAGGGTCGGTGCTGCTGATTTCGAGCTGGAAAGGCCCATTATTTTGGATGCGGAGGCGGCGCCCTTACTGGGCATTGATGCTGCCCCACGCCGGCTGTCGTCACGGAGGAAAGGCTGTTAGAGGTTGAAGGGACCTACGACAGAGGGGAGCCTGCACGAACATCCAGAGTCGGCTCATTATCAGCGGACGGAAGGGATAAAACCGTCCTCGTAGAAGATGATGGGTCGGGCTTCGATGTCGACCCTGAGGAGGTGCGGGATTTTGAGGTGAGGTTCACCCGAGTGGAGATAAGGACGGAGGGGCCTGATCGACACATAGTCATACCCGTAGATTATGACCTCTTGGCCAACTCGGAACGGGCGGTGCCGGCCTTCGCTCCTCTGTGCGCAGAATCGGAGAACAGGACGCTGCAGATGCTGAAGGATGCGGATCTGTCGTTGGTTATATCTGGCATGGCCTTGCAAGTAAGCTTGCTTTTCCCATGTTAAGCTAGTTTATTTCGTATGTGTATTTTACTTCTGTTGACCTGTATTCCTTTGCGTGTCAGACCCTCATCATGGAGATTGAGCTCGATTGGTGGGATTACCGTAGGACGGCCCTCTTCAAGAAGATGGTATCCAAGTACAGAGAGTACCACTCTAAGCATCGAATGCTAGTCGACTTACTTAGCCAAGACGACTAGTTTCAGACGCTCCGCGATGGGCTCAAGCAGAAGGATGAGGAGATGAGGGAGAAGGACGAGGAGCTTATGAGGGCCATCGACAGATGTAGCGTGCTTGAGGGGGCGCTAAGGGCTAAGGAGGATGAGCTCGAGGTGAGCAAGGGAGTGATGGCCGAGAATACTGGCCTTCAGGCGCAGGCGGCATCTTTAAGGGTCGAGCTCGAGCAGAGCGAAACAAGGGCCGTCAACTTGAGGGGTGAGTTGAGCACCAGGGTCGAAGAGTCGGGCCGAGCTGAGAAAGCCAAAATGGCCGTTGTGGCAGAGGCGGCAGCCCTAGAGGGCACCCTCCGTGTTTGCAGGTCTAAGCGAGCTACTGAGGCGGAAACATTGGCGCTCAAGGAGGCAAGGTTGAGGAGCGGATTAGGGGTTTGGAGGCGGAGCTGTTTGAGCTGAATGAGCAGGTTGTCGCCCTAAGGGCCGAGAAGGCGCAACAGCAGGCCCAACCGTCTACTTCTCTTACTTCTGCCGCTTCCGGTGTGTCACGGGAGTTGTATGAAGTGTGGGTTCATGCTGAGGCCCAACTTGACATATACAGGTCGCTGAAGACGGCTAGAAAGATTTCTGAGGTGGAATTTGAGGATGTTCGTGTCAAGGCACGTGCAGCTTTTGTAAAATGTACTGGAATGGAATGATTGAAATGGAATAGTTGTCTTTTGCTGTATATTTCCGGCTCTTCTTTCTTTTTTCTTTCCCGTGAGTGTTCTTTTGTGAGAAAGTCCCTAACTTTCGGTCAGTTGAATGTAAGTTGATTCGAACGAGGTCGAATGTAGATTGATTCAAACGAGGTCGAATGTAAGTTAATTCGAGCGAGGTCGAATGTAGATTGATTTGAACGAGGTCGAATGTAGATTGATTCGAACGAGGTCAAATGTAAGTTAATTCGAGCGAGGTTGAATGTAGATTGATTCGAACGAGGTCAAATGTAGATCGATTCAAACGAGGTTGAATGTAAGTTAATTCCAGCAAGGTCGAATGTAGATCGATTCAAACGAGGTCGAATGTAGATCGATTCGAATGAGGTCGCATGTAGATCGATTTGAATGAGGTCCAATGTAAGTTAATTCGAGCGAGATCGAATGTAGATCGCTTCGAACGAGGTCGAATGTAGATCGATTCGAGAGCTCGAATGTAAGTTAATCCGAGAGAGGTCGAATGTAGATCGATTCGAATGAGGTCAAATGTAGATCGATTCGAACGAGGTCAAATGTAAGTTAATTCGAGCAAGGTCGAATATAGATCGATTCGAATGAGGTTGATTGTAAGTTAATTCAAGCGAGGTCGAATGTAGATCGATTTGCACGAGGTCGAATGTAGATTGAACGAGGTCAAATGTAAGTTAATTCGAGCGAGTTGAAAGTAGACTTAGAAAATAATTCGAGTGAAATCGAATGTACATTTACTTTGCGTTGGCGTGATGTGTAATTTGGTGGAGTTGTGTAAGAATGTCATATAGTGCTTTGTTTATTCATTGGAGAATATTACATATTTCTGTTTGGTCCGTACATACATTCGAGGAGTCCCAGTCTATCTAGTCCCTTCATCACTCGGCCTAGAGAGGTAGTCGATAGGCGGGGCGATAAACTTAATACTTAAACTTCGAGACGCCCTCTTCGTCGCCTCATTAAAAACCTCCCCGAGAAAACCTAATTCGGAATAAAATCGGGTGAGGGAAAAAGAGTACAACTTGGAGGACGTCCCTCTTCAAAAGTTGAAGTATTTGAGGTGGAGATGTTCCAATTGTTTAGTAGTAGTTTTCCCTCCATTTTTTCTAGTTGGAATGACCCTTTGTTTGCTCTTGCCGTGATTTTGTATGGTCCGTCCCAATTGATTCCCAGTTTGCCTTCCCGTGGGTCTTTGCTCGCTTGTGTTTTGGCTTTGAGTACATAGTCCCCTACCTTGAGTGGTCTGACTTTGGTTTTTTTGTTGTAGTACCGTTCTGCTTGCTGTCTTTGAGCTATCATTCTTACATAGGCCATGTCTCTTCGCTCATCTGTTTCGTCGAGGTCTTGCTTTCTGCTTTCATCGTTACTTGGTCCGCTCTCATTGGAGTATCTCAAACTTGGTTCCCCGACTTCGACTGGTATCACTGCGTCAGTCCCATAGACTAGTGAATATGGTATTTCTCCTGTGCTTGTTTTTGGCGTAGTATAGTATGCCCATAGCACTTCCGGTAGCAGTTCCGGCCACATTCCCTTGGCGTCCTCAAGCTTCTTCTTCATGATGTTCAGTATTATTTTGTTGGAGGACTCCGCCTGATCGTTGCTTGCGGGATGATGGCGTGGAGAGTATTCGCTTGATGTGCCATTTCTCGAAGAATTCGGCAGTCTTTTTTCTGGTGAATTGGAGTCCGTTCTCACAACTGATTTCTTTGGGGATGCTGAAGCGGCATATGATGTTCCTCCATATGAATGTGATAACTTCTTGTTCGCGTATTTGGGCGAATGCACCTGCTTCTACCCACTTGGAAAAATAGTCAGTAAAACCAAAAGAAATCATACATTACCTTGTCCTGCTGGAAGGGGTCCGACGATGTCCATCTCTCATTTGATGAATGGCCTAGGTGATGTGACTAAGTGGAGATGCTCGCCCACCAGGTGGATCATTGGAGCGTATTTTTGGCATTGTTCCCACTTTCTAACAAACTCGGCGGCTTCCTTTTTCATGGTAGGCCAGTAATAGCCTGCCCGTATGAGGCGTCTAACGAGGGCTCGATTACCGGTATGGTCTCCACAGTGGCCTTCGTGCACTTCTTTGAGGACGCGCCTAGTTTGGTTTGGTCCTAGGCACTTCACCAAGGGACCGCCAAACTTTCTTTTGTATAAGTCATGGTTGATGATGCTGTATCTGGCCGCCTGTATTCAAAGCTTCTTGGCTTTTTTTTCCGGGTGGGAGCACTCCGTCCTGCAAATATGACATAATACGGTTGCGCTAGTCCCAGGTCAAGTTTATAGTGGGTACCTCAATTTGGTCTATCGACGAACAGAGGAGGGTGACCAAGTTTTATTTTCCGCTTATGTTCTTGGTGGTCGCTGCTAATTTGGCAAGGTCGTTTGCTTTGATGTTTTGTGCTCGAGGTATCCGGTCGAGTTGGCACTCGTCGAACTCGGGCATTAGCTTATGAATTTCTGCCTGATATTTTTGTAGCCTTTGTTCTTTGATTTGGAAAGTCCCTGTGACTTGGTTGACGACGAGTTGTGAGCCACATCGGAGGATGACTCGCCGTGCTCCATACATGAGAGCTAGCTTCAGTCCTGCAATTACAGCCTCATACTTGCCCTCATTGTTAGTCATGTCGGGACACCATATGGACTGGCGGATGACTTCGCCTGCTGGGACCTCGAGCACGAGTCCTAGTCCAGAACTTGACGCATTGGAGGCAGCATCGGTGTACAAGACCCATAGGTCGGATTACTTGGGGGAGGTACGGGAGGCTTCCTGCTCGGCCTCAGGTATTATTTTGGCGCTGAAGTCAGCGACGAAGTCGGTGAGTACTTGCGATTTTATCTCTGTTTGTGGCTGATATGTTATATAATGCTCGCTTAATTCGATGGCCCACTTGGCCAGTCTACCCGAAAGTTGGGGTTTATGTAGGACGCTTCTTAGGGGGAAGGTCGTGACCACCGAGATGGGGTGGCATTGAAAATAGGGTCTAAGCTTTCGTGAAGCTTCGACTAATGCCAGAGCTAGTTTTTCGAGGTGAGGATACCTCGTTTCGGCATCGACCTGGGTTTTGCTAATGTAATATATTGGAGATTGCGTACCTTTGTTTTCACGAACCAAGACTGCGCTTACTGCAACATCGGATACGGCCAGTTTTATTAAGAGACGTTCGCTAGGTTCTGCCTTAGAGTAACGGGGATGAGGACAAGTATGCCTTTTATTCTCTTAGGGCATTGATGCATTCGGAATTCCACTGGAGTACGTTGTCCTTTTTGAGTACGTTGATGAATTTGTGGCATCTGTCAGAGGATCGTGAGATGAACCTTGATAGGGTGGCTATACGACCGGTCAACTTCTGCACCTGTTTCTTGCTGGTCAAAATTTGAGGTATTCCCTCTATAGCCTTGATTTGGTTGGGATTGACCTCGATGCCTCTCTGCGACACCAAAAAAGCCGAGGAACTTTCCCGAGGTCACACCGAAAGCGCACTTTTCGGGGTTCAGCTTCACGCCGTATCGCCTAAGTATGTCGAAGGCTTCCCTCAGGTGGTCGATGTGGTCCTCTTTTCTTTTTGATTTGACCAACATGTCCTCTATATAGACTTCCATCGTTTTGCCGAGTTTCTCTTTGAACATCTTGGTGACCAGCTTTGATGGGTAGCCCCTTCATTTTTCAACCCAAACAGCATGACTCTGTAGCGATACGTCCCTTGGTGGGTGATGAAGGTGGTCTTTTCCTGGTCCTCCTCCTCCATGAGGATTTGGTTTTAGCCTGAGTAGGCGTCCAAGAAGCTTAATAACTCGTGCCTAGTTGTAGCGTCGATGAGTTGATCGATGTGAGGCAACGGGAAGGAGTCTTTTGTGCAGTATTTGTTTAGGTCCGTGAAGTCTACGCACATGCGCCATTTCCTATTTTTCTTTTTCACCATGACCACGTTGGCGGCCCATTGGGGGTACTTTTACTCTCGAATGGAATCGTTGTCGAGCAATTTTTCTACCTCTTCGCGGATAGCCTCGTTGATTGCAACATTGAACTTTCTTCTGATTTGTCGTACTGGCGAGTAGAATGGATCGACATTCAGCTTGTGTGTTGCAATGTTTTTTGGGATACCTGGCATGTCTGCATGGGAGAAAGCAAACAGATCGGCGTTGTCAGTTAAAAATTTATGGAATTTACCTGGTTCTGTGAGTTTGTGGCCGATGTAGGCTTTTTTGTTGTGGTTGCTTTTGTCCAGCTGGACGGGATCGAGGTCTTCCACTGTTGACTCGGTGGCTTCCACGACGTCGGGGTCTTTGACGGCGTCTGTTTGTTCGTCGGATTCGGGCCCTGACTTTGGTAATTGCTATGATCCTGAGTCTTCCCCTCTTAATTGTTGACTGTATATGCAGTCTTGGGCGATGTGGTAGCATTCTTGAGCTGTGCGTTGTTCACCACAGATGCTAAATATTCCCCATAGGGTGGGGAACTTGATAACCTGATATAAACTGGACGGAATGGCCCTCCTATCGTGTATCCAGGGTCGCCCTATAATGGCATTGCAGGCTGTGTCTTGGTTCATGACATGGAATATTGTTTCCGGGTTGACGCCCCTGACCAGAACGGGCAATGTTATCTCTTCGGAGGTTCGTTCAACTGCATTGTTAAAACCTGTTAGTGTTATGCAACGTGGTGCTATCTTATCCTCGAGTCTCATTTGTGTAAGGACTCTGGGATGGATAATACACGCATCGCTCCCATCGTCTACGATGATTCTTTTTACATCGTTATCTAAAATTCGTAAAGTAATGACAAGGGCGCCGAAATGAGGAAAGGTCAAACCGCGGGTATCTGACTTATCGAAAATGATACTGTCTTCGAGGTCATCATACCATTCATGGGTGATCGTCCTCTTCAATTTTTGTGTGGTGGTGAACTTCACATGGTTGATTGTTGCTTCGTCGCCTCCACCGATGATCATTTGGATGGTGCGAGCGGGGGAGGGTGACTTTAGGGGGCCTTGATGTGGTTCTCGTCCATAGGCAAAATGGGCTCTCCATCGGTCACTCATCAACTCCTTTAAATGTCCTTGGTGGAGTATGTTCACTACTTCTTGTCGTAGGGCTATGCAATCCTCGGTCTTGTGGCCTCGTTTCTGATGGAACTCGCAGAGGGCATTGGACTTTCTGGAATTTGGGTCCGAGTTCATCTTGTGGCCATTTCACCTTGGGACCGAGCTTCTCTAGGGCAAACTATTTCTGAAGGAGAAACACAAAAATTGTAAGTAGATAAAAGTGGAGGCATGCCTCTTTCATTTCGGTGAGTTCCCGTTTGTGGCCTGGACGCCCCTTAGGCTTGGCGGGGAGGTAGTGGGATGGCCGCTCTGATGTACGGCTTGTGCCTTTCTCGATTGAGGCGCGGACCTGCGTGATCTCTTCGGTCGTCGTTCCGACGATCTTTCCTCGATTCCATTTAGGCTGTCGTTAGCCGTTGGGTTAGACCATTGAGGTCGTCTTCGTCTGCTCTCACCTCGGCACAGTAAGCGTTGTGAATTTCTTCCCAGGTTCTAGGAGGGTATTTCATGAGTTTGCTTAATAATTTTCTGGTCGCCCTCGACCCGTTCCTGTTTAACCCATTTTGAAAGGCCGCTACCGCCATCCCCTCTGACACGTTTGGCAAGTTCATTCTTACTCTGTTGAACCGGGCGACGAAGTCCTTGAGTCCTTCGCCAGGCGATTGTTTGATGGCGAATATGTCATTCACTCTAGCTTCTGCTTTCTTGGCCCCGGCATAGGCGGTGACGAACTTGTCGGTCATTTCCTCGAACGTCATTATGGAACATGCTGGAAATTGTGAGTACCGTGTTAAGGCTCCCCTGTTAGGGTTTCGCCGAACTTCTTCAGCAGCACTGACGGTACCTGCTAGTCCAAGAGGTCGTTGCCTTTTACCGCCGTGACGTAATGAATGATATGGTCTTCAAGGTCAGTTGTGCCACAGTATATTTTTAGATACGGTAGCATTTTGAAGGTTTTGGGTACGCTATGTGGGGATGCCTCCTCACTGTATGGCTATTCCACGAACCGGCCGACGTCCCGTTTTGGCAGATGTTTCGGGGTGCCTGGTATCTTATCAACCCTTTCTTGGTTCTCCCTCATTTGGTCGCGGAGCGCTTTATTCTCATTATCCATTTCTTCCATTTTCTTCAGAATAGCTATGAGGGCATCGTTACCTGCATCAACAATGGTGTGAGTGTTACCTGTTAAGGGAGGAACGTGTTGCTCGTTGATGGTTATTGGGGTGTCAACACGTGTGGTGTTCCTACTCGCCCCTTGAGCGGGTTTGTCGAGTATACTGCTTAGGGTACTTGTCATCCATGCCTCCAATAACTTTTTCATTGCGGGCGGCACTTCTTCCATCGTGGACGTGGAGGCTCCCTTCTCATGTGAAGCGGTTACACTCCCATGAGGAGGAGGTGAGTCACTTTGCCCGGGTGAGGCGCTCGGCGTCACATTCTCCTCGTCTTCCCTGTCCTCGTTGATGTTGCCTAGGAGGTTAGCAGTGACACACATCACTACTTTCAGTCTTTCCTCTCCTTTTCCAGCCATTGTTAGCTTGTGCAAACAAGAAAAATGGAGCTTTTGTTGTTATTTTTTTCTAGATCTATAAGAAACTTCACTTTTTAACTAGGAAATCCCCACAGACGGCGCCAAATTGTTTGACCAAAAAGTTTTAATCCCTTTTTGTTAAACAAATTTAATAAATAGATAAAGGGTGAATCCTAGTTAAATGTAATAAATCCCAGATCTGTAGTTCAATAACTTTGATGGTATGGGACCGTGTTCAAGTCAACGAATGCCAAGTTAATGCTCAATGACTATTAATAAATATGAGAATGAAAACATGAAATAAATGTGACAAATGACATTAAATGTAATAAGAAGGAATTTGTCACCCAAATGTTGAATGAGATTGATGATTCCTTCTTCTGACTACAGTGTGTGACAACAGACTATGGAAATGAACAAAGTATTCTTGGATCTTGTGAATAAAAGAGGAATGTTTAGTAATGGAATCAAACAGAGGAGACAAGACAAGCTTTTTTGTATATTCTTGATAGTCGACCCTTTACAAGATATTCTCTCCTAAAAGTTCAGAAGCCCCTTTTTGTTTCCTCTCTCTTCTTATTTATAAGGGATATTCCTAGAAAACCCTAAAAAAAATACAATCTGGGGGAATATTCAATGGAATATTCCTATTCATAATCCTAAGAATATTCTAACTGTTGCAGCTGTTTGTTCTCTACTCGACCTCAGCACTGGTCTCCCTCTCTAGGCGACTCCTCGCCACTAGACCGTACTTGGTTTCGGCCTCGATCTCAGCTCGTCCGTCAGCATTCACTAAACTAGACCTAATTTTGACCCATACAATTACGAGTTTGAATTTTAATAGTATTAAAAAGTAAAACTGAAACTCGTTTAGTACTCTTCTCGAATATAGATGGAATATAAATTATACGAGACGTAAGTATAATATCGTAATATAGTTGAGACTTGTAATAGAATAATTCCGCCCCTCATTTAAAGTTGAAAATAGATATACCTTTATCGTGATCGATCGGGGTCAATCCATACCCTTCTCGCCTAACGAATTGATTTTGTATTAATCAAGGAGTAATTATAGGCTCCCCCTTCTCTCTAACCCATCGTCCAATGACCCCAACTGCCATGGAAAAACAAGAAGCTGAGAAGGAACTTCAACATATCCCTCCCAAACCTCCAGATATCACTACAACTAACATTACTACAACTATGAATCATCAATCATCCTTCAACGAAAAGTAATTATCATCAGAACTTATGATGCATATTGACCTGGTGGAAAACGACCCTGCAAAGGAAGAGAACAACATAACAGAGGAGTCTATGGACACAATCTCACAGGAATTACACCAAGGCATAAGGACAATTCATCTATCAGATGAAGATAAAAATAGAATGTATCAACCATGGAAATACTCTCTGATTATTAAACTTCTGGGAAAACGCATACAACACCAATATCTAAAAAAGAAAATACAAGAAATATGAAAACCATCAGAGAACTTTCCTCTCATAGATCTTGGATCGGACTATTTCATTGTCAAACTCAATAAAGAGGAAAACATGATCAACGCTCTGCAAAATGGCCCTTGGTTTATTAATGGATTTTTCCTCTCCATAAAGAAATGGGAACCAAACTTCATTGCAAGCGAGGCAACACAGGAAAGGTCAGCCATTTGGATACGCCTTCCCCAGCTAACCACCGAATTTTATGATGCGGTTATATTAAAGAAAATAGGCAACACCATCGAAAAGCTACTGAAGATTGATGCATGTACAAGTGCAACACTTCGAGGACGATACGCATGTCTATGTGTTGAGATGCCTCTCGACGAACCAGTCTAATCTTGCATCCTCATAGGAAAATACAAGCAGCATATTATATATGAAGGAGAACACATCCTCTGCAAAGTATGTGGGAGATTAGGTCACACCACCTAGCACTGCAGTTACACCAAAGCTTCATCCACACCTTCTGAAGCAGAGCACCAAGCGATGACCACCATCACCAACTCCATCAACCATTGGCAAATGGTGGCTTTCTAAAAGAGAAGGAAACACAACCAAGAGTAACGAGGAACAGCCGGGAACAGCCATTAATACAGCACAAAAACTCCCAAAGTGGAACCACATGTAATAACGTAAAAATATTTGAAGCGGCCACAGGTAAGTACCTCCATACTCAAAAGCTTACTTACAGATCAAAAGATACTGATCATACCCAATACCCTAGTCCCAATCTAATAAACACAAACAAAAATCAACCAACCACGACTCCTACAAATAATAGGTTAAGAAGAAAGCTGGACCTCCATAATAATCAATCACAAATCTACCACAATAAATTCGATGCTCTTCAGGAATCAGAGAAATGCGAAGAGATGGACATTCCCACAAACATTCCTCTACAACTGCACAACGTTCCCTCTCCCACACACAAAAACTCTTCGATACAAACAATGAACATAGCCACTGTCTAAGACACGTGTGACAAACGTGTCTAACACCAATTAAAATGCTGAACACTTGCAACCCAATGTCAAATCAAAATCCTACTGACAGCTCAAACATAGCCAAAAATCATGACCTGCATGTAATCAAAAATCAATCCACAAACGACAAGTCAGCTATAACCCAATACATGGGCATACACTTGTCATCAGAGGTTGTCCAAATGGACACACCTATGGACACTACTAACCAAGCGGATCCTATATACTCTCACATGCCTAATTCACCCAATCACACACAACTTCAATCTTCCACAAAAGATACACAATCATTTTCACCATCTTGTCAGCCTTCCCCTTATATCTTAAAAGATAACACTCCACAACACAATGCCAAACTTACTGCTACCCCTAAACAAAAGAACTCGACTGGAACTACTAACACACAAGGTGCCCAAAAATTCCCTCCAACCTCCCACGATGAACCTCAACAACCCAAACAACCCCATGCAAATCCCAAACCTAGTATATGCAACACAGCCACAACACCCGGACCACCAACCAACTTCATGGATCGAGCAGGGGCTCCAGGGTCAAGCTCTCTTCTTCTCAATGATAATAGAAGGGCAGGAAGTCATAGTGATCATCCAAAACCCAAACTTCCTAGCCCAGGTGGTGGCAGAGGGGATGAGAATGGCTATGGACAACTATAAGAACCATATGTGGATGGCCAACATTCTCGATCCACTGGCTCCAGTAGTAGCCGATGTTCTCTACCACACCATGCACAACCACTGGAACCTACCACAACACTTCAACCCTCTACTGAACATGAACCAAATATTCGAACTCCCATTCTTTCCATCACAGGAGATAACATAGATGAATCCACTATTTTTCCCTTGGATACCCCCAACAAGCCCAGCACCAACCTCATATGGGCCCTTCGATGGGAAAAAGGAGCAAATCAAGAACAGGAAGTGCAAGAAGCAGAAGAGGTGGTGATTCCCCACCCTCCGGGAAGAAGCTCCTTCACAGAAGTCTCAACAATAAGAGATATAGCCCTTATGCTATTCCCGGAGAGGGAGGACAAGAAATACATACTTCGCTGCCCAATAGCACTCCAAAGATGCTCAATCGAGATAACACCAGCAATCAACACAGCAACAGCAAAGTATGTTGTCCTACCGAATCCCACTCTGAGGGACAGTCCATTCATGAGGGGACTTAATCCTAACGCAGCTGCTCTGCAAAATCATTCCTCAATCATGAATACACCTACTAGTATAATCATATGGAACGTTAGAGGCGCTAATAATGCTGACTTTAGACGTAACTTTAGGGAGCTGGTTAACAACCACAACCCATGCATGGTTGCACTATTGGAAACAAAAATGGAAAACCATGCACTGCTTAGGGCAGACTTCAACTTCTCAGACCTAATTGAGGTTCCAGCGGTTGGCAGAGCTGGTGGCATGGTTATTATGTGGATAGACACTATGGTAGCAGTGGAACGTGATAGGCAGACGGATCAAGAACTGCATGCCCTAGTCCAGGTATCACCAAATCACAACTCTTGGCTTTTCAGTGCAATATATGCTAGTAATTATGTAACTAACAGGATAACTCTGTGGGAAAATCTTAGGTCTATTTTTTATAACTACAAAGGCCCTTGGCTTATAGGTGGCGACTTTAATGATGTCCTGACTCAAGATGAAAAATGGGGAGGAAGGAACATTAGTAGGAATAGGACCTCTAGATTTTGGTCGTGTATTAACTACTGTAACTTAATTGATCTAGGATTTAAAGGTTGCCGTTACACGTGGTCTAACCATAGAAATAGGACGCATGGTCTCATATTAGAAAGACTAGATCGATGTCTTGCTAATAAAACCTGGCTACAGCTGTACCCCTCAGTAATGGTAACTCACCTCCCAAAAACCTACTCTGACCATAATCCGCTCTTAATCAGGCTAACAAATCCAATCCTGACTAATTCTATCAAACCCTTCAGACTAGAAAAATATTGGCTAAGCCACCTAGAGTTTAGTAAAGTGGTTGAACAAAGTTGGGATAATAGGAATTTGAGTGATGCACAAAGATGTTTCCAGACTAACATTAAAGAATGGAGTGCCCAAAATTTTGGAAATATTTTCGCTAATAAGAAAAGGATACTGGCCAGAATTAGGGGGGATCCAAAACTCACCAAGTTATACTACTTGCACATTCCTTAGAAACTTGGAACAAACTTTAATCACTGATTATAATAATACTCTACGCTTGGAGGAGGATCATTGGAAGATTAGATCTCGTCTCAATTGGCTAAATGAGGGCGACGCCAATACAAATTTTTTTCATATTTCTGTCCTTAATAGGTGTAGGCGTAACAGTATTTCATTCTTTAAAGATAACGCTGGGAATTGGATAACGGAACGTCAGAAAATCATCGAGCACACTCACCAATATTTCCAAAATGTATTCACAACCAATAATACTCTATCAGAGTGGAATACTATTAAAAATGATCACACCAATTTTGCCAATATTGACCTCTCCCCACTGCATAGGCCATTGGACACCCAAGAAATTATTTCTGTTGTATATTCTTTTAAGCCATACAAGGCCCCGTGTCCTGATGGTATGCACCCTATTTTCTACCAAAGACATTGGAATATTGTGGGTCCCTCTATTATCTGGCTATGTAAAGAAATATTTGCCAGATCCAAAATTCCTGAGGAAATGAATCGCACCTTATTATGTCTCATCCCTAAATTTAAGCATGCAAATAACCTCAATAATTTCCGACCAACAGGACTCTGCAATACCACTTATAAAATAATCACCAAAATAATTGTTAAACGCATCAAGCCTTTTCTAATTGAACTCATCAGCCCATGCCAAGCTAGCTTCTTAAAGGGGAGGAGGGCATGTGATAATGCTATTATTATACAAGAAGTTGTAAGCCATCTTAAAAAACGGAAAGTGGTGAATGGGCAACTGATAATTAAAATTGATCTAGAAAAAACTTTTGATAGGTTAGAATGGTCTTTTGTCTACAAGGACTTAACCTTCTTTAAGTTCCCATCAAAGATCACCACCCTAATCATGAACTGCATCTCCACAAGCAAGATAGCAGTCTTAGTAAATGGTGCACAAACAAATTTCTTTGAACCCACGAGGGGTATCAGACAAGGGGATCCTCTATCTCCTTATTTATTCATATTATGCATGGAATTGTTGTCTGTATACATCAACCACCAAGTCGATCTAACTCTGTGGGATCCCATTAGAATTGGGACAAAAGGACCTTATCTGTCACACCTATTTTATGCAGATGACTTGACATTCATGGCACAGGCCAATGTGATAACCATAAATACCGTTCACCACTCCTTAGCAATCTTTTGTTCGCTATCTGGTCAGAAAATAAACAACACCAAATCCAAAATCCTTTTTTCAAGTAACTGCTCAATTGCCATCAAAGATTATACAATTGACTTATTTAATATCAATCCGACAACTCAATTTGGCGAGTATTTGGGCTTCCCTATAACCAATAACAAACCTAAACCTTCCGACTTCCAATTTATAATTGACAATATGTGGAACAAACTTTCAAATTGGAAAATAAATTTTTTTAACTCTTGTGGGCCGCACAACCCTAGCAAAGGCTGGCCACAATACCATTCCTAATCATAATATGTAATAAATATCTCTCCCAAAGAAGATCCTAACATCAAATTGATAAAATCCAGCGTGACTTTATTTGGGGCACAACTCCGCATAAAAAAAGGATTCACTACATCTCATGGGATGTTATAACCCTTCCTAAAAAAATGGGAGGTCTAGGGATACCTAAGGCAACCCACAAAAACCAGGCCATACTAGCAGGACTAGCATGGAGACTATTCATCAATCTGTCAACAATGTGGGCAAACACTCTAATTCAAAAATACAGTCCTAAAACTAATGCTAAAAACACCTCCTACATTTGGTAAAATATTTTGAGAGGATGGGAAATCATTGCCAAAGGAATCGCTTGGGATGTTGGCACTGGAAAATCCATAAACTTCTACTTTGGTTGCTGGACCCCTAACAACACAAACATCCGCTCTTCCATTCATGGTCCTCTTAACAAGAATGATAGCAACTGAACCCTTGACCAGGTTTGGAGAAATGACCAGTGGAACGGGTCACAAATCTCCTTTGAATTCTCCAATAATATTAAAAATGATATCTCATCCATCTCCGTCTCACCAAACCCCCTAGCCATAGACACACCCATTTGGTCGCTCAACACAAATGGCACCTTCTCAACCCATTCAGTCTACACATTACTTCACCATCACATCCAAACTAGCACTGACTATGATTGAATTTGGAAGCTCCATACCTTTAACAAAATTAAATTTTCCCTCTGACAATGCTTTAAAAATAGACTACCTACTAAATCTTGCCTTCATCAAATTGGAGTTTCAAATGATAAGATTTGCACGGTTTGTAGGGTGGCAGAAGAAACCATAACCCACATTTTCCTTGAGTGCGCAGTGGCACGCACATTCTGGGACAATAGGGGCATCGACATTATTGCTATCCCAAATAACAAACATTGGCTGTTATCAATCAAAGATCTCCCAATAACCGTTACACACAACTGCATAACTTGGGAGGATGTATTCCCATTTGCAATTTGGCACCTCTGGTTAAATAGAAACAATAACTGCTTCCACTACCTCTCCAAAACACTAAACTACCAAATGGTTAACACACGGGCCATTGAATTTAAACTACTAGCGTCTAAATACAAAAGCACCACGCACAAAATTCCTATTCACATTAAATGGTACCCGCCACCACCCCAAACTTATAAATTAAACATAGATGCTTCCTTGGATAACCATAAGACTGGAGGCATCGGGGGCATTATAAGAAATAGTCAAGGGGACATGATTGTAGGCTTTGCTAACAAAATCAAAGCCTATAACTCTACCCATGCAGAATTACTAGCACTTCATACAGGGCTTAAGCTGGCTAATGACAAAGGGCTAGCCCCACTGGAGATTGATACTGATTCGACGGACATAATCCAACTACTTGAACATAATGGCTTTCCTGCCTATACTAACACTATCTTTGAATGCAGATACTTATTGAAGAAATTGGGGAATCCAGTCGTCCGGCATAGCTTCCGTGAAGGCAACAAGATGGCACACGTTTTGAGTAAATTGGGTTCCAAACACAACAACCAACCTCTACTACAACTATTTTGAACTCCCCACCAAACCAAGTCAAGAGGATGATCCAAGAAGACAAGAATGCAATATCTACTACTAGACTAGTATCAAGCTCCATATGTAACAAACTAGCAACGTTTGGAAACCTAAGTATTATTCCTACTATTACTAATAGTGATGTAATGCCACCGTAACCTTTATTAATGAAATTATCCTTTTATCCAAAAAAAAAAAAAAGAATTGATTTTGTATTTGTTAATTCCAGAAATTATTTTCCCGCTTATAAAAAAAAGGAAGTCAGACGACTTAGATAAGATCATTTTCATTAAACTAGTAAGTCAGACGACTCGCAAAAACCTTCATTAGTTAAGAAGAAAAAGAAAGAGAATAATAAAAGCTTTTGCACATTAATTGAGAACTTGAAAATAAAAGATAAAAAAAATAGAAACAAAATCAGAATTTGACTTTTGGAATAATTTTAATAGGCAATGGTGTGATTGGGATAAAGAGTATAGTGGTATAGAAATGGAAATACAACCGTTAGAGAAGACGGCTAACCAACGTACACGTCTTATTATCGGATTAGGCATGCGTGCCCTTTCACTTTCATGGCTACTCAGTCAAATTAAAGCTTATTTTTTGGTTTAGCAGCCTGAACTGCCTACTCTTTGCGTCTTATCTGTAGAGTCAAAACATTGATCTAATTAGCATAAGTGGATTCAGAATAATCGTGATAATATATATATAGAGGAACTGATGCACGTTCAATGAAATATATGTATTAGAGTCCGTTTTGATTGGCTTAAAAAATGGCTTTTAAGCAGAAATAATATTTAAGCCCCAAAGTAATAAGTTGGGCAACCTTTTGGATTGTTTGAAGCAGTTTTTAACTTATTTTAAGAATTTTTTGACTTTACCAAACACGAAAAAAAAATTAAAAAGAGCTTAAAAGCTATTTTGACCAGCTTAAAACCCCATCCAAATACCCTCTTAATACTGTGAGGAAACAAATAAGTACAAAATATTACACTACTTAACAAAAATTATCTCTTGACACCTTGGTTATGTGCCTAATTTTACTCTAAGACCTTAGAATTGAACTCAAGGCATTTTCTAACTTAAGACTCACTAAAATTAATAGACTATATATATATATATATATATATGGAACATCTTTCATGCACCCTTCTATTCTTTTTTCTTTGGATTATTCATGCTATGTATATTATAATAAATTATCAGAAAGTTATTTGATAGTGTTTTTTAGGGTGAAAAATGCAGGTTATTTGGAGAAAAAACTTTATTAGACTATGATATGGCGTAATTTCACATTGCTTTGAAGTGTTCTTTAAGTGTCTTTTAAGTGAAAGTGTGTGGAGAGTCTAGATAAGAAGAAAAAGAGTTGTTTTTTTTTCTCGAAAGTCAAATGTATTCGGATTTTGTTTTTTAAACATTGTATTCATAAATATTAAAAAAATATTACAAGCCGACATAAACCAACTATTTCCGTACATATGTTACACAGTTGTTTAACCCAAAAAATAGTTTCAAGGTCAAAGCAATAATTTTATACGACGGGCCACAAGCAATTGATTCAATCCGAAAGATATAAATTTTCATCAATGCAACGTGATAGAGAAGTGAAAAATAAATTCAATGACAGATAATATAATAAAAATAAAGCAGAGAAGAAAGAATTCTTATTGAATGATCCTTGATAGGATAATGAGCCGAACAGAGCTTGAAGGGCCGAACTATGGCTAACTTGAGAGCAAGATGCTATGAAATACAGTGTATCTAATTGTAGAGAAGAAAATTAGATTCCCCTCATAGTGGTAAAAGTATGTCTATTTATAGGGCTAAATCTAAGTAACTATTCTCCTTGAATTATGGGTCCATTATGAGCATTTACTCAATCCATCCATTACTTTTGGAAGACTTGCAACAGCTGTGTAAATGCTGAAATTCCGTAACTGATGAGTTAATTCCGTAACTGATGAGTTAATTCCATAACTGATGAGTTAATTTGGTAACTGATGGTCAATCCCGTGCCTGTTGAGTCAATCCCGTGCCCGTTGAGTCAATCTCGTGCCTATTGAGTCAATCCTGTAATTGATTGCCTTGTTCTGACCGTTACAATCATTTATTGCATTTATTAATAATTAATTTGTAACTGATGTTGTAATGATGGTAAATCCTATATAACTCGGGATTAATTGATTCCTTCCTCATTTATAATTATGAGATATTCTCCCGCACCTGATCCGGGCTATTTTATGATAATCAGTTCCGAGGCTAACAGGCTCGGTACGAGTATGTTCGGTCCCGGGGGTGTTTCACATATCATCTTTACATGTCATTCTTCACTTTTCTCCAAACTTTGCTGACACGTGTCGCCATTTAATAGACCCACATGGCGGGTTTATTTTTTACTAATACAACAGTGCCTATAAGTAAAGACATTAGTGAATTTGTAAAAATTGCACGGGACGCCTTATTTAGTCGCCCCCATTTAACCTATACCCATTTTTTAAAAAAGTTTTAACTTGTACCCACTTTTTAAACAACTTTAGCCCCTTTCTCCTCCTCCTTCTCCTCCTTCGTTTTCTTCTTCTTCTTCTTCTTCTTCTTCTTCTTCTTCTTCTTCTTCTTCTTCTTCTTTCTTCTGCTGCTGTTGGTGCTGCTATGAAACTTCAGTTCATGGGATGATTGCCATAAGTATGTTTATCAAATTATTTAAAAATANAGTATGTTTATCAAAATTATTTAAAAATAAATTATAAATAATTACGTAAGTTAGTAGACAATAATTTGTGAATATTTTCACGTATGGGAAGTTTAAGGTCACACTTAGTGATTCTTTTCATGATAATTCTGTTCTTTTCACGTTTATTGTTTCCAAAATTTATGATTTAGATACTGTTGGCAATCTGATTATTTATCTAGTATGTTAGAAAGCTTTTTCAAGAACTTCAGCTTATATAGTGCTGAAGTTTTTACAAATGAACTAAATAACTTCAGCATCTTCTGCTGAAGTTTTTGAAAAAGCTTTATGACAAAACTAATGAATCCAGGACAAAAAAACTTCAGCTTATTTAGTGCTGAAGTTTTTATAAATGAACTAAATAATTTCAGCATCTTCTGCTGAAGTTTTTGAAAAAGCTTAATGACAAAACTAATGAATCCAGGACAAAAAACTTTTCAGCTTATTTAGTGCTGAAATTCAGCTACTATGCTTAAGTTCAGCAATTACAAACAAAAACTTCAGCAAATAGAGAACAAAACTCCAGCTACTATGCTTAAATTCAGTAGTTACAAACAAAAACTTTAGCACACTTGGTTCAGCAATTTTTGCTACTTCAGGCTCGTCTACTAGAATGCTGAAGTTTTGTGTGATTGCCTTTGGTACTTCAGCCCCGTATGCTGAAGTTACGTGAAAAAGTGGGTACGCTTGCATTTTTTTTTTTGCAAAGCGGGCACAAGTTAAAACGTGACCCAAAAAGCGGGTATAGATGCAAATCCCCCGGTAAATTTACATATGTTTTTTCCCTGCGGTGCCTATAAGTTAAGGACATTGGTGAATTATATATGTTTTCTTTTTTACTAAATGACGTCATTAATGAATTTGTGGTACTGTATTTACACGGAGAAAAATATTAGTTAAAGAAAGGTTGTTGCCGTCACATTTCTCCACTTGACTAGATGAGGTAAGGTCCGTATACGGGTCAAACATTGTAATCTTAAAATTATTGTTTGTCGGTGTTCAGTTAATTTTTGATAAATAAATTGATCATTGTTATATCCATTTAATAACGGATAGAGAATGATATTGGGGATCAAAATTTACAATTAGTTTATTTTAATAATTTACAAAAAATTAAACTATAAATTATAACCTGCTTAAGTTGCTCTAATTAACATAAAACGACTATGTGCTATAATACTCATTTTAACATCCATATCAAATATAAACATCAAATTGAAAAATTGATTTGAATGGTATTATTTTCCCACTGTATTTGAATATTTAACAAGAGAATACATTAAAGCTACAAGTGTAATTCATATTAACAACTTTTCTAAAATAAAAAGCTTACCAATCTATTTGTAAACTAATTTTGAATACACCCAAATTGGTCTTGCAAGTGTTTTAATAGTGGGTATAATCAACTACTTAATGAAAGTTAAAACGAACAAACATCATTCTTTACAATACGATAAAAGTTGAAAAAAAGCCTTATGATTTTACTTTAAGTCTTGTATACAATAAAATCAAGAGAAATTCTTAGTACAGTAAGCAAAGAGAACTTCCAAGGGGACTTGCATCCGAAAGAGGTAATTTACTACTCCAAACAAAGAGAACCAACTACACTAAACAAATATTAACATGATATAAATTGTAGCAATTCGATATTATAGTTCAAATTATTTTTTTATTAAACTCATTTAAACTGATGTTAACTGGTGATAAGATAATAAATATCTGATAGAAGTCTATATAAATTATAGGGATTTTAATTTTTTTTCTTAATTAAGGAGATAAGAGAAATGTATTTATTTTTTCTATAGATTTATCATATGTTAATTTTCATAATGAAATAATATAAAAATTATAACAAAAAATATTTTAAGACAATGGAGTTCAAACCATATACATTAAATTTTCACATCAATTAAGCATATAAGAGATAGCTTCCTCGGACTGTAGAACAGATGAACAAATCTCATCACTTAAATTAACTTTAAGGTTTAAAAGGCTATACTTTTTAAAATTACTTTATGGTTTTTAAAATTACTTTTGAATATAAAACTTTTAGATTTGAAATCCCTTTCAAATAGTGTGAATACCTGAAAACCTTTTAATTTTATTTTTAAAGAAAAATAGTATGGGTAAATATGAAAATCTTGTAAATATTTATCGATACTTCTTTATGTTGCTTTATTTTTTAAAATTAAATTTACTTTTTCTGTTGAAACTTTTAGTTGACTAAAACAAATTAATAATTCTATCAAATGAGAAAAAACGTTCGAAATAAGTATTTGCATGGAGTAACTCTCTGCAAAAGTAATCTAATCAATAGTATATTTAAACTTGTTTAAATGAGTGTTGTGGTCAATGAAATGTGGGGTCCACGTATATCAAGGAGGACTCAATTTGCATTTGAGAAATGCAAACATTTGTAGTAATTTTTTTCTAAAATAACACATATGCCTCTGGTCGACCATCTTACCTTTTCTATATAATAGAATACGAGTAATGCAACCATCACCATTAAGCCGTTGTGGTGAGATGGATTAAATATCACGACCCGGATTTCCCACCCTCGGGAGTCGTGATGGCGCCTACTCGTAGAAGCTAGGCAAGCCAAACTATTAATTACTTTCCGTTTACGACATAATCTCTTTTAACAATTCATGGCAACAATATAAAAACAATAAAATTAAATAGTAGCGGAAGTCTTAATTATAGAAACTGAATCAACATGCGGAATAGTCAATATAATCCTCTACCCAAGACTGGTGTCACAATACTCACGAACTGCTAAGGAATACTGAACACAAACGTCTGAAAGAAAACATAGGCTGTTTGTCTCGAATACAATGAGGCAACAGGCTAAAAAGAGAGAATAAGGGAGACGCCGGGCTTGCGGACGCATGCAAGGCTACCTCGGGTCTCACCGGACTGAAGGCTTACTCCCGTACTAATGCGGCTACTGCTGCTCGAAACCTGGACCTGTGCAAATAGCACAGAGTGTAGCATCAACACAACCGACCCCATGTGCTGGTAAGTATCTGGCCTAACCCCGGCGAGGTAGTGACGACGCTAGGACCAGACTCCAGATAAACCTGTGCAGATATATATATATATATACAAGTACAACGGAAAAATAGCAGGAAAATAACAATTTAAGCTAGGGAAGGGGGCATGCTTCAGGGTAACAGATAGAGTCAAAATATTATGAATAATAGTGCGTACTTCTACAGTTTAACTTCTAACAATAATGGAAAGGTAAAACAACTTTCATATTCAACTCATCTTGTTGCAGGCATGCAGCCCGATCCCATTTCTCAATATCTCGTGGTAGGCGTACCAACCGCTCCCATTTCAGTGTCACTCGTGGTAGGCGTACCACCCGCTCCTATTTCGGTATCACTCTTGGTAGGCGTACCACTCGCTCCCATTTCAATATATCATTTGTGGTAGGCGTACCACTCGCTCCCATTTCAATATCATTTGTGGTAGGCGTACCACTCGCTCCCATTTCAATATATCATTTGTGGTAGGCGTACCACTCGCTCCCATTCAATATCATTTGTGGTAGGCGTACCACTCGCTCCCATTTCAATATGATTTGTGGTAGGCGTACCACTCGCTCCCTTTACTTTCAACACAATACACAATAAAATCCTGGCAAGGGAACAATCAAATTAATACTCTTTCCCGGCAAGGGAACTATAACAACAAGTCAAACATCCCGACAAGGGAGAGTCAGCTATAACCAATCCTATTCAACTTTTTTCTGGCACAACTAATACCAATATTCAATCACAACGTTCATAGGATCAGACAAGGGTACACAATTATCAAATTAAGACTCACGATCATACTTGACTCCGACGCATGGATACTCGCCACCATGCCCATACGTCGTATCCAACACAAACAAGTAGCAATTATGACCCAACTCCTAATCCCTCAAGCTAGGGTTAAACCAAACACTTACCTCGATGCCTTGAATTCCACTCAAACCTCAACTATCGCTTTACCCCGCGATTCCACCTCCAATCCGCTCGAATCTAGTCACAAATTGCTCAATTACTTTAATAAACACTAAATGAATCAATTTGAATGCATAAAAATGAAGTTCCCAAGCATTTCCCCAAAAATTCCAAAATCGCCCCCGGGCCCACGTGGTCAAAACCCGAAGTTCGAACCGAAACCCGGTTACATGTAATTTGTTTTGAAATCGGACCTCAAATTGAGGTCCACATCCCCAATTTATAGAAAACCTAGGTTCTACCCTAAACCCCCAATTTCTCCCATGAAAATCATTGATTTTAAGTTGAAAACACGTTAAATGATGCTAATGATTGAAAGAGTTAAGTAAAAATCGACTTACAAATGGTTTGGGATGAAACTTGTTCTTGAAAAATCGCCTAAGGAGTTGTATTTTGAAAGTGGGGTGAAAAATGACTTAAAATTCGACTAAGTATGAAATTGCTGGGTCTCTGATGTCGCATTTGCGAACTGGGGTTCGCAATTGCGAACCTCGACCAAATTATGGGAATTGCGACCTCTGCTTCGCATTTGCGAAGCCAGGCCTTACAGGAGACCTTCGCATTTGCAAACTTGGTCTCGCATTTGCGAAACTTGGAACTTCGCATTTGCGAAGAATATACTCGCATTTGCGATCATAGTCAGGCCTGGGCTGGTTTCGCATTGGCGAACCAGCCTTCGCATTTGCAAGTTCGCATTTGCGAATGCGAAGCCTGCAGGCCTGTTCATACCAGATTTTTCCTAAGTTAAAAATGCACTCCGACGCCTATCCAAAACTCACCCGAGCCTTCGGGGCTCCAAACCAAATATACACACAACCTCAAAAACATCCTACGGACTTATCCGCGCGATCAAATCGCCAAAATAACATCATATACATCGAATTAAACCTCAAAATTCATAATTTCCTCCAAGTTTTCTTAAAACATCAAATTTCCATTTTAAGCCTGAAACACGTCATACGACGTCCAATTTCAACCAAACTTTACAGAAAGCGCTTAAACCATATATAAGACTTGTACCGCGCGCCGGAACCAAAATACGGGCCCGATACCACAGTCTTTTAATCAAATTTCATTTTTATTTTCCTTAATCATTTCCAGAAAACAATTTCACACAAAAATTCATTTCTCGGGCTTGGGACCTCGGAATTCGATTCCGGGCATGCGCCCAAGTCCCATATTGTTTTACGGACCCTCGGGGATCGTCAAATACGGATCCGGGTCCGTTTGTCCAAAATGTTAACCGAAGTCAAATTTAATCAATTTAATGTCAAAAATTTAGCATTTTTCTCACAGGATTCATATTTAAGCTTTCCGGCTACACGCCCGGACTGCGCACGCAAATCGAGGCAACCCTAAATGAGGTTTTCAAGGCCTCGAAAGTACAGAATAGGTAAGAAAACAGGTGATGACTCTTTGGGTCGTCACATTAAATTACTGTGAAAATAGAAAATTTCAGGTAAGAAGGTTTTCCCCTTTTAATTAGTTTTATTTGTGGGAATTTAAATTAATTAAAATTCCAAAACAAATACGAAATACCGAGTAAAACTAAAAGGAAAAGCTTTTAGCAGCCACGTCTTCCACCTTTCTTCTTTCTTGTTCCCATAACAAAAGCTTTTAGCAGTCACACATAACAAAACGTTCTTTTTTCTTCAATTTATATTTTAAAAAATATATAACAGGTTTAACACAAAATCTTGTTTCTCTTTCAATAATAAATAAATAATAAAGGATAGTCCGGTGTACAAGGTATTTTGGGGTGAAATTTAAATATAGGCAGATTTACAAGTGGTAATTCAAAAATAGCCACAGTTTCAAAGGTAATCGAAATTTAGCCACATTTTGTGTAAAGATAAATCTGAACGCAAAACATTGTTAAAAATCCGGAAAATATTCCAGCATAATATACGAGAGTTCGAATTTTTTACATGTGAACTTCCAGCATAATATGCTGGAAGTTCATAAACAGGTGCTCCATTCTCTAGTATATTATTCTGGAACTTTCTGTATACTGGAGTTCCATCATAATATGCTGGAAGTTCATACACACATGGACGAAAAGCTTTTAGCAGCCATATATCTTCCACCTTTCTTCTTTCTTGTTCCCATAACAAAAGCTTTTAGCAGGCACACATAACAAAACGTTCTTTTTTCTTCAATTTATATTTTACAAAAATATAACAGGTTTAACACAAAATCTTGTTTCTCTTTCAATAATAAAGGATAGTTTGGTGTACAAGGTATTTTGGGGTGAAATTTAAATATAGCCAAATTTATAAGTGGTAATTCAAAAATAGCCACAGTTTTAAAAGTAATCGAAATTTAGCCACATTTCGTGTAACGATAACATTGTTAAAAATCCGGAAAATATTCCAGCATAATATATGGGAGTTCGAATTTTTTACATGTGAACTTCCAGCATAATATGTTGGAAGTTCATACACAGGTGCTCCATTCTTTAGTATATTATTCTGGAACTTTTCGTATGCTGGAGTTCCATCATAATATGCTGAAAGTTGATACACACAGAACCGAAAAGCTTTTAGCAGCCACATGTCTTCCACCTTTCTTCTTTCTTGTTCCCATAACAAAACCTTTTAGCGGTCACACATAACAAACGTTCTTTTTTCTTCAATTAATATTTTGCAAAAATATAACAGGTTTAACACAAAATCTTGTTTCTCTTTCAATAATAAATAAATAATAAAGGATAGCTCGGTGTACAAGGTATTTTGGGGTGAAATTTAAATATAGCCAAATTTATAAGTGGTAATTCAAAAATAGCTACAATTTCAAAAGTAATCAAAATTTAGCCACATTTCCTGTAAAGATAAATCTGAACTAAAACATTGTTAAAAATTTGGAAAATATTCCAGCATAATATACGAGAGTTCGAATTTTTTACATGTGAACTTCCAGTATAATATGCTGGAAATTCATACAGGTGCTCCATTCTCTAGTATATTATTCTGGAACTTTCCGTATACTGAAGTTCCATCATAATATGCTGGAAGTTCATACACACAGGGGCGAATTTACGCTTACCGAAGCGGTGTTCATCAAATTTTTTTACTAAATATATGTATTAATCTGTACGAAAACGGATAATTAGGAAAAAATGACTCCACTTAATATAAATTGTGTCTTGGTGTGTTGGTAATGTGTTTGATTTTTCTCTAAGGGTGTGTTTGGTATGAAGGAAAATATTTTCCGGAAAATATTTTCCAATTTCCCATGTTTGATTGGCTTAATATTTTGGAAAACATTTTCCTCCAATTGGAGGAAAATGTTTTCCTTATCAAAAGAAGGGGAACATTTTCCAAAACTCTTTCTCAATCTTCTTCACCCTATTCTCCACCCTCACCAACCCACCCCACACCCCCACACCCACCCCACACCTACCCACCTCATCCCCTCTCTCCAAAAAGGCTTTTTTTTTTCCAAATTTAAGTTTTTTTTTTCCGTCACCACCCACCCCACAATTTTTTTTTTTTGTAATTTTTAAATTTCTGTTTTTTCGTTTTTCTACACCACCTACCTCCACTCCCCTGCACATTTTTTTTATTTTTTTTTGCAGTTTCAAATTTCTATTTTTTCGTTTTTCTGCACACCCCTGCCCCTCCCCTCTCCCCCGGATTTTTTATATTTGTTTTTTCATCTTTCGGTTTACAAGTTCCAAAGTTATGAGTTCGGAGGTTTATGTGTTTGGAAGTATACGGGTTTAGAAATTATAAAATTTACGAGTTCGAAAGTTCGCGGTTCCGAAATTTTAGCGGTTCAGAAGTTTATAAAATTTGTGGGTTCGGAAGGTTGCTGGTTCGAAAGTTTATGGCTTCATGTTTATTGTATCTAAATTATTTATGAATACTCTTGAGAAGTTATGTTCCTTAATTTGCGCACCAAACACCGAAAAATGAGTAAGATTACTACTTATTTTTCAAGCACGGAAAATATTTTCCGTTATACTAAACACACCCTAAGAGGTAAAAGGTTCAAACCTCAACTAGCACATTTTTCTTTTGCAAATATTTGAGAGAGCCTTTGTAGTTAAAAATTGTGATGAAGTAGAATTGAACTCAGAACCTTTTCTAACGTAAAGACTCAACAAAATCAATAGACTAAGACTATTTCTTGTCTAAAAGTATAATCAAAGTTATATTCCAGTTCTTTTATAAAATATGGCATCGCTTATAAAAATTCCTGCATATGCCCCTGCATATACATGTGCACCAGTCTTTAGTATATTATGTTGGAACTTTCCGTATTGCAGCAAAATAATAGCTATTTTTCAATGACTTTGCACATGTTGGCTATTTGTCAATTACCAATCCAAAAATTAGCTAGCCCGTACTATTTTCACGATATTTTGTGTCCATATAGAGTTCGAAATCAAGTGTCTACTTTTATGGCTCGAACTCGTGACAAAAATATAAGTGTGCCGAACTTTGAGGTCATTCTAAGTGTAGCCCTCCAATTTATCCCATATTACCCTCAAGGTTTCAAATAATTTACTAAGGAAAACAAATCCAAATTTAATTTGTCACCTTTCCTATAATTTGCTACTCTTCTTTCATGGCTAAACACTCCAACGAAAAGCTACACATCTCAGAAAAAAGAACTATTCTTTCTTGCTTGTTTTTCAAGATTTCTACCTCATAAAACTGCTTAACAAACAAGCTGTTTCACACAACAACGTTCCTGTACAAAAGTTGGACATTGAAAAAAAAAAAGGTGAAGGATTGTACGGTAATTCCTCTGCAAATACCAAAACTAAAGAAGGGTTAGTTTTAAAGAAGAGAGAAGAGCTATTAAACATGGAGTCAGAGTATAAAAACAGTACTACTTCTGGATTGTTAAGGTTTAGTTCAGCTCCTAGTTATTTTCTTGCAAATTTTACTGATAAAGTTGTCAAGAATGGGAATTATAAGAATGGGTTAAGTTCAAAATTGAATCTTGGTAGTAGTCTTGGTTTGAATAATTCACAGCTGCCACCTCCATATCCAAGGCATAATTCAATGGAAAAAGGGTATAAGGTTGTGAGTTCAATGGAAATGGATCATCAAAGGCAAAATAAATTGGGATCAAATCTTATGAGACAAAACAGTTCCCCTGCTGGCTTATTCTCTCACCTCAGTTCTCAAAATGGTACTGTTTGCTTATTTTATTTATTTATTTATTGATGCATTCATTTCTTTCTTCTTTTGGAAAGTCACTTTTAGATTTGTATTGTACTTTTGTGAGAAGTTGGTGAGTTGAAAACATATCCCTTTGCTTAAATGAATACTAATATTCAATAGGGGTAATTTGACCCTTTATATATACTCCAATTGGGTTGTTTTATTTCACATTTCTATGTGAAAAGATTTAGTAGCAGAAGAATGTACTTGAAAGGGAGGAAGCTTGAATTGTAGATGTAGATTCTTATTTTCCTTTTTTGAAGGAGCAAATAACCAAAGGGCTAAGTTGTATGAGTTGATATATGTATATATTTTCCTAATTGTATAGTTAGGGCAGGCTGCTTCCATCACACTCTTTGGAGTGCGGCCCTTCCCTGGACCCTGTATGAATACGGGATGCCTTGTGCATCGGCTGCCCTTTTATGTTCTTTTCCTAATCGTCGTTGTCAACTAGTTAAATGTTTTACCAGCAATTTAATTTGCAGGTTATGTTGTTGGAGGTTATAAAATGGTAAATGGTGCCAATGGAGATACAGTTTCACCTTCTTCCTTGGGGATGTTGTCTCGAATCAACGAGGTCGAGAATGAGAGTAGCAGCATAACCACTAGCCTTGATGATGACAAGTCTGGAAATGGAAACTCAGAAACTCAATATTACAATTCTGGATTACCATTTGCCTCTTGGAGTGAGGCCTCACATTTTCAGGAGTCCTTCACTGGCCACAAAAGGGAGATGCTGGATAATGAAGAGAAGTTGTTTGCTAATTCTCAGGTATAGCTTTTCTTTAGCAGCTATAAGTCAAGTGGAGATCCTCTATTTTTCACGAATCCAGTTCTCGATAGTAAATGAAAAGAGCGACAGGGCTAAGGTATAATTTGGCATCTAAGCATTAGGATTATCTCGATTTTGGATTGAATTTAACTAACGACCATTACTTTCGTGATTACGAATATCACTTTTTGTACTTGAAGTTATCTGCTAAGTAATCTGATAGTGTTAAAAATCTTTTACGCGGTCATTTTATAGAAGTTAAAGCACTGTTGAATTTGACATTCTTGTATGCACCAGGTTGGACAACTTGGAAATCAGCCTCCAATTTTGTCACACCACTTGAGTTTACCAAAGACACCAGCTGAAATAGCTGCAATGGAGAAGTTATTGCAACTGCAAGGGACCGTTCCGTGTAAAATCCGCGCCAAACGTGGTTTTGCTACTCATCCACGGAGCATTGCAGAGAGGGTAGGACTTTTTTAAATCTAATGAAGATCTTCATTGTTGTCCAAGTAAATATAAGGCAGTTTCTTTGATTGAAATAGATTATGAGTCTAGATGTGAATAAATCTCGTATCGTTGCAACTTAAAAAATGAGCAGCTTAGTGCATGAAGCATCCCGCGCCGCACCCAAGTGTTGTGATGTAGGCAACCTACCCTGATTGATTCCACAGCTCAAACCTGTGACCTATAGGTCACACATAGACAACTTTACTGTTGCTCCAAGGCTCCCATTTATCGTTGCAACTTGTTTAGTCTAAATTCTTGAATGAGACTATATGGTGGTATTGTTCAGGTAAGAAGAACTCGAATTAGTGAAAGAATGAGGAAACTGCAGGAGCTTGTCCCAAACATGGACAAGGTAGGTTATCCATACCTATTTGTCTTTGTTTTCTCTTTTTTGGGCCAAGGTGGAACCTCACTAAGTTTATGATTCATTTTTTGGCAGCAAACTAACACAGCAGACATGTTAGATTTGGCTGTTGATTACATTAAAGACCTCCAAAAACAGTACAAGGTATTTATGGGAAGAACCTGGCATAATTCCAAACTCTCTGCTTTAATCAAATCGTGCGGCCCTTCCCCGGACCCTGCGTGAATACGGGATGTTTCATGCATCGGGCTGCCTACCCTAATAGCTTATTATTTGAGCTGTTACCTTGCATTCTAAGAAGAGTGTGATGGAGTCTTATGTGCTATGATTCAAAAGAACTTAAAGTTTTTTGACACAACTTAAATTTATATATGTGAATAATTCAAATTTTATAGCAAATACTAAATTATATATCCATAAGAACTTTAAAAGTTGAACCTATCAAGTTTTAATGTTCGATCTTTTTGAACTATTTTTTTCTCACACATTTATCTCATCATTTCCAGACTCTTACAGACTGCAGGGCAAACTGCAAATGCGCAGCAATGCAGAAGCAAGTTTCCAATCAAAGGGTTTGATTTTCTTCTGTGCATGGAGAAATAGTCTCTCTTTCTCCTTTTAAAAGAAGGAGAAATGGAAGAAACAAAGCTATGTTTCTGTTTAGCAGTTAGCAGGGGCAAAAGTGGTCAAGATACTAAACCAACAAAATTAGTGGGAAAGGCATAGTTTAGTTCATAACTATCTCTTTATACATGTATTCCTTTTTTCCCTTTTAAAGGGTAGCTCAGTGCACAAGATATTTCCTGTTCATGCAGGGTTCGGAAAAGGGTCGAGCGTGATTAATTACTATGAATTACCATAAGTGTCCACTTCTTTTCTCATATTTGTGTTAGATCCCTCTTCCCCATTTATGATCCATTTATTTATGGACCAGCCAATATGTGGATGGCTAAGTTTGTCAATGATTGCAAGTTGCACATATTCTTTAATATTATTATAGAGAATATGACTCAAAGCTCTAACTGCATTGGATGATCTTCGTATCACTTTCTTTATAATTGGAACCTTATCCAGTTGCCCTTTTATTATTTCAATGAGCACAAAATTCGGGTAATTTCTCTTCTTGCCTTCAAATTGTCCAATAAGAGAAACGGGATATATATATATATATATAACAACAACAATAACAACGACCAAGTGAAATCCCATTAGTGGGGTCTGGGGAGGCTAGTGTGTATACAGACCTTACTCCTACCCCGAAGGAGTAGAGAGACTGTTTCCGAAAGACCCTCGCCTCAAGAAACAAAAAGACAAAAGGGGACAATATCAGTAACAACGCAGAAATAATATGAAAAATAGGAACAACATGCAATCAAGAAGAAAAATACAAAGCAAAAGCGAAATACTATACCTACCAGACTAGACTCACAAACTCATGACATAAGGCAAGACTCAACTATATATATATATATATTCTGAGGAAGGTGTAGGTTGTAAAAGACGCATTGTGAATGAATCTACGGATCATTTGACTAAGTACTACAGAAGTTATGTGGTTGGTAACTACTGAGGTTTTGGATTTTTGCTACTTGACATAGAAAGGTTGATGAAAATGTGCTTTATGAGGTACTTGTATATATATGACTTCAAGTCATTTGAGTGAACGAGTTAGAGTTCACTAGCATGAAGATTCTTGCATTCTTGAGGTGTAGAGATCATTTTCTAGAGGCAGAAATCGCTTTTGATGCAGGCAGTGATAGTGAGTTAATGATGATATAGTTAGAGGTATGTGTATATGATCATGGGTAACTTGAGGAAATTGGTGCTTGATGATACACATGATCGTCAGTATTCGAAGTGGTCAAGGTATACCTAAATGTAGTAGAAATACATCTTACGATGGTCTTTTATGGTTGAAAAGTATGGTTCAAGAAGTTCTATGCGTTATTTCTTTATGTTGGAACAGTAATCAGGTGAAGTAAGGACTTCAGATACTTACCGATTTGAATATCTGATTCTTTTGAATTCTAGGATATCGTATTGAATCATGTGTGACTTGTGCTAACGAAGGAATAACGAAGTTGTGAATTTGTTACGTGATTTACAAACAAGCGAATTGATTTGCTTCAAAAATGGTAAATAAATAAAATTAAAAGTAAGTCTTAGCGATTAAGATTGAAGAAGATGGCAAGCCTGGCTCCGAGAAAAACGTCTCCGAGGATAGAAATAAGAACAATATAAAAAGCAAATAAGGTTGTTTTAATTGAGAGTGGAAGTGTAATACAACATAAGTTTTGCCAAGCATTTTCCTCCTTACAATGGCTGTTGAGCATACTATTTATAGCTATACCTAGAAAATTAAAATTCTAGGATCAAGCCCCTCTTAAATGACAATAAAGGAGCCATTGATGAATATGTAATGATAGACCACGAATGCAAATATTCTCTGCAACGGCTGCCCATTTAATGTTAGAGATATTCTTCATTGAACGATATCCGATGACAAACATTCGAACTGCTCCCGTTGACCAGGCTCCTACCGGGGTTTATCCGATACCAATTGCAGTTGTTGTTCCCGATACTGATTGTCACGTGATTCGCCTTTTACCTGTCTTCAGTTCCACGTAGCATGCTATCATTTGATCATTTATTATGGACCAATTTTACCCTATACATATAGTCCCCTGCTTTCCGGTGGCATATCTTTGTTTCACCGAGAAGTTGGTGAAGATCCCTTTCTTGGCGGGAAATCTTCTAAACAGTCTCTAACGCTTGAAAGCACGCACGTCTTCTCGCATTTAATACCCCGAATATGTGTTGTCCCACGATTCAGCAATATTTTTGCATGTTCTCGAGGTAATTATGACCACGATTTTTGCCGTCTATATATTTGCTTATACTCATCATTTTACCTCTTTCACTTTCAAAACCTTCATAAGTTTATCATCTTCTCTGCATTCAACTTCCTCCTGCTTAGAAAACTTTCATCTTCTCTAACTTTTTCTAAAAAACTTTACTATCTTTTTACTACCATGGCTTCTTCTACTGAATCTTTTAGAAACTCTGGTCTTCTCTTCGGTGGAGGCCCGAAGAGAAACAAAGACAAAGAGGCCGACGTTGATTCTGATCGTCCCACTATAAGTACCATCATACCCAAACACTTGAGCACCACCCATGACTTCTAAGAGAAGTTTCCATCCGTGTCCCCACGGACTTGGGCCATTAGCAGGTACCCTTCCTCTATTCTCCCTTTCTGTATTCCTGATGTGAAGGAGGACTGCAACTGTCCAAACCTTGGCATCCTTGCTCCGGATATGATAGAGTGGGTTACCTTTACTAAGGAAAGTTTTACGTATGTCTATATGTATCTCTCCAACTTGGGTTTGTTTTCCTTGGGGATGAGCGAATGTCTCGACCCCGTGATTTTAGAGTTTTGCCACCGGTACCAGGTCTGGTTGGCACAAGTAGGACCATCTATATGGCGAACGGTGTCTTGCCTATGCCAGTTGTGTCGGAGACTGGGAAAACCCTTACCGTGGCACATAAGATGAATCTCTACTCCCCCAAAATCTTCTGTGGGGGTGTAATAAATTTCAGCAAACGTGGCCACCACGCCTTCTTACCAGTGTGGATGATGATAGTGATCATGGATGGATGGAGCGGTTTGTCATTGTCTCTACCAGGGATATCATCCCGGCCACAACTCCATCTTTTCCCGAATCATGAAACCGCTCTCTTAAGTTTGTACTTTATTCATCTCGTTCTTTCGTAAAAATATCATTTTCCGTTAATATTGACCTTTTTGCTTCTGTTATTCTAGCTGCTCGGTGGGAACCACCACGGGTTCAAGGTCTGGCCAGTGGGTACAAAATATTCTGAATAGTATCACTCCAGAAACCCGTCGGTGGAAGGAAATGGCCCCCAAATATAGGTGGAAGGCCAAGAACCATGGTAAACCGAGTCCTTTTTTCTTTTGTCTCTGTATGAACATAAGTAACCTTTGCTAATTTGCGTTTTTCGCTTGATTCAGGACTCCCGTAGGGCTCTGTCACATGCCCCGAGGTTGATGTTTTGGCTGACCCCGCGAAGGATGCGAGGGTGCTACAAAGTGCCCTTGCTCGAAGCAGTGCCCACGGATTTGCTCCCGGTGGAGGTGCTTCCTCTTGGAATCCCCAGCCAGAGAACAAGCAACCAAAAAGGCGACGTTCTTCCTCGGTTGGGACTCAAAATAAGAAAATAAAGAAGGTCACGACCGAGCCGGCCACTGTCATAGTGGTCATTGAAGATGACAGGGAAGCTAGTGATGAAGAGGCTTCCCTTCAAAGGAGAAAACGATCTTCATTAGCACAACCGCATGCTCAATCGGGAGAGCTTCGAACCCCAACCGAAGGCGAGGTCCAAGAACTTTGGGGTGAAATGGAGATAGTAGAGGATGACGATTCTCGCTTTTCGACCCCTGTTGTTATTCCTGGTCCTAAGAGCTCAGACCCTGAGCCTTTACTGTCTTCGGTCACTAAGCCACCAATAATCAACGTTGCTCTCGTTGCAGCTGCTTCTCAACCTTCAACGCCAACAACTTCATGCCCCTCTACACCAGCTGCACCTTTACCACCGGCACCTACTGTATCTTGTCCATCGGCAACAGGTGCCTGAGAGAGGAATGTTTCTCCTCCCCGGTCTCCCGACCATGAGAATTTGGGTCACAATTACTCACCCTCTTCCCCAGATCCCCGAGGGAGGAGGAGTGCTGCTATTTTGGTCTCGAAGGAGTGCCATCTAGTGTCTAGGCCGGTGGAACTTGCCAACTACCTGAAGTCATTGGCTTCAGAAAGATAAGAAGAAAATACACTCCCTTTCGGGGGAGTGTTTGTTGAAAAACGCAATGCAAAATGCGGCAACGGTACTGTAGTTGCTTTTCTTATCATTTGTTTTCTTCTTTTCTGCAGTAATGAGATTTCTAACCTTGATATTCTTTGTAAAGGTCAACTTCCTTGCTTCCGAGGGCCTGCAAAAATTGATTCTCGATAAACAAGGACTTGCCTCCAAACGAGATCAATTGTTAGCCGAACGGGATCAACTTGTTACGCGCCTCCCGGTGTTGGAGATACAAGCTGTTGAGGCGGGCGAGCTTGAGGCTCGGTTGTAACAAAGCAAACAGGAAGTGATGGCCCACAGCCAAGAAGCCACGCAGTTACATGCACAGTCTCAAGAGGCTAAGGCTAAGTGGGACGAGCTCCAAGATGTTGTGCTTGCTGCTGCCGAGCGTGAGTCTGCCTATGTTGAAAAAGTGAATAACATGGAGGAAGACTTGATCTCTAAAACCGAGGAGTTTAATCCCGTCGAGGAGAAGAGGGCTATGATGGAGGAGAGATTTGAGAGGATCATAACCTAATTCATATATCCATAACTCGTGATCTTGATACTAGTCTCGGTGCTATGAGATCCGAGCGGGACGTCCTTCAGGCCGAGGTTGACAGACTTAAGGCAAGGCTTCAATATCAAGAGGATTCCCTCGTATTTGAGAAGGCGTATGCTATGTACCATATGAGGAGAAGAACCTTGGAAGAGGCCAAAGTGGGCATCGTCGATATTGATGATTTCATCGCCAAGGCCCGAGAACTGGAGCTAACTGCCCGAGAACGTCTTCCTGGTCAGCCTGCTACAACTGCCTCTTCGAGCACCGGTTCCGAGTATTCAGGAACCGAGGATGAAATTAAAGAAAATGATGATGAAGGTCCAGGCTCCGAATCAGCCGTTGATCCGCCATCTTCCACCTGAGGGGGGGGGGGGGGGGCACAAACCCTTGTCCCGGTAGTGATAATGCTTAGATTCCCTCTTCTTTTCTTTTGCTGTTTTCTTTTTTGTACCATTGTAATCATTCTAAACTCTTTACCGGGTTTGTCATATTGATATATGAAAACAATTTTTTCTTAAGTGGTGTGCAAGATACATTCCTTTTGCGTTGAATTAGTCAAAGTTTTGGGTATACTTTCATCTGATAGCTTCTGATTCTGGGCATGAATCCATCCGGAATCAACCCTTTACTATATGGGTTTCATAAGAGAGGGACCTATTATGTTTACGGTGCTCTTGAAGAGGACATATCCTGTTCATTTTAGCACAAGCATTTGGAGTTTTTTTTGTTAACTTTCAAATGATAAAATCAACAAATCGTTTGGATAAAAAACAAGATAAAAATAAAAGGACTTTATTTTATTCCTTCTATCTTTAAAAGTACATAAGCATTCGTTTGCTAAAAAAAAGAAAGAAACTGCCAATACATGTGGCTAATTTGTATAACTTATTTTTACGGGACTGGCCACGCAGTCCCTGGTCCCGATGAGACATTATTGTTCCCGGGGCTCGGAGTCCCCAGTTTTCGCGGTAATTTTGTTGTTGTATTTTATACTATTCCCCCAGTGTTTGAATGCAAAATATCCAAATTGGAACACTGAAAGTCTTGCTTCATTGGTCGAAACACTTGTGAACAGTTAAATATTCTTTGGTTCGACGACAAGTTTTACTTCCCATTAGGAACTTGCCATCGAGCCAAATATTATTTAACCATCCCATAGTAGTTTATCATTTCGATGCCTTGTCGTTTATAGGTCTTAATCTTGCCGATGGAGCCTTTTTTCATAGTATGCTTTCCATTGCTGCCTCGTTAAAAACCTTGCCAGAAAAATCCAATCGAAACAAAAACTGGTCGAAGAAAAATAGAGTGCAGCACATACTTTCAGTAGTTGATGAGATCCATCAGCAGTAATACCTTTTGAGGTGAGTCACATTCCAATTGCTGGAAAATTTGACTCCATCTTGATTTTCCAATTCAACGATCCCTTACCGATGACAGCTGAAACCCAATAGGGACCTTCCCATGTTGGACCCAGCTTCCCTACGTGATTTCCTGAGTGTTCTGAACCTTCTTCAAAACCAAGTATCCTACTTTCAAATAGCGGAGATTGGCCCTCCAATTTTAGTACTTTCCTATTCTTTGCTTTTGATCTATCATCCTTACGTATGTCAGCTCCCTGTGTTCATCGAGTAAATCCAGCCTCACCAGCAACGCCTCATTATTTGCTTCCTCTTTTGCTTGGGAAAACTGTAATGTTGGTTCCCCTACTTCCACGAGAGAGAAAGGTTTCTCTCTCATACTCGATTTTGCCATCGTCCGATATGCCCATAGCACACCTGGTAACTTTTCGGGCCATTTTCCTTTAGCAGTAACCTCGTTTTGAGGTTCTGGATAATCACCTTATTGGCTGACTCAGCATGTCCATTAGCGCTCGGATGGTACAGTTAGGATGTAATCCTCTCGATTTTCAAATTTTCGAGGAATTTTGTGACTTTGGAGCCTATAAGCTATGGCTCGTTATCGCAGGAACTCTCCTTCGGTATTTTGAATCGGCAGATTATGTGTTCCTATAGGAAGTCGACCACTTTGCGCTCACCGATCTTTTGGTAAGGACCTACTTCAACCCATCTAGTGAAGTAGTCAGTTAAAATTAGAGGAATCATACCTTTCCCGGACCTGGTGGCAATGGGCCAACTATATCCATCCCCCATTTCATGAATGGCCACGAGGACAACATAATATAAGAGTTTCGCCACTTGGTGTGCCAACTGTGCATAACGTTGGCATTTGTCGCATTTTCTATACGAACATCTTTTCATGTTGCTCCATCTAGGGCCAATAGAATCCTACCCTAACCAGCTTTAGTACCAATGAATTTACGCCGGAATGGTTCCCGCAAATTCCTTCATGGACCTCTCTCATCACGTAGTCCGCTTCTGACGCTCCTAAACATTGGGCCAATGGACCATGGTATGATATTCTATTTAATTTCCCATCTATGAGGAAATAATGAGACGCTTTGGTGCGATGTGCCCGGGACACCTTCAGGTCTTCGGGTAATTTTCCATGTCAAAGATACTCAACGAACTCGTTCCTCCAGTCCCAGACTAAGTTGGTTGAATTGACTTCACAATAACAGTCCACCTCCAATACCGAATGTAGAAGTTGAATGACAGTACCGGAGTCAGATCCTTTCATCTCCGTAGACGACCTCAAATTAGCCAATGCATCTACTTCCACGTTTTCTTCCCTCGGACTCCCTAAATCGTACAAGCAATGCCTGAACTTTATTCACATACTGTTGCATGCCTTCCTCCTTTGTGTCAAAAATCCCATACACTCGGTTTACTACCAGCTGGGAATCATATTTGATCTCTATGACCTCGGAGCCAAGTCCCCGGGCCAGTTCGAGTCCTGCGACCAAAGCCTCATACTCGGCTTCACTGTTAGTTAATAGAACTGTCTTAATGGCCTGCCTCAGGGGTTCCCCCGAGGGCGTGATTAGAACCACTCCGAGCTCGGACCCTTTTACATTGGAAGCTCCATCTATAAATAAGGTCCGAATTCTTGATGTCGTTTTCGACACTAGCACTGCCCCTTTAGCAGCTTGGGGCATTAACCCGAGACTGAAATCGACCATAAAGTTCATCAAAACTTTTGACTTGATCACAGTCCTAGGCTTCTATTCAATATCAAGCTCACTAAAACTGCTCATTTAGCCAACTGGCCTGACAACTCAGGCTTGTGAAGAACATTCCGCAAGGGGAAGGTTGTCACAATAGCTATCGAGTGGCACTAAAAATAAGGCCTAAGCTTTGGAGAGGCGACTACGAGAGCTAAGGCCAGCTTTTCGAGGTGCGAATAACAAGTCTTCGCTCCTAACAATATTTTACTAACATAATAGACAGGAAATTATGTACCTTCGTCTTCTCGGACTAAAATGGCACTTACGGCTACTTTCGAGACTGCTAGATATATCAGCAATTGTTCACCTTCCCCTAGTTTTGATAGTAGCGGGGGGCATGAAAAGTAGCATTTCAAGTCTTTCAAGGCTTGATGGCATTCCGGAGTCCATTCAAAATTGTTCTTCTTCTTCAATAGTGAGAAGAAGTGATGATATTTTTTCGAGGATCGAGAGATGAACCTGCTTAAAATGGCAATCTTCTGGTTAGCCTATATACTTCTTTTATGCTCGTCAGCTGATCCGGGATGTCTTTGATAACTTTGATTTTATCGAGATTAACCTCGATCCCTCTTTGTGAGACCAAGAACCTGAAGAACTTATTGGAGCCAACCCCAAATACACATTTTTTCGGGTTGAGTTTTATGTTACGTTTCCTCAAGATATCGAAGGTCTCTTGGTGGTGTTTCAAATGATCACCAGTATTTAAAGACTTGAATAACATGTCATCGATATATACGTCCATTGTTTGCCTATTTGCTTCTCGAACATCTTGTTCACGAGCCTCTGATAAGTGGCTTCGGCATTTTTGAACACGAATGGCATCACATTACAACAATATGTGTCGAAGTTCGTTACGAATGAAGTTTTTTCCTGATCCTCTGAGTTCAAGTTGATTTAATTGTACCCGGAGTAGGCATCGAGGAAACTTATTAACTCGTGCTTGGCTGTTGCATCAATTATTTGATCAATGTTTTGCTGTGCGAACGAGTCTTTAGGGCACACCTTATTTAAGTTCTTATGTACGTACATTCTAAACTTGTTATTCTTCTTTGGAATCACAATTACATTAGCTAACTATTCAGGATACTTTACCTCTCGAATTGAACCGATGTCGAGTAGTCGAGTTACCTCTTCTTTAATAAAGCTGTTTCTGACCTCGGCTATTGGGCATTTATTTTACCTCACCGGTGGGTAATTTGGGTCCAAGCTTAGCTTGTGTATGGCTACCTCTAATACGATACCTTTCATATCCGAGTGTGACCATGCAAAACAATCAACGTTAGCTTTAAGGAAATTAATCAATCCTGACCTGAGTTTGGGATTGAGTCCTATTCCCAAGTGAAACTTCCTTTTTAAGAATTATTCGAACAAAGCCACTTGCTTGAGTTATCTGTAGTGGACTTGGTTTGCATTTAGCTCCTCCGCCACTTGAAAGTATCTCGGTACTTGGTGGGATTCCGACGACTCCTCGCCTTCATCTTCATTGGTCAGAGAAGGAGGCATCGGTTCCAATAATTGCTATTTTGCTGGGCTCCTTCCCTTTACTGTTGGAAATCGATATGGCGTTCATTTCTCTTGCCGCTGGTTGATCTCCTCTTCAACAACAACAACAACAACAACAACAACAATATACCCTGTATTATCCCTCACTGTGGGGTCTGGGGAGGGTAGTGTGTACGCATACCTTATCTCTGCCTTGTGAGGATAGAGTGGCTGTTTCCAATAGACCCTCAGCTCAGGAAAGCATAAGCACCACAATAATGAAAATATAGACAAGAGGTGACAGTACCAAAAATCCATATAAAAGAAGAATAAAAACAACAAGACAGTCAGGTGATCAGCAATAAAAGAAAATAACGGTTAGTCAGAAAAATCTACTACAACAGAAAGCGAGACTGTGCGTCAATACTACTATTATGAACACTCTAGACTACCTACTCTACTACTCTAATCCTCGACCTACATACCTTTCTATCAAGGGTCATGTCCTCGGTTAGCTGAAGCTGCGCCATGTCTTGCCTAATCACCTCTCCCCACCTCTTCTTAGGCCTACCTCTACCTCTTCGTAGGCCCTCCAATGTCAACCTCTCACACCTCCTCATCGGGGCATTTGTGCTGCTCCTCCTCACATGACCAAACCACCAAAGTTGCGCTTCCCGCATCTTGTCCTCAATAGGGGCCACACCCACCTTGTCGCGAATAACCTCATTTCTAATCCTATTTAACCTAGTGTGCCCGCACATCCATCTCAACATCTCATCTCTGCTACCTTCATCTTCAGGACATGAGCGATCTTGACTGGCCAACACTCAGCCCCATGCAACATCGTTGGTCTAATCAACACTCTATAGATTTTACCCTTAAGTTTCGGTGGCACCTTTTTGTCACACAAAATACCGGAAGCAAGTCTCCATTTCATCTATCCCACCCCAATACGATGTGTGACATCTTCATTAATCTCCCCATCCCCCTGAATAATAGACCCAAGGTACTTAAAACATCCTCTCCTAGGGATGACCTGCGAGTCCAGCCTCACCTCCCCTTCCCCTCGTTGAGTCTCGCCACTGAAATTACACTCTAAGTATTCTGTCTTGCTCAACTTGAAGCCTTTAGATTCCAGGGTCTGCCTCCATACCTCTAGTCGCGCTTTCATACCGTCTCGCATCTCGTCAATCAATACAATATCATCTGCAAATAGCATACACCACGTCACCTCCCCTTGGATGTGGCGTGTCAGTATGTCCATCACCAGAGCAAACAAAAAAGGGCTGAGTGCCGACCCTTGATGCAACCCCATCATAATAGGAAAACGGTCCGAGTCCCCACCTACCGTCCTCACTCGGGTCTTTACTCCATCATACATGTCCTTAATCAACCTAACATAGGCAACATGTACATCTCTAGCCTCCAAACATCGCCACAAAACCTCCATCAAAACTTTATCGTACGCCTTTTCTAAGTCGATGAACACCATTTGCAAGTCCTTCTTTCTAATTCGATGAACACCATATGCTGGTTGATCTCCTCTTATTTGCTTAATTCTTTTTGGGGTCGGGAATTTCAACAGTTGATGATATGTTGAGGGCACGACCTTTATCTCATGTAATCATGGCCTTTCGAGGATTATATTGTCATCTTTGTTGCCTTCTACCACTTCGAATAAAGTGGTATTGGTTACCCTTTTGGCAATCGTGGGTAGCAGGATCTCTCCTCATGTTGTCACACTTTCCTTCTTGAACCTAGCGAGGAGTTTTATTGTCGGAATGATGCTTTCGGTTAATTTGCTTGTTCTATCACTCTCCATTCAATAATATTTGTCGAGTTTCCTGGGTCAACCAAAACGCGCTTAATCTTAAAATCTAAGACATTAAGAGAAATTACCAGAGTATCATTATGTGGCAGAAGAAGTCTGTCGACGTCTTCCTCCGTGAAGGTGATGTCTTATTTTGTGACTTCCCGGAGTCTCTTGTTGTGGGTCACTGATATCTTTGTTTCTTAGCTGCCGAGAAAGTTATGCCATTGATTTCATTCCCTCCGAAAATCATGCTGAGAGTCAACCGAGAAGGGTCTTCTATTATCTTTGAAGGCTCCGTACTGTCCCGGCTATGACCATAATTGTTCTTAGCTCGGTCACTCAAGAACTCTCTGATATGGCCTTCTTCAACAATGGTACCACCTCTTCACGCAGATGTCGGTAGTCCCCAATTCTGTGGCCGTGAATCCCATGATATTCGTGTTACACCTTATGCGTCCCATGGTGACGTATAATGAATATGAGACTTTTTAATCATGATTTAAATGGGTCTACAGTAATAATATGACTATATATGATGTTTGGATATGGAATATAAAGTTTGGGAAAAATTAGATTTAAGTTGCGGAAAAACCGACTAAGGATTTGCCTTGTAGTGAAGCTTTTTGAGCAATAAATTTCTTGTGCTATGTGAGGTACCTTTGGGACATATTACATACCAAATTGAAAGTCTTGGAATTTAGTTCCCAACAATCTTAATTGTTCATTCATATGATGCTCGGATAAAAAAGATATAAGCATCTGAAGATGTGCCAGTGCTAGGGTGCCAAGCTAGCAACTCTTTGACTTTTCAAAAGTGGATATATATGCCTTAGATATTCTTTTTCTTCATTTTACCATAGAACACGAATAGAGAAAACCCATAAACTTATCCTTAATATTTCTACAAGGGTTTCAAAAAAGATTAACATCTCTGGTACGAAATCAAGAAGCGATAATATTAGAACGATCCCTACGACGTACGTATCATTATACCGTCTCTCCTTTTCTTTGTAGTTTGAGTTTTGGAAGGTAATTCATGATTAAGAAAACACCTACTTACTGTATTTAAGAATTTTAAATATTATGTAAGGTTGATAAATTCGTTTCCTAATAGTTAGAATTCACGGGACGGTGATCGGAAGCTGTGAGTTCGATTTATTCCATTTGTCGTGGACTGTTTTGTAGTCCACTCCCATTGGCCTCTTGTGATGCTGATTTATGGATTTTGGAAGGATAAAGGGCATGGAGAAATGCCACATGTGTTAGGGTAGTGGGTTGGTCGCTCGTCATTACAATTTCAGGCTAATTGATAACTTGTTGATTGGGTGTGTTATGGTTTATTTAAGTTTTTTGTTCTATTAAAGGTCTCGAATTGAAGTAGGTTGTTTTTGAGTTGCTGATTGTGTAGTGTTGTTGTCTCGCCTATAGTAGGCTTGAGGAAGCAGTAAAATCAAGGGAAATGCTGCCCGTTTTGTTACAGATTAAGTTACTTTCGTTATGAATAAATGAGAGAGTCATTTGGAGTTTGACAATAACTTCACTGTTGTTGTTGTAGATTAAGGTGCAGTGATCTGAGTTTAGCATTGTTATTGGACAGATTTCAATAAGGTATGTTAAGGCTATCCCTTCTTTCCTTTTGGCATGATCCATATGATACAACGAAACGAGCAAACACACAACTTACACAAATGACTCTATTGTTAGAAGTACTAGGGTTGCCTATGTTCTTGATTCCCCATATGTCCTATTATTATATCTTTTGTTTATGGGTCTCAGAAAATATGTAAGTTGAGAAAAAGTTTATTTCGTGATATTAACCAAAGGCATATTGATCTTATGGCATCCCGAGAGATCTTATTGACTTACTTCTTATGCATTGAATTTATTAATATATGTACATTGACCCATGACTAGATGGCGTTATATACGCGTCTATTATATGTATATGGGGTATGGGGAAATGTTACGGCGTTATATACACACCACCACCTGATCAGTTGGCACGTTGATGATTTCGCCCATGAGGCCGAGATGATATGATGGGATGCCCTTAGAGGCTAGATGATGTTATGTACGCATATACCTATGCATGATATGACATTTATACGTATATGCATGACATTATAAATGTTTCATGATTCACAGAGTTATTCAGACTTACAGGTTGAGTCCTTTACTCCATGTTTCTTTCATGTCTTTTATATACCAATTTTTATGCCTTACATACTCGGTACATTATTTGTACTAAAGCCCATATTTTCTGGGGGCCTGCATTTCATGCCCGCAAGTGCAGGTAGACATGCTGATGGTCCCCTTTATTAGGATCCTTGCTCAGCATGAGTTGGTGCGCTCTATTTGATCAGAGCTGCTATTGGGTTTTGGTACGATAATTTTGTATACATATATGGGTATGATGGGGCCTAGTCCCATCCTTTTGTACAAATGTACACGCTATTTGAGGTCTGTAGATAGAGCAATGTATATCGTCAAAATCAAGGAAGCTCAATTCTGAGGCTTCTATGGCGTTCCAAGCCCGAACTCGATGGATTCGAAGCATAGCCTAAGACTCGGTCCCGAAGCACCGCCTACAGAGGGTATGTCGAAGGCTCATCATAGCGTACCTCGAGGTAGCATGATCGTCACGAAAAGGCGGGAATTTCCCAAAGGGCACGTGATCGGAACTGATAGGGCCTGCAAGAATAGGACAAGTCAGTGCTGAGCCATAATACAGCTGTGTCAACAACATTTCCCCCTCATTAATAGATATGTACTATGTTGGGACTCCCCCTCCTATATAAAGGGGACCCTTGTCACTTTGTAGATAGAGGATTATTGAATACACATATTATTGAAGATATTAGAACATTCTCTGCTCTTCTTGCTTAAACGTGCTCAACAATTACTCTACATATTTATTGCTTGTTCATTTATTGTTCATCATTTGCTCGTTTATTGTTCATCATTTGTTCGTATATTGTTCTTCATTTATTGCTCGCCATCGACCTATTGAAAGCTTCCCTCGAGGTCCCTCATCACAGAGCTCGAGGTCCTCAGCCTTATAACCTAACTGGTTTGTTTATCATTTCTTGTTCATTCACACTTAGCATTATCCCCCAAACAACTGGTATTAAGATAAATCACGTATTTTTAGAACCACAAATCAAATATAATTGTAAATACCATTTTCAAGGTAAACAGTTTGGTGCCCACCGTGGGGCTAAAAATAATAGTGATTGTTTTGGTGCTAGTTTCCTGAAAACATAAGTTATTCTTCACACTTTTTCTTGTCCAAGGACCTTTTGATTCCAGGTCAAAAATGTCTAACTCGGCAAATGCACACGAAAACAACGGTATTGGGATTCATGGAAATAACGGACCAGAAGAACCTTAGCACATCGTTCACATGATCGTTGGAGAAACCGACGTCCCGCAGGGACCTATGTTCAAACGGGCCAAAGTGTCCATCGCAACGGAAAAGCAAACTCTGAGCTATGTACCCGGGGACGCTCTTATATTTAGAGAAGAAGATATCGCAGCCTCGTCCCAACCACATAATGATGCACTGGTAATTTCTTTTCTTTTGAATAACGTTCAAATTAAACGCGTGCTCGTGGATCCAGGTAGCTCGGCCAACGTAATCAAGTCGAAGGTGGTGGAGCATCTTGGATTGCTCTATAATGTCATACCCAACTCTCGAATCCTCAATGGATTCAACCTAGCAAGCGAGACAACGAGAGGAGAAATCACCCTCCCAGTCAACGTGTCCGGTACAGTTCAAAACACCAAGTTTCATGTCATCGAAGGTGACATAAGGTACAATGCCTTACTTGGGAGACCATGGATACACAACATGGGGGCGGTACCATCAACTCTTCACCAGATGATGAAGTTCCAACAAAAAATGGTATAAAAATGGTGTACGGAGAACAACATGAAGCAAAGGAGATGTTAGCGGTAAACGACATGGCGCCAACATCGACTCCCCCCGTTTGGGATGAGTCAAGAAACAGGCCGACCCCTGAGGAACAGGTGGTCTGTGAGCATTCGTACGAAGATGACGAAGAAGACTTCCTCACTCCTCGGACCTTCATTATCCCCGAGGAGTCGGATGCAACAAAATTAACGGTCGAAGAACTCGAGCAGGTCGCCTTGATCAAGCATCTTCTGGATCAAAAGGTATACCTGGGAACGGGGTTAACCCCCGAACTTAAAAAAAATCATCCAATTTCTTATTGACAACGTTGATTGCTTTTCTTGGTCCCATTTAGACATAACCGGGATCTTGCCAGAAATAACCACCTATCGACTAAGTGTCGATCCCAGGTTCAAACCAGTAAAGCAAAACAGGAGGCCTCAATCCGAGGTAAAACATGCGTTCATCAAAGACGAGGTAACAAAACTCCTCAAAATAGGATCAATTAGGGAGGTAAAATACCCTGAATGGTTGGCTAATGTATTGGCGGTCCCCAAAAAAGGAAATAAATTAAGAATGTGCGTAGATTAAAAAGACTTGAATAAAGCATGCCCCAAAGACTCATTCCCATTGCCCAACATCGATCGCTTGATCGATGCCACGACCGACCACGAGATCCTCACTTTTCTCGATGCCTATTCTAGGTATAATCAAATTCAAATGAACCTAGAGGACAGGGAAAAGACTTCGTTCATCACGAAGTATGGCATATACTGTTATAACGTAATGCCATTCGGGATAAAAAATGTGGGAGCTACATACCAACGCTTAGTTAATAAGATGTTCGAACATCAAATAGGCCAATCTATGGAAGTTTACATTGATGACATGTTAGTTAAGTCCCTGTGCGCAGAGGACCATTTGACTCATTTGCAGGAAACATTCGATATCCTTAGAAGTTATAACATGAATCTCAACCCCGGGAAATGTGCTTTCGGAGTAGGATCGGGCAAATTTTTAGGCTTCATGGTGTCGAATAGGGGGATCGAGATTAACCTCGAAAAAATCAAGGCCATCGAAGAAATCACAGTGGTTAACAATGTGAAGGCCGTACAGCAGCTGACCGGGGGGATAGCGGCCTTAGGCCAATTCATCTAAAGATCGTCAGATCGGAGTCATCATTTTTTCTCCTTGCTCTAAAAGAAAAACAGCTTTGAGTGGACTCCGAAATGCCAGCACGCTTTGGAGGAGTTAAAGCGGTATCTCTCGAGCCCGCGTTTGCTCCACACCCCAAAAGAAGATGAAATGTTGTACTTGTATCTTCCCGTATCCGAAGTAGCGGTAAGTGGTGTGTTGGTTCGAGAAGAACAAGGTACGCAATTCCCTGTTTATTACGTAAGTCGGACTCTAGTAGATGCTAAAACCAGGTATCCCCACTTAGAAAAATTAGCTCTTGCATTAATAAGTGTGTCACGGAAACTTAAACCTTATTTTCAATGCCATCGTATATGTGTTTTAACAACATACCCTCTTCGAAACATCTTGCACAATCCTGAATTATCGGGCAGATTGGCCAAATGGACCATCAAGCTTGGAGGGTATGATATCGAGTATCAACCACGGACGACTATCAAGTCCCAAATTTTGGCGGACTTCGTGGATGATTTTACGCTTGCCCTCGTGCCCGAGGTAGAGAAAGAAATCTTGCTAGAAATGGGCACATCATCGGGGGTATAGACCCTATTCACCGACGGTGCCTCGAACGTGAAAGGGTCCGGGATTGGCATCGTTCTGAAACTGCCTACGGGTGGCATGATTAGGCAATTTGTAAAAACTCCGAAATTCACTAACAACAAGGCCGAGTATGAGGCTATAATTACAGGTCTTGAGCTGGCCAAGAGCCTAGGAGCGGAAGTCGTCGAAGCAAAATGCGACTCCCTTCTAGTAGTTAACCAAGTGAATGGGAGCTTCGAGGTCCGAGAGGATAGGAAAGAATTTAGACAAACTTCAGGTCATATTGCATCGTTTCAAAGAATGGACTCTGGTCCACATTCCCCGAGATCAGAACAGTGAGGCTGATGCACTCGCGAATCTGGGGTCGTCCGTCAAAGAAGATGACATACTCCTAGGGGCTGTTGTACGGTTGTCCAAATTGGTGATTGAAGAAGGCCACACCGAGATCAACTCGACAAGTCTAACATGGGATTGGAGGAATAAATACATCGACTATTTGAAAAGCGGAAGTTGCCCACAGATCCAAAGGAATCGAGGGCCCTCCGAGCCAAAGTAGCTCGATTTTCACTCGTCAAGAATGGAACACTATATAGAAGGACCTTCGACGGACCTCTAGCAGTCTTCTTGGGACCAGGGACACCGATTATGTACTTAGAGAAATCCACAAAGGCACTTGTGGAAATCATTCCGGCACCGATTCTTTGGTTCGAAAGGTGATCAGGGTAGGCTACTATTGGGACAGCATGGAGAAGGACACCAAGGAATTCGTTCGATGATGTGACAAATACCAAAGGTTCGCGCCGATGATTCACCAACCCAGTGAACAGCTACATTCAGTCTTATCACCATGGCCGTTCATGAAATGGGGGATGGACATCGTCGGCCCCCTACCAACGACACCAGGTAAAGCCAGATTTATTCTGTTTATGAGTGACTATTTCTCGAAATGGGCGGAAGCACAGGCCTTCGAGAAGATAAGAGAAAACGAAGTCATTGACTTCATTTGGGATCACATCATATGCTAATTTGGGATCCCCTCCGAGATTACATGTGATAATGGGAAGCAATCCATAGGCAACAAGGTGACGAAATTCCTCGAAGATCATAAAATTAAAGAGAATCCTGTCAACGTCCTATCACCCATGTGCAAATGGACAGGCGGAGTCCACAAACAAAACCGTCATCCAAAATTTGAAAAAGAGGTTAGAAAATGCGAAGGGAAAATGGAGAGAGGTATTGCTCGAAGTACTATGGGCATACCGAACAACATCGAAGTCAGCACAGGAGAGACACCGTTCTCTTTGGTATACGGGTCCGAGGCTCTGATACTGGTCGAGGTCGGTGAGCCAAGCGCCAGATTTCAGCATTCCACTGAGGACTCGAACAGCGAGGCCATGACTGTAGCCCTCGAGCTACTAGATAAAAAGCGAGAGGCCGCACTAGTCCGAATGGCCGCCCAAAAATAGAGGATCGAGAGATATTATAACAGGAGAACAAACCTCCGATACTTTGGAGTCGGTGATTTAGTCCTAAGGAAAGTCACCCTCAACACTTGAAACCAAAATGAAAGGAAGCTAGACCCGAGCTGGGAAGGACCGTACCGCGTCCTCGGAGTAGTAGACAAGGGGTCTTATCGCGGCCGTCTCAACACTACACAATGGTAGGAAGAGTGGGTAGCAATAACTAATACCCGAATAGTGAATCGGGGTCGAAATTCCACAGGGAGCTAGTAAAGGAGTTATAATATCGGTCTAGCCTAGAGTTGCGGTTGTGCTTCTAATATCACTTAACATTTTTGGTTTTGATTTTTATATCTTCTACTATAAGACTAATAGATGAAGCTAAATTATGCTATGGAGATATTGCTAAGTTGTAATTAATATAGAGAAAGGGACTAGGGTCGTGGCGTTACCTAGGTGGTTAACCAACGAGTAGATGATACTAAGGATAAGATGATATACTTGGGGCTTATGCTATAACCGTTGCACAATTGTACCCACTCTCACACCTCTCGGTAGAGAGAGTGATTTTGCCCAATTGACTCTCTCGAGACCACTTGGGTAGGCCAATTAGACCAAGCAACTAGGGTTCAAGTAGGGTGATTACTCTCTCGAGATTTAACCCGTTAATTGGGACTACCATTCCTCATGGGTCCATCCCAATTCCTTGTTGGGTCAATTTTGGGGTCATGGACTCTCTTTCTCAAGAAGAGTTAAACCCATAAAGCTAAAATCAGTATTTGCAACCACCAATTCTAAATTAAAACTTAAAATTAACCCAAATAGCAAACCCCCAATATCATCCTAACCTTAGATGGCAACACCCATCAATTTCCCACACTAGGGTTGAGCCACAACCCTAGCTAATGGGTTTAGCTAGACATAATTAAAGAAGAAACTAAGAAGAAATAGAAGAAGAAATAACCATATTAATTAATAGCTAATGTTAAACTAAAATACTCTAATGATGAATTAAAGCTAAAATGCCCAAAACTAGGACTAAAACCATATTT
>NC_031991.1:6032531-6045218 GCF_001879085.1 Nicotiana attenuata
GAAAGGAAGCTAGACCCGAGCTGGGAAGGACCGTACCGCGTCCTCGGAGTAGTAGACAAGGGGTCTTATCGCGGCCGTCTCAACACTACACAATGGTAGGAAGAGTGGGTAGCAATAACTAATACCCGAATAGTGAATCGGGGTCGAAATTCCACAGGGAGCTAGTAAAGGAGTTATAATATCGGTCTAGCCTAGAGTTGCGGTTGTGCTTCTAATATCACTTAACATTTTTGGTTTTGATTTTTATATCTTCTACTATAAGACTAATAGATGAAGCTAAATTATGCTATGGAGATATTGCTAAGTTGTAATTAATATAGAGAAAGGGACTAGGGTCGTGGCGTTACCTAGGTGGTTAACCAACGAGTAGATGATACTAAGGATAAGATGATATACTTGGGGCTTATGCTATAACCGTTGCACAATTGTACCCACTCTCACACCTCTCGGTAGAGAGAGTGATTTTGCCCAATTGACTCTCTCGAGACCACTTGGGTAGGCCAATTAGACCAAGCAACTAGGGTTCAAGTAGGGTGATTACTCTCTCGAGATTTAACCCGTTAATTGGGACTACCATTCCTCATGGGTCCATCCCAATTCCTTGTTGGGTCAATTTTGGGGTCATGGACTCTCTTTCTCAAGAAGAGTTAAACCCATAAAGCTAAAATCAGTATTTGCAACCACCAATTCTAAATTAAAACTTAAAATTAACCCAAATAGCAAACCCCTAATATCATCCTAACCTTAGATGGCAACACCCATCAATTACCCACACTAGGGTTGAGCCACAACCCTAGATAATGGGTTTAGCTAGACATAATTAGAGAAGAAACAGTAGAAATAGATGATGAAATGAACATATTAATTGATTACTACTTAAAATTCTATGATATTCAAGAGTAAAAATGCCAAAACAGGCTACAAAATACTTCTCACGAGCGCAACTCTTGTTCAGCAGCTAAAAACATGACCTAAAAATGTTAAAAAGATCTATTTATACCGAGCTAGAAAATCTGGACGAAAATGCCCCTGCAGGGTTAGCGCGGACCGCGCAAAAAGGGAGCGCGACCGCGTTGGCTCTTGGACTCTTGAACTCTGTTCTCTGAAGTTGGGACCGCGGACCGCACAGAAATGTAGCGCGGCCACGGTGGGAAACTGGCGCGGACCGCGCAGAAATGCAGCGGCGTGGCTATCTTTGGCCAAAACTCCAACTCTCTGAATCTCATCCACACAGACCGCGAAGAAATGTAGTGCGGCTGCGTGGGACTTTGTCTTGCAATTGTGCATCTCTGAACTTTACTGGCATGGACCGTGTATAAATGGGACGCGGCCGCGCGGGTCACCTTTGAATTAGCCACTCTCTAAATCTCCTAGCGCGGCCGCGTGGCATTTTAGTGCGGTCCGCGCTAGGTCTTCCTGTCCCTCACTTTACTTGGTCTTTGACACTTGGCAAGTTTCACTCCGTTTTGAGCCGATCTTTGACATTTGTCACCTGTTCGCTCAAACCTGCAATCAAGCGCAACTAGTAAGTCGTTTGGGACTATTTTGTGGCAATTTGTAACAAAAGAAATAGTAAGTAAGAGGTATAATCATGGTAAAATCCTAACTTATCAACTCCCCCAAACTTAAACCTTTGCTTGTCTTCAAGCAAACAAAATAAGACCCACCCCAAAAAGAGCAATCCAAGAATTTCCAGCTATCCTAAAGTAACCTCAACAAGCATCAATTGGGACTAACAATTGCTCTCAATGCGAATGCATCATTAACACATTTTAAGATTTTGAAAACTATGGATCAAGTGTGCCACAAGAGTATCAAGGGTTGACACATTTCATCAAAGAGCTTTTCTCAAATACCTTGGTCATTGTGGAACCCAAACTCAAACATCCTCAACTCTCCCTAAGCGAACCTCACCTTTTAGAGTATTGACACACAAACCGAGGTTGATGGGATTTTCTCTCAATTCTCTCAAAAAGAAGGTCACAAGTCCGGCCCTAGGTACCATATGCTTGCCCCTTATGTAATTATCCACTAATGTAGGCTCCCTTCAACTCTAGATCATATAGGGCTTTTGTGGAGTCATTGTGTAGGCTTTTGGGTACGGGTAGGACATGTTTTTGTTCAAGTGGGTTCAATCTTCCCTTAAGCACTTCTTTTGTTTCATTTTGGTACACTTTCTCGACTCATTAGAGTATTCACTTCTCTTTCAAGGGGTTAGAGAGACGCACCGTCGCTCTTTCTTATGCAATTCAACACATTTCTCCTTTTTCTACTTTCTCCACATCCTTTTTCACTTTTGTTTTCTTTGAATACCCTTTTTGTTCTTATTTACATTGATCTTTCTTTTTGTCTTTTCTTTTCTTTCTTTTCCATTGCCTTCCTTTTCTTTTTGCTTTTGTACCTTTTTACCACATTGTTTCCTTTCTTGCCTCTCCTCCCAAACTTAGACATTTGTCATTTACTCAAGGGAAGATGTGGGTGCCAAGAGAGGGTCTCATTAAAAACGGGTATATGCTTGTAGCTTTGGTTCTTGAAAGAAGAAAGTTTAAGGCTCAAAAGGGTTAACTAGGGAATCATTTCATTGGTGGGCTATGGAATTGTTCAACTTAGCATTTGGATCAAGGAGAGCCTATAATCACTTCTCAAGTCAAATTTCACCTAGGATTTAGCCTCAACAAACATTCGGGGAAAGTTCTAGACCATCGGCTCGGGACTTGGACTCACAATTCTAATTCTCACCACACACCCTCAAGGATTGCTAAAGACATCGAGTCGAGGGCCCACAACGACCTTAGTTATGATTCAAGCGCACAATGGTTCAACAAGACCACATGATGGTTGTTTGGTCAACACAAGAGTCTCAAGGCCACGACTTTCACCATCCTAAGCACAACATTATGTCTTTGACCATGGTATCAAAGGCAAATGTGTTAGGCCCAAGTGAAGCTTTGCCTGAGGTACCCTTAACTACGCAAAATCAAAAGAAGAAAATAAAAAACGGACTCAAACCCTTAAGAAGGTTGTCACGCCATCTATCATTGGGAAGAGCCACCCGGTTCGCACAACACTCTACCCTTGGAAAGAACCGTGGCATTAAGAAAACCAAGGGCTTATTGAAAACGCCAAAACCAAAATAAAAGGCTACGAGCCTATCTACGAAGCTAAAAACAAAAATTTCTTTTTAACGAAAATAGAAAAACCGAATGAATATGTACAATGGGGAGTAGAATATACAACGGGGATGAATATATACATAAAGTAGAGAAGTAGCCAAAATTAGCGGTTATATACAGGCCAACTATCAAATCTAAAAACATAAACTAAAAGTCAAATATATACAATCATCCAAATGTATCAAAAATCAAAACAGTAGGGCGCACCCCCACGAATAAGACCTGGCATTGTCCTCAATGCCAACTACCAAAATAAGCATAAAAACAGAGAAAGGATATAGAGGGCTCCCTAGGCCTGGTCCGTCTGCATCGGATCCTCAGTGGTCCCCTGGTTCTCTGTATGGGTCGGAACCTCAGACTGGTTCCCGGCCTGCTGCTGCTGTGCTGCCTGGACAGGGTCCTGCTGCTGGACCGGCGAGACATCTGGTACATCACCAGAGGGAGTCACCTGAATCTCAGCTAACTCAATCACTGCTCCCTCAGTGCTGGGCAGCTTCCTCTTCTTCCGCGGAGGTCTGGGTGCCTGCTCCTGCTGTGGCTCAGGTACTGGTGCTGCTGGAGGGGCTGACTCCCCAAATAACAAGTCTAATGGTAGCTGATCCGCCATTAGCTTGTCCACATATGCTCGAAGTACCTTTACCGACTCCTTTGACGCCCTGGACTTCCTCATCCTTTTGTGCTCCCGGGCCAGCTTCTCCAAAGCTATGCTATGTGCACCAACTGCCTCAGTCAAGGCACTCTGAGTCTCAATGATCTTCTCCTGGTTGGCCAGGAGCGTCTTCAATGTCTCCTCAATAGATTGAGGAATTTGGACGGTGACTGGTACAGACTGGGCCCCAACTGCAGTGGCCAATGTGGACAACTTGGATGTCGCTGCTGACATCCAGTTGTTTTGACTGGCTAAATACTGACTGAGCTGGTGGGCAGTGAACCGATGAGTCTTTGAAATAGGAACTGCCGGGTCAGTTGAAGTAGAAGGACCTGGGGGCAAGGGCTCACTGGTGGAAGTGGTCGGGATGGAAGATGGTCCAGTAGAAGGCTCTACCGCAACTGGCTCCTCAGACTGGCCAGTTGGGGCAGAGGTGGGTGGCTGGTACTTTTTGGATTTTGGGTTGTCTGAACCCAACTGGCTATACCATGAATAGGGGGCCACCGGCTTTGTCTTGACATCAAAACGTTTCTTCTTGACCTCCAAATCCCTGAAGTACATGGACAGGGTGTTAGGGAAAGGGTAGTTTGTGCTAGTCTCATGTCCGACAGCGGAGATCACTCTCGAGATAATGTTACCCACATTGAGAGGAAGCCCGGCCATGATGGATGCCACAAGAACATCCCGGGCGAGAGGAACTGTGTGATCATGGGTGGACGGATCAAGTCGACTACAAACAAAGGTCAGCCAACCCTTAGCTTCAAAACTGAAGGTGTTCCGCAGAATCTTTTCCCCTGCTTTCAACCATTTTGGAACAGTGCCCGGGGCTGCCAAGTACTCGGCCAACCAAGGACGCACTTCTTCACCCATCGCCAGCTTAGCTAAATATTCGGATTCATCCTCCTCCCTGAACCCCAAGTAATCATTCAGCGACTTCCCATCAAACACTACCATTTTGTCTCTCACCTTCGTCACCTTAGTACCTTTTACTATGTGAGAAACATTGCAATAAAATTCTTTCACCATATGTTCATTGGCATCAATACATGTCTCCTTGAAGAAGTCCCAGTAGTATCTAGTTCAGAATTCATGCTGCACGTTCGGGTTGTGGGGTAGAAGGTCTGTGTCAATAAAAGTTCTCTCCGGGATCAGTTTTCTCACAGGCCACCACTCTCTGAACTTGTGGAATGCCAAGTCACTCACAAATCTGTCTGCCCAAGCTTCAGGTTTTCTGGTTCGTTCCATTCCCCCAACTTGAGGCTCACCTCCCTCACCATGACCTGCACTCTCCCCGGATAATGAAGCTGTGGGGGAGGTGGAGTATTGTTGATCACTTCCTACTACGGACTCATCAGACGAATCCGAGACTATGTTGACTTGTCTCTTGGAGGTGGGTGAAGGTGAAGGAGTGTCATGTAATTGGGATGGGTCAGTGATGTGAGTGGGGGCTGATTCTGAGGTGATGCTCCGGGAAGGTGCATACTCACACCCGGAAGAGTGGGAGGCAGCTCTATCAGCAGCCCGTATCAGCTTACGGGTCTTTTTAATGCTCTCCCGAACCTGGGGAGTGAGTTTAACAATCCTCTTTCCCTTACCCCCTCGGGAGGAACCACCTCTCCCGGGTTGTTGTTGTTCTTTACCTCCTCGTTTCTTAACCATGATGATGTTATAAACGTCAATACCACACAAGAGGGGGGGGGTGATTTGTGTGGTACCTAATTTTCGCGTTAGAAGAACCTGGTTCTTCTAAGTGTTCTAACTACAGCAGTTTGCGGAATAATAAATGCTGAAAGTAAAGTGCACAGAGATTTTTACGTGGAAAACACCTGGCTCAAAAGGTGAAAAAACCACGACCTACTACTCAATAGGATTTTCCCAAACTCCACTAAAATCACTGAGCCAAAAACTGCATTTACAGAACTCTTTGTAAACTTAAGGATTAACTCTAATCCCAGTGTAGCACACAGCCTCAACTGTTGCGACACTTTCAAGTTAACTCTAACTTGAATACTCAATATACCTATTACAATTGCTTCTATGAAAGCTGAAAGGTACAATATGAAAACCTACTACAATTGAACTAGACTTAGAATAAACACAATGATGAAACTGGTTCTTCTATCTTAGTTCATGTAGCTTCAGACGTGCACACTTGTATCTCGCTTATATTGCTCGCAAATCAGACTTGATCTTTTTGCTCTCAAATATGCTAAACTTCTGCTTATGTGCAACTTCCTGTAAAAGAGGACAATCGTTATTTTTATAGAGTTAGTAATCAGAGTTTGATAAGAACTCGAATTGTGGATCCTTTGACAATTCGAGTCCAAGAACAACTCTAACTCCTAATCCATATCCTTGATCCGGATATAATTCTCTTTTCATAAGGAGACTTCAACTCCTTATCCTGTATGCAATCTTTTCGATCAATTCAGAAGATATTGTTGCTTATCCTTGAGAACTTGTCTTCTTCACGCGTATGTCACATGTGAAAGCATATCAACACTGTGTCTCACATGATGGACCTGGTTGATGACTGAGTTCATTTTGTCAATCTTCAAAACTTCATCTGAACTTGGGCCAACAAATTCCCCCTTTTTGATGATGACAAACTGTGCTTTTATTGATCAGAGACCCTGTGGAACTCAGCTTAATTTTCACACTTTAATTTAACTTATCATTAAGGACCAGGTTTAATCAGGTTATAAACATCACATTTTTCAGAATACAAAGTAAAGCACAATATCTCTTCCCCTTTTTGGCATCATCGAAAAGTTGCATTTTATTAGAATCCCAGATGTTAATTATTACTCATGGCCACTGGGGCAACTGCAAGTGAAAACATGATTTAGTTAATCAATAATCAGCTTTACAGAAATTTAACTATTAAGATCAGAAGTTTCATAGAACAAGAGAAAACAAAGCACATTGTCATTGATTAGGAGATGTTTCTACAAAACAGACCACAAAAAGAAAAACAAACATCCAACCATGAGCAAAAAAACAGAGAAAAGTCCCGAATCTGGGTCACTGAAGGAGTTACTAAACTGGTTCTAGGGCTTTGAGGAACTAGAGGGTTGGGATTGAAGTAGATTAAGCACTGTTTGGAGCATCCCTTCACTCTTTTCTTTTTCCTTTGCTAGCTCATCTTTGAGGCCATTTCTTTCACTTTCCAGTTCAGCAATGCGAGCCTGGAGCCTAACAATTTCTGCATCTTTTGTTCCACATTCTAGAACCAATGCCCAACTGGGGTTACACTTAACAGATAATCACAAGCCTGCAGAGTTTTGATCCCAAAGTGCTCTTTGCTGGAGGCCATCTCCCACTTCTCCAATGGCACATCTAACTTGCCAAGACAGTTGTCAGTATAAACCCATAAGGAGTGGCATGGGCCTTGGAGCCATTTATCACTCTATCCAGCAGCTTGACAATGAAACTAGGCCAGTTAATCTGCTTTCCTGTCACAAGACACTCCAGAAGGACCAGGTCCATATAATTTGCAGTGTTCCTTCTCTCCTGTCTGGGCAGCAGACACTTGTTCACAAATTCAAATAGCACCTTGTGCTCAGGCTTCATCTCACTCTTTTGCACAAACCTAGCCTCAAGCACTTCTTCAGCAGACTTGGTATCACAGAAATTCCGGGTGATTTGGAGAGCAGAAGGGAGAGAATCTAGACAAGGCCACCTTTGCCTAGTATAATCATCATATCCCTCACAGGGTATGTCTAGAATTCTTCCCAACTTAGGTGCATCAAACTGCACCTCTACTCCTCTCACCAGGCTTGTAACAACCCCATTCACCACTGTGGCATTCGCCATAAACTCTATCAGTTCCTTCCTTGCAAGCCTGCCATCCAGTTGAAGAACCATGTCCTTCCAACCCTGTGCTTCCAGTGCATCAACCAATCTTTTCATGCCTGGCTCCTCCGGGTCTTTCAGAATTCTTCCTTTCAATATTTTTCTTTTTCCAAAAAGGATAAACCTGTTCTGCTCTTTCTCAGATTCCTCTTCTTCTTCTTCTTCTTCTTCTTCTTCTTCTCCACTCCAAGCTTCTTCTTCTTCAGGAACTTTCACTTGTTTTCCTTTAACTGCAGACCTGGTTCTTTTTGCCAGGGAGGGTTCAACAGAGATAGATTCTAAAGACTTCTTGGTAGAAGTCTCGGATTTCTTAGGTTTAGGAGTATGAACCTCCTCAGTTGTACTTCTCTCCTGATGGACCAGTTCCATCTCTTCCTCCTCTTCTTCTGCAGCCACAGAACTTTCCAGAACTTTAGCTTTTCCCTTTTCTTTGTTCTTTTTCTTGCTTGCCTCTAAGGCTTTCTGCAACTCAGCCTCGCTTTGCCTTACCCTGCTTCTGGTAGCTTTCACCTTTGGTGCTGAAGGAACAGTAGACTTAGGAGATGGCACCTTGCTCTTCTTTGTTGGCTTAGAGGCAGTTGGAGCCTTTTGAGAAGAAGCTTTGCTCTTCTTAGTATCATAGCTTTCTCCAACTTTCTTCAGAATGTCAGCCAAGGTTTCTTCCACAGATGAACTAGGTCCATCTTGTTGTTCACTCAGGTTCACAAGACCTTCAGCAGCTTCTCCAGATTCACTTCCCCCTGGCTTGTTGCCACTCTCCTCAACTCCTCCACAAATTGCAAGAATTTCACCTTTCTTTTTCTTTCCCTTCCTCTTAGATTCTCCCTCACTTATATCTCTCACAGATCCCACTAACACAAACCTATCATCTACTTTCTCCACTATATCAGAAAAAACATAGCATGTATTTACCTCTTTAGGAGTTTCTTGATTTTTGTCTGATTCAGAAGACCCACGTTCTTCTCCATCGCTTGTAGAGACAAAAGCTTCAGACTCAGAACTTGAGTCAGATGATTCTTTTTCAGAGCTTCCCCCTCTTTGACTCGCTTTCAATTTTTCGTTGAGAGCTGTTCTCAAAGCACCAGTAGCAACAGTCTTTCTAGCCAACATTTTCTGCCTCCGGAATCTTGGTTTAGGGTTGTCGCTAGGAGGTACAGATGAAGATGTATTAGAGGATACTGGTGGGGGAGTTAAAGGATTTTCTTGAGAGTTAGTCATGGCGGAGAATTTTTGGAGGATTTTTGGGAATTTTTGAAGAATTTTGGAGAGATGGAGGATGATCAGGGGTTTAACACTTCATGATGGTTATGAGTGATGAGAGAAGGTTTGGAGTGTATTTAAAGAGGGATCATGATTAAGCCTATAACGGCAGCCTTTTCAGAGGTCAAAAAGAAGTCTAATCAAATTAGAGTTCTGGTCTCTTTAGCGATAAATGAGTGACACTAGTTTTTAGGAAAAATCCCGTCTTAGTTAGAATTCGAAGAGAATGAAACTGGTTCAATGCACAATGGTTAGATTTAGGAGTTTGGTTAGGATAGGACTTCTGCTCATAATTGGAATATTTATTTTTCTAATTGTACAAAGTATAGAAACATACCTGACCTTTTCTCATGAGCATATACTGATGAACCAGGTTCTTCAAGTAGAACTCCTCTTGATTATGCCTCATATATCAGAATAGAAAAAAAACTTTGTAAGAGATCAATGAATTAATATAAACACACGTCACAGGAGTATACTGATTAGAGTATGAGACTGAGTAAGAATTAGTCTAGATATTTACATAAAATCAGAACTTCTAACCAAAAATGTTTTTTTTTTCATTTTTTTTTCATTGCATTCTGAACTGGTTCCTTTTAGGTGATCTTAATCATCCCTAATTCCAACCTGTTCCTTTCAAAGTTTTCCCTATTCAGTGCTTTGGTGAAGATGTCAGCTATTTGTTTATCAGTAGCACAAAATTCTATTGAGATTAATCCTTTCTCATAATTATCTCTCAAGAAGTGGTGTCTAACATCTATGTGCTTGGTCCTTTTATGATGAACAGGGTTCTTTGTCATACTTATAGCACTAGTGTTATCACAGAATATTGGTATGCATCCCATTCTATATCCAAAGTCTACTAATTGTTGTTTGATCCATAGTAGTTGAGCACAACAAGAAGCTGCAGCCACATACTCAGCTTCAGCAGTAGATAGGGCTACTGAATTTTGTTTCTTGGTAGCCCATGATATAAGACCATGAACCAAGAAAGTGAGCCATACCTGAGGTGATTTTTCTATCCACTAGGAAACCTGCATAGTCAGCATCAGCATAACCTACTAGATCGAAATTACTACCTTTAGGTACCATAGGCACAATTCAGTAGTCCCCTTGAGAATATCTCAATATCCTCTTGACAGCAGTCAAGTGAGACTCTTTAGGATTAGTCTTGAAAACGAGCACAAAGTCCTACACTGAAAACAATGTCAGGTTCTGCTGGCAGTAAGATACAAGAGTGAACCAATCATACCCCTATACCAACTTTGTACAACTGATGAACCAGGTTCATCAGCATCTAAATTTAGTGGCAGTTGCAATAGGTTGTTCTTTATGAGTCCTCTATTTTAAACTTCTTGATTAGTTCCTTTGTATATTTTTGCTGATGAATCATGGTTCCATTTGGACTTTGTTTGATCTGCAAGCCTAGGAAGAAATTTAGTTTGCCCATCATACTCATTTCAAACTCACTTCCCATTAATTTTGCAAAGTCCTTACTCAACCTATCTGTAAGTGGCCCCAAATATTATATCATCAACAATATATTTGTACAACAATAGATCTTTACCTTTTCTTAGGAACAAAGTGCTGTCAATTTTACCTCTTTTGTACCCATGCTCCAGAAGGAATTTTGACAATCTTCCATACCAAGCTCTTGGGGCCTGCTTGAGACCATACAGAGCTTTATCTAGCTTGTATACATGATCAGGACATTCTTTACTTTCGAATCCTGGAGGTTGTCTCACAAACACTTCTTTCTTTGAGATAGCCATTTAGGAAAGGCGCTTTTTACATCCATTTGATGAAGAATGAATTCATATGTGCTGCAAAGGCTATGAGGAGTCTAATTGCTTCAAGTCTAGCCACTGGAGCAAAAAGTCTCATCATAATCAATGCCTTCCTCTTGACTGTAGCCTTGAACCACCAACCTTGCCTTATTTCTTGTAACTGTTCATCTTCATCTAGTTTGTTCCTGAAGACACCATTTTGTCCCAATGACTGACCTGTCTTTTGGTTTTGGAACCAAGTGCCAGACTTGGCTTCTTTCAAGCTGATTGAGCTCATCTTGCATAGCATTGAACCCAATCTACATCTTGTAGAGCTTCACTCACATTTTTAGGTTCAATGAGGGACAGAAAAAGCATCAATGCAACACAGGTTCTTCAGTTGTGATCTTGTCTTGACCCCAGATGTTGGATCATTGATGATGTTCTCAATGGGGTGAGAACTCAGGTACTTGTATGATTTCCCCACCATCTGGTTTCTGCTAGATTCTCCTTCATAGTTATGCTGCAGAGAACAGGTTCAGTACATGTTCCTTCAGATTGGTTTCCCCCTGTCAGGTTGCCCTGGGTGAGAGGACCTGTTCCATCACCTGCTCCTTCCTTTGATGCCACTTTACTTGTGCTGTTGCTTCAGTCAATTGTCTCACCAAGTCCAATGGCTTCATCTTCATGTTCCTGTCTCTCACAAAGAGGTTTAGATTCATCAAAACACAACATGTACACTACTCTTCAACACATAGAGTTCTTTTATTAAACACTTTGTATGCTTTGCTATGTGAACAGTATCCCAAGAATACTCCTCATCACTTCTGGGATCAAACTTACCTAGGGAGTCTTTACCATATTGTGCACATAGCACTTACAACCAAAAGCCCAAGATGGGATATGTTTGGTTTTCTCCCTTTAAGTAACTCATAGGGTGTTTTCACTACAAGAGGTCTAAGTCATGCATCTATTTATTATATAACAAGCAGTGGTTTATAGCCTCTGCCCAGAAGCTATGAGGTAGTTTACTGAAAAGTAGCATGGTCTTGCCATATCCTCAAGGGTCCTGTTCTTCGTTTCAACTACCCCCATTTTGCTGAGGAGTCCTAGAGGCAGAAAAATTATGATCTATTCCCATTTTCATCCAAAATTTAAGCAATTGTGCATTTTCAAATTCAGTTCCAATGATCAAGATCCTAATGGATGCAAGTTGATTTCCTAATTGTTTCTGGGTTTTTCTAATAAAAGCAGAGAACATTTCAAATTGCTTCATCTTTAAAGTTAGAAAACAATACCCAGGTAAATCTGAAATAATCATCAAACAAGCACCATTACATATCTTTTTAACCACCTCTGCTCATGGTTCTCAATTGGACCACAAAGATCCATATGAAACCAGTTCCAACGTCTTGGACGTACTTACCATTTTCTTAGTTTTGTAGGATGACCTTACCTGCTTCCCCCTGCAACATGCCTCACAAACTTTGTCTTCCTTGAACTTGATATTAGGTAAACCCTAATCACCAAGTCCTTGGAGACTAATTTGTTCAATTGAATTTAAGACTGGCATGGCCAAGTCTTTTGTGCCAAAGGAGGGGATCATTAATTAACACACTCAAGCAAGTTAGTTCATTTTCAGAGAGAGTTTGACAGATCTACAATGTAATTATTGTTAACTCTCCTTCCCTGCAAAACAATCTTGTCAGTAGTAAGGCTAATCAACAAAACATTTTGTGAAGTGAAAGCCACAAGGTTTACTCTGTCACATAGTTTGACACAATTATCAGGCTATATTTTAAGCCATCTATCAAATAGACATTCTCAATGGAATGAGAGTTTGTCTTTCCTACCTTTCCAACACCAATGATCTCACCTTTCTTTTCCATTCCAAAGGAGACATTACCTCCTTTTTAGGTTTCTCAAGTGAAAGGAACTGGTTCTTGTTACCAGTCATATGTTTTGAGCAGCCACTATCCATGTA
>NC_031991.1:6045551-6045829 GCF_001879085.1 Nicotiana attenuata
TCTAGTAATAGCTCAGCCAACTTTTCTTTAGACAAGAATTTAATCTTGTCTTTGAGATGAAGAATACTTACCTCTTGTTCATCATCTGATTCTCCAATGGCCATCAGTGCTTGCTCTTCTTCAGCTTCATCTTCTGAGTCTTCATCTGAGGTTTCTCCCCAAGCAGCAACCATAGCCTTGGTCGAACCTTTGTTTCTTTTTGGTTGAACCTGTTCCTTCTTCCTGTTCCTTCGTTCAGTTCTTTCTTTCTTCCACTCAATTTCCCATTGAGGGCAGTT
>NC_031991.1:6045842-6084341 GCF_001879085.1 Nicotiana attenuata
ATTAAGGGCAGTTTCTGATGTGGTGATCAGTCTTCCCACACTTGTAACACCCCTCATTGGTTTGTTTCTCAGGAGCCCTCGATTTGCTGAATGTTGTTCCTTTTGAAGCACCCTTTCCTCTCATAAGATATTTCTTGAAATCTCTGGTTATCATAGCCATTTCATCATCTTCAAGGTCCGATCCTTCTGAAATTCTGAGATCCAGACTTCTTTCTTTCTTTGGAGCATCCATCTTCATTGTTTGCCTTCTCAATTCATGGGCAGTGAGATTTTCAATCAGTTCATCCAACTTCAAAGTAGCAATGTTCTTGGATTCCTGAATGACAGTGATTTTGCTTTCCCAGGAGATTGGCAGTACCCTTGTCAAAATCTTCTCAACTTTGTCTTCTTCAAGAATAACCCTTCCAAGAGACTCAAGTTCATTTGTCAGTGTGGTGAACCATGTATACATCTCTTGGATAGATTCTCCTTCCTTTATACTGAAATTCTCATATTGAGAATATAGTGTGTCCCTCTTGATCTCTTTACTTGAGGAGTTCCTTCATGAGCCACTTGTAAAGTGTCCCATATTTCCTTTACAGTAGTACAACTTTGAATTCTACTGTACTCGTCTGGACCAAGTCCACACACAAGCCATTTCTTGGCCTTAGCATTCTTTTCCCATTTCTTCAAATCTTCAGCAGTACAGTCAGCTCTTGTCTTTGGCACATCAACTCCTTCAGCATTCTTCTTTGTGGTTGCTAGGGGACCATCAATGACTATGTCCCAAAGTTCATAGTCTTCCCCTATGATGTGATCTCCCATCATGTTCTTCCACCAAGAATAGTACTGACCACTGAAAAGTGGAGGTCTAGCAGTGGATTGCCCTTCCCAGTTCCCAGGTGGTGCGCTCATGTTGATCTTTTCCTAAGGTGTTAGCCTCTTCAAGGATAACCTGCTCTGATACCAATTGATGTTCTACACGTCAATACCACACAAGAGGGGGGGTGATTTGTGTGGTACCTAATTTTCGCACTAGAAGAACCTGGTTCTTCTAGATGTACTTACTATTACTGTTTGCGGAATTAAAAGTGCATAAAATAAAGAACTCAGAGATTTTTACGTGGAAAACACCTGGCTCAAAAGGTGAAAAAACCACGACCTACTACTCAGTAGGATTTTCCCAAACTTCCACTAAAATCACTGAGCCAAAAACAGCATTTACAAAACTCTTGTAAACCTAAGGATTAAACTCTAATCCCAGTGTGGCGCACAGCCTCAACTGCTGCGACACTTTCAAGTTAACTCTAACTTGAATACTCAAAGTACCTAATACAATTGCTTCTATGAAAGCTGGAAAGGTACAACTTTAAACCACCTACTACAATTGAACTAGAATAAGAATAAACACAATGGAATTGGTTCTTCTATCTTGTCCAAGTAGCTTCAGGAATGCACACTTGAATCTCACATAAATTGCTTGCAAAATTGCCTCGCTCTTTTGCTCTCAATTTAGTTTCACTTCTTCGCTTGTGCAACTCCTGTAAAAGAGAACAATCATAGTTATTTAAAGAGTTAGTAATCAGAGTTTGATTGAGACTCAATTGTTGATCCTTTGTCGAATTTGAGTCCTACAACAATACAAACTCCAACCCTTATCCTTGATCCAGATTTAATTCTCTTCGCATAAGGAGACTCCATCTCCTTATCCTTTATGCAACCTTTTCGATCAGTTCAGAAGATATTGTTGCTGATCCTTGAGACTTATCTTCTTCACGTGCATCTCACATGTATAGGTAGATAACCACTGTGTATCACATGATGGACCTGGTCCATGACTGAGTTCATTTTGTCAATCTTCAAAACATCATCTGAACTTGGGCCAACAACATGTCTTTCCTCATCCTTTGCTGCTCAGTTGTTGCCTTAATAAAATCTATCTTCGTCGCACTTGAACCCACAATTCGCTGCTAACTTTAAACCTTTTCGAAGATCATCTTTCTCGAGCCGTCGACATTAGAAACATCTATTCAATCCTGAACCACCGCACCCCGCGATATCCAACGGTCTTTTCTCCAATATTATTTCACAATATCCTACTGATCACGGCCTACCCCACATTACTAATTAAGCAGCGAGAGAGGGTCGGAGCAGCTTTTACCCGATTTAGGGTCGGGATCGATATCCACAGAGAGCTAGAAATTTGAATCGAGTATCTATCTAGTGTAGAGTTGTGTATATGTTCTTAGTTACACTTCTATTCATTTTTGGGTTTTTTTTTTGTTTTCTTCTACTATTATCAAACTACAAATGGTAATTGCAACTAAATTATGCTAAGAGTTATAATGTTACGAGTTGTTCAAATAGGTTATAAAGGCACTAGGGTAATGACTTCCGCCTAGGTGGTCAATTGATGGGTACTTGAGTCTAAGGCACGTTTGACATATTTGGGGAGTATGATGTAACCGTTGCACGACTTTACCCACTCTACACCTCTCGGTGGTTCGAGTGATTTTTCCCGAATTGACTTTCTCAAGACCAATTGGGTATGCAAATTTGCACGAGCAACTAGGGTTCAAGTCGGGTATTACTCTCTCGAGGTTTTACCCTTTAATTGGGGCTATCAATCTCTTGAGTACGCCCCAATTCCTTGTTGGACCAATTTCGGAGACTTAGGCTCTCTTTCTCAAGAAGAGCTCAAGTCAACTCAACACAAACTAGTGTTTGCAACCACTAATTCAGAAATTAACCATGAAATTGGCCCGAATAACAAACACCCATAGTCAAATTAGCCCTAAAATACAAGACCCATCAATTACCCACACTAGGGTTGAGCCACAACCCTAGCTTATGGGTCTAGCTGCTCTTAATTAAAGAAGAAAAATAAGAAATAGATGAAGATAAACTCATATTAATTAATCACTAAGTTAAACACAAAGATTCAATGATTAAAAGTAGCTAAAATTGCCCAAAATAGATGAAAATATCGAAACCATGAGCGCAGCTCTTAACTGAATCTATCTGCCTTCCTAAAAATGGAAAAGAAGCTATTTATACTAAGCTAACAATTTTGGACAAAAATACCCCTGCGGGGTTAGTGCGGACCGCACAAAATGGACCGCGGTCCGCACAAGGGCTTTGGACTTGAAAAACAACTCTCTGAACCTTGGCATCGCAGATCGCAGAGAATGGATTGCGGTCGCGGAGGCTTCTAGTGCGGTCCGCATAAAAAGGACCGCGGACCGCATTGGCTTGAAATCCTGAAATTGCAGCTCTCTGATTCTCCTCACTGCGGACCGCAGAGAATGAACTGCAGCCGCGTTGATCTCAGTGCGGACCGCACAAAATGGTAATGCGGCTACACTACCTCTTGGGCTGGAAAATCAGCTCTCTGAATCTCCCAGTGCGGACCGTAGAGAATGTAGTGCGGCCGCACTAGCCTTGTTTTGCCTGAGCTTTGCCTACTTGTGCAAGTTTCACTCCTCTCGAGCTGATCTTTGACATCTTGTCACTTTGTTGATCAAACCTGCAATCAAGCACAACTTGTAAGCCTTTTCGGGACTATTTTGTATGAATTTCTAATCAAAGCATAAGCAAGAAGGAGTATAAAATGTGTCAAAATCTCTAGTTATTACCTACCCCAAGGGCGAATTGCAGAAGACCATAACACCGGCGAACTTAACACATACAATCGAGGACGACGATAATATATCGCAGATAAAAATTCCACCATGCTCGAATTTACCAAGTCTCGTTACTCCATCACCCCAAATCTGGAATTTCATAGGCCAATTGCTTTTCCTTCGTCGGAAGTAAAATATCATATCTCTGAATCATGCACTGAGTATATTTCCTTTCAACTCATTCACCGCCCCAACACATAGGCAAGTCTCCTACCATCAAGTCAATACTGTGCGATAACCAATCGCGAGCATCATAGCAACCTGTGCATAGCCTCCAAGCTCTTAGGAGCACAACTATCGAGCCGAAACGATAGAAAAATCCTTCCGCAAGGCGACGACAATAGCTCACCCAACTATACCGGGAGAAACATCATGCACCACATCTGTAGTAAATTACAATTCTTCAATTCTCGATTTATAACAAGCGGTTCGCGTCGCGTAAGATTGAGTAGGAAGGAAATAAGGGCATAAGCCTCAAGGAATCAAGTCGCACGATGAGGAAATCAAGAAGTGGGATTTTTCGTAACAGTTACATAGCCTCTCGTAGATAAGTACAGACGTCTCCATACCGATCAGCAAGACTCTAATAAATCGGCTTGTGATCCATGACTCCTATGAAACTAGAGCTCTGATACCAACTTGTCACGACCCTGGTTCGCCCTCCGTGAACCATCGTGACGGCACCTAGTCTCTACGACTAGGTAAGCCTAAATTGCGGAAAAGAAACCAAAAATTTGCGGAAGTAAAACAATTTAAAACAGAAATAAGAAATAACCAGTGTATAAATATGCCGCTCGGCAAACACCATATTTAACTCTCAAAACCAACACATAAATCCAAGACCCGGAAACCCATGAATCATAAGCTAAGAAGTACTACACAGCTCTAACTCCAGAATGTCTAACAAGAACTGAAAATACAGAAGGGCTAATACTAAACAACAAGAATAGAAAGAGACTCCTCGGTCTGCGGACGCGACAGATATACCTTGAAGTCTCTACAGAAGTGCCTCGCCTCAAGGATGATAAGACTGAGAGAAAGAACCTGGATCTGCACATGAAAAACATGCGCAGAAGGGGCATGAGTACACCACAGCGGTACTCAGTAAGTGCCAAGCCTAACCTCGGTCGGATAGTGACGAGGAAGGTCAGGGCCCTACTGAGATAAAATAAAATATAAGGGTTGACAGTGTGAAATAAACAGTGTAAATAAGTAACACAAGATATAAATGACAGCGACAACTATCACAGAGGCAAGTAAAACACAGCTAGAGAACACAACTCAGCTCCAAGATAACAACCGGGGATCTCCCAGGATACCGTCCTGTCGTCCCCAAATATAAATATCATATCCAGTGGATCTCCCGGGTGCAGTCCCGTAGTCCAACTCATAAATGTGCAGGGGGATCTCCCGGAATGCAATTCCGTAGTCCCAAAGTAAACATACAGGGGAGCTCCCGGGATACCGCCCCGTAGTCCCAAAGTAAAAGTGCAGGGGGATCTCCTGGAATACCGTTCCGTAGTCCCAAAGTAAACGTGCAGGGGAGCTCCTGGGATACCGTACCGTAGTCCCAAAGTAAATACGCAGCAACAACAGGAATTCAATCCAATCAAATTCATATCAAAGTGAAGCAGGTAATCCTAACCTTGCATGGTTCACGTAATACAATTAAGGCAGTTAAGGCAAATAGAGCAATTTAGTCAAGTAGACATGCTTCTCTAGGCTACAGCAGGTTTAGTTTCCAAACAGTGTAAGCAAGAAAAGGAAGAACACAATTCAAGGCTATTTTTAATGAAAAACCGGATTTCCAACAATTAGCACAAGTACGCGCTCGTCACCTCACGTACGAGGCATTTCAATTACCACAATATCAATCCTAAGGGGAAAGCTCCCCCACACAAGGTTAGACAAGCCACTTACCTTGAACCGGCTCAAAATCAACCCGAGATAACGTTCTTGCCACGAGTATTGGACTCCAAATGGCCCCAATCTATTCAATTCAATTTCATAATGTAAATAACACCTCAAGCAACTGATTCCACAATTAAATTCTAAGCTAATACGCGAAATTAGGTAAAATGACCAAAATGCCCCTCAGGACCACGTTTCGGAATCGGATAAAATTTATATTTACAGAAACCTCGTACTCTCATGAGTTCGTACATACCAAGAACACTGAAATCGGAGTCCAAATGACCCCTCAAATCCTCATTTAAAGGCCTCTTAAACTCAAGCCCTGATTACCCCTTTTTCCCAAATTTCTCATCACTAATTAGGTCTTTAATCACATAAAAACGAGTTATGAAGTAAAAAATGTTACCTCCAAGTGATTCCCCTTTGTTTTCCTCAAAAGTCTCTCTCAAAAGCTTCAAACCCGGATGAAAACGGTGAAAGAATGGCTCAATTTCGCAAAGGCAACTAAATATAGGTTCTGCCCAGCGATTCCCGCATTTGCGGCCCTGGGACCGCATCTGCGGTCCCGCTTCTGCGAAAATTACGTCGCATCTGCAACTTTCATTTAAGTGACAAAAAACCGCATCTGCGATTGCCCTTCCGCAGATGCGCCACCGCTTCTCCCGTGGTACTTCCTTCCGTCACTCTCGCGGAACCNCGAATGACCTGAAATTTTGCACACACGTCCCAAATGACATAACGGAACTACAACAACTCTCGAAATTCCATTCCGACCCTTGGATCAAAAACTCACTATCGAACCGAAAACTTTAAAATTCGACCTTTCGGTATTTCAAGCCTAAATTAGCTGCGAACCTCAAAAACACAATCCGACCACGCCCCTAAATACGAAATCACCTAACGGAGCTATCGGAACCCTCAGATTTCTATTACGTCGCATCTGCAACTTTCATTTAAGTGACCAGAAACCGCGTCTACGATTGCCTTTCCGCAGATGCGCCACCGCTTCTGCGGTATTCCTTCCGCATCTGCGGAACCTGAAGGAAAATCGAAAATCCGCTTCTGCGGTCTTCTTAGCCGCTTCTGCGGCGCTACATCTGCGGTTACCAAACCGCAGATGCGAAAATACCAGAAGCAGCAAAAATACAGCAGCTGCAACATTTCTCAAAACTCCCCGTCAACTACCCGAAATCATCCCGAGGCCCCCGGGACCTCAACCACACGCACCAACAACTCTAATACCACTCCCCAAACTTGTACCAATCCTTAAATCACCTAAAACAACATCGAAACCTCAAATTAACCATGGATTCAAGCCTAAGAACTCCAAATTTCTCTAAATACGCTTTCGATCAAAAAGTCTATCAAACCTCGTTCGAATGACCTGAAATTTTGCACACACGTCTCAAATGACATAGCGAAACTATAACAACTCTCGGAATTTCATTCCAACCCTCGGATCAAAAACTCACTATCGAACCGGAAACTTCAAAATTCGACCTTTCGGCATTTCAAGCCTAAATTAGCTACGGACCTCCAAAACACAATCCGACCACGCCCCTAAACTCGAAATCACCTAACGGAGCTAACGGAACCCTCGGATTTCCATTCCGAAGCCGTCTTCACACTGTTCCGACTACGGTCAACTTTCCAACACTTAAGCTCTCATTTGGGAACTAAGTGTCCCATAACTCTCCGAAACTCAAAACCGAACGTCCCGGCAATTCAAAATAGCAGAAATAAACCTGGGAAAAACAGTTAATAGGGGATCGGGGCGTTAATTCTTAAGACAACCGGCCGGATCGTCACATAGAGGCATCTGTGATTTGAATTAAATTCAAGTGTTGGCCGAAACAAGGGAGTACTTTGAATTATATGTGAAATTGTATGGAATAAGGGAGTCCTCTTAATATGTGCACACTTTGCACGGGACAAAATAGAAAGGGGTAATGCAATGTTTATTCTTAAATGAAAAATGAGTCCTGTATATCAAAAATGGAGTATGCCAGTAAACATCATGGGTTTAAGAAAGGGCACTAATCTTAAAGGAGTAAGTGTCATCGTGATGGCATTGATACGCGAGTGTTGGAAGCTTACGGACTATGGTAGTATACCTATGGTGCACCCATAAGTATATAAAATCTTAAATTTTTGTTAGAGAACCATCACAAGGAACTCAATAGAGTTAAGGAGTTGGTTGAAGTTAAGAAATGTAGACTTGAACCCCGGTATTCGAGAATGAATGGCAAAGTAGTATCGTAAAATGAATGAAAATGGGATGAATATTTTATTTCCATAAAGTAAACTTGTAAGCAATAATAGTTATCAAGTTGGGATCTTCGGGAACTCCAAAGTCACGAGTGAAAGTGGGGGTATTAATTGTTATATGATGGATGAATCTAGGGGAAATATCGGATTAGTCTTCGGAAGGAACAAAAGAACATTCCGAAATAATTTTAACAATTATAGGACATTAAGAGTCCTAAGTGAAAAAAAAATCATGTCCGGAAACAAGAATCGTGAAAGGCAACATATTTATTTTAAAGTGTTGTTTATGGGAAAAAAGAATTCAAGGCTACGAGACGGAATGAACAAGTTTTGGAGATACCAAGTAAGCAATATAACTTCGATCTCATAAACTACGAGATATTGCCTTGAGCAAACTAAGAAATTAAGGGAGCATGAAAATCAGTTATTCTTTATCTCAAAAAGAATTTTTTTTAAGGAAGTCCAATCAAAGAGAGATTTTTGGTTTATTTGAAGATACTTTCAGGTACAACTTGTCGTATGCATGACTAAAGAAAATGCAGACATGTATAATAGTGATATGAGAGCTAGTATCTATTATTGATATTGAATGGTATTCATATACGTTACAAGTTAAAAGTTTTAAAGATTTACATTTGATGCACTTATGGTATATGTATGGCCGCGTGGGGTCAATATGGTACATTATATTGTTTATTATTGGTTGTTGAGCGATATTGTTATTAGTGCCCGTTTGGCGGCTTGTTCTAGACAGGTTTTGTTTTTGGATAGTCTTAGTTACAGGGGAAACTCTGCCAAAATTTTTAAAAATTTGTAAAGATAGCCAAATTGAGGGCCATAAGTAAGTTGAGATTTTGGAAAGGAAGTATAAGACCCATGTAGTCATAAGTGCTATGCATAATGGTTGGAGATAAAAGGATGGTAACATCTATTCTTAGAAGTGACTTGTAAAACATTCGAGGACAAATATTTAAGTGGGGGAGAATGTTGCGCCCCGAAAAATTTTGATGTACTCAAGCGCAATTAAGAAAGTTGATGTGTGCCAATTACATTATTTTGTGAGCAGAGGAGGACTATTAATATGATGAATATTAATTGGATATGATAATAAGTATACGAGGCATATTATAAGTTATGTGGGGTCTAAGGAGAGCCCTAAGTCTAAGTCAAGTTGAAAATTACATGATAGACTAAAGTTCCAAATGAGTACGCACAAGACCTAACTTTGGACGAGCATATCTACATAAATATGAGGAGTTATGTTATGGGCAACCTATCAAATGAAAGTTCGAGTCTAGTTTCTAACGATTTAAACCATTTGTCATTTGGACACTTCTACAAGAAGTTATGATCAAATTACGAAAGGGTGGCAGTAAAAATATCGCCATAGCGTCGGGGTCCACATCCGGGCTTCGAAGAGGAGTTAAGTGGGGATGCGAAGCATTCGGGGATGCATCCGAAATCCCAAAATTTGAGCCTATAAGTACAAGTTCGGGTGAGAGGGGATTTCGTGCTTTCATGGTGGATTCGACCTTTGGGACAACTTAAGAATACAAGGTGAGTTTTTATGGATATTTTAAGTTAATAGCATCCCATTAACACTAGTATTAACATCATTCAATCTTTGAAATCCCTAGCAATTTTTCAAGTCGTTCAAGAACACCAAATTTTCCAAACATTGGGTTTTTGAGGAAAAGCTTCAAGAAGGTAATCCTAATGCTTCAAACTCATTTCTTATGAGTCGGTGAGAGTAGTTATAATATTTTTTTCAAGTTGTTATGGTTGGATAATTGAATTCACAAACCCTAGTTCATGGCATGAATAGTATTTTTGAGAAAATGGGGAAGATTAAGAGTGTTCTTAGAAATGAAATTAAAGCATGCATTGAACCTATGGAATCATTTTCTAGCTAAATTGAAAGTGTTCAACTAAGTAATCACCAAATTGAATATTTTGAAAATATTGGTTAATGAAGACGATGAGTAGTAATTTGCCGGTATTGGAGAATTAATGTAGTATCATGATAACTTCAAATGGGTTTTAATTGATAAAAGTGGAGTTGCATATGCTAGTAAGTGAACCTAAAATATTTTGGGAGTTGTGGGGACAAACAAATACGGGTGTCTCCATGTACTAAAATATTATGTTGCATATGTAGTGTCATGTTGTTTTATAAAATTTTATTTTAAATCTTGTTGGCAAAATGACACTCAAGGTAAATGTTTTAAGTTTTAATCAAAACTTACGTATTGATAATAGTATACATATTTGAGTGCTAAAGATAAGTTTTCAGGGAAAGTATTTCTTTTAAAAATTGATAAATAGCATAGCACTTGTGGTATCTTTCAAAGATTGATGTTAATTGCTAAAGGCTTTAACATGTAAAAGGTTGTTTATTTAAATTTTGTTCAAATGGCTTAGATTTTCTATTAATGCTATGATTTGATAAAAATAGATCGTTTGAGGCTAATATGCTATGAATCTATTTTTGAAGTATCAAATATTTTGGGAGTTACTTGTGTTCACCGAGATTGACTTGGGATATATTGTATTCGTCGTCATGAAACTACACGTGCCGGTATAGGCGCAAATGGCCACTTTGTGTTAAAGACTGCGACAAAGTGCTCTCCCTCGAGAGAGTACTATTTTGTGCTATTATTAGTATGGCTGAGTCGATTCGTATGGCACTACGATTAGATGAACTGAGCAAGTAGAGTATATAACACTTGCCGCTAGGTATATAACCTAGTTGACCTTCTTATGTCGGTGATGGTATAGTTCTCCCAGTTAAAGGTAAGGATGATTTTCTTATGTTTAGGCCTAAGGAGCCGAAAGCGATTTCAATGACTTAAAGCAAATGGAATGATTTTGTCAAAAATCTTGGGTTGATATAAATACTTTAAAAGTATATATCGTAGGTTATATTTCACTTGGCTTTCATTTAAAATGACAAGGATCATGAATTGATAAAATTTCTTATCGTTTTGTATTAAATATTGATGCATTATTTTTATAAAGTTTGTCCCAAGAACTTAAGTTAGAGAGAGTCTATAACACTTATTGAGTACCGCTGTTGTGTACTCAACCCTTAGTGGCTTCCTGCAGGGTCCCGCTTACTTTACATGTTTCAGGATGATGTACGATACGTGGCATGCGATCAGGGCTAGGATAACTCTCTTCCTGAGGTATATGGTAAGACACCACTTGTACTTCGTGGTGGCTATCATGTTGTTTTCTTAATTTATACTAGTCGGGTATTAGCCCAATTGTTTAATTCTATTCTTTGGTATAGAGGCTCCATAGAAAGTTGTGAAAGATTATAGTAATGGGGTTGTACACGATATACATGAAAGTATATTTATTTTACTTAGTCTCATTGTTATTATCATGAAAGGCGGCATGTGTGATTTTAAATTGAAAAATATTTTATCATTTAACTTGAAAATGTATATGAATTTCAAATAGATTCCGCAGTTAAATTAATTTTCATGCATATGATTTGGGTGCATCACATAGTTTGGTTCGCTCGGGTCGGGTAGTATGCCGGGTGCCGGTCACGTTGTTTTGGATCGCGACATTACCCTTAATGAATCAATGTACAATCACACAAATAGTTATCGTTTGTTTTAGACAACAAATTTTGAAAAGTGTTACTTTTCTTAAAATTTGTATTGAGTCTAATACCGTCATAACTAAAAAAGTATAAACGATATAAGTATAACTGTTTAAGTTGAATTGATAATACACGAAAATAAAATTTACATTATCAACGTATATGACCTATGCTCATTTCACAAATAAATGGCAACTCACAAGCTGAAACCATTCAAATTGCAGGTTTAGCCATAAAAGGAAAAACACTAATATTGAAATTAATAAATAACTTTATTTTTCCTTCCTCGGCCCTATGTTCTCACTACTTTTCATGTACATAATTTGCACGTTTTTCTTTCTTGTACAGTATTTACGTCTATCGATCTCTAGTTGTGCGCGTTGAATTCTTCTGCGGTCTGGCTTACGATCTTAATTACTGCTAATCCTACGGTAAACTACTCAGATGCCACGTAGCACTTAGCACAAGCTACATTTCCTTGTCTGTTCGCCGCACCGATATTTTGTATGGGGTTAAAATGGTCAGTGATAGTTGACCGAATGATAAAATGATATGTGGATTCAAAGACAGGTGGAACGTGAGTCAGCATATGATTGGCATTGGATGCGAGTGTGTGACTGGTGTTAGACGGATCCCGAAGGCAGAGTAGCTGACAATAAAGATTCAAAACTTTGATATCGGGTAGCATTTAATGAGCAACCGTTACAGAGAATATCAACATTAAAGACCAACCGTTATGCAGCCATCAATGACGATTTTATTCTCATTCAAAGAGAGTTTGATTTGAGGATCTTATCTCCCTAAATAGGGCTATAAATAAGAGGATTAACAACCATTTGTAGGGAGAGGGAAAAATATTCCGCACACAAAAACTATAATATATTGTCTTATTACGCTCAATTTAAACGCCTGAACATTGCTTTTACTTTTATCATCGGGCTTGTTATCTCCTTTAATTTATTTCGTTAATCTTATTTTTGTTCTTATTTATGAGCCAAATCGATTCGCTTGTTTATAAACCATACTATAAATTCAACTATACCTTTTTACGAATAAACATATTACCTCTCGTCTCATTTTCTCTTATTATGTTTTTATGTTTTTACTCCCTTCCTTCCGTTAGAGTAAAAGCTATGCTTTCGGAAATTGCCCATTCCCCAACAAGTCGTGGCTGATGGCCCATGTTTCCGCATTCAATAAACCTCTTCAATTATTGCAATATAATGTAATTATGCCGACATCCACAACATTCACTCTAGGTTTGCGAACAAGCTACTTCCTCCGGTCATTTTTATTTGTCAATTATTGATTTTACATATTCTGAAAAAATAGTAAATAAAATACATAATTATCATGATATTCATATTAAATAGTGCATATTTTTAATGAATTTAAAATAAATAATTAATACTAAGAGCAAAACAGAAAAAATAAATTATTTCTCTTGATGTGCGAAAGTGGATAAATAAAATTTGAAAATCTATTTTTAAAATAAATGGACAAGTAAAAGTGCACGAATGGAATATATAGATCGCTTATTTTCTAATTATTTTTATCATAAATGTATTTTTGAAGATATACTTTTGGAGAATATTAATTTCTGTTTGATTAATTAATTTAAAAAATATATTTGTCAAATTAATTTATGTTTGATTAATCAATCTAGTTCTCATTGATCACCGCCCGTGGTGGGACTTGTCGAAGGATGATAATTTATTCAATAAATAAATTTAATTTTTATTTTTTTTATTTTATCCTGATATAATTTATAACTACACAAATATTTATAGTTTATTCTTAAATTTTAAATTTCAAAATTTCGTGATCAACTAAACTGCATCACATAAAAAGGAAACGGAATTTTAATAAATTGGCAGCTCGAGTGAAATTAGGCTCATAAACTTTGTCATCATTTAATGAAAGACCAAAGAGGATAAATCAATGACGTATAGGAAACAGAGGTAGTTAACGTGATTTGATCATGAGGGCAATTTTGGTACTCCTTCCGGTTCACAATAAATGTCCAATTTGCTTTTTCATTTTGGTTCAAAATAAGTGTCTAGTTATGTAATCAAGAAGAAATTCAATTTGTTTTTACAAAATAACCCCTATGTACATATTCCTAAAAAGTTTTCTTACTCCTCACATTAAATGTTTAATTAGGGGTAGTTTAGTCATAGTAATTAGTAGGTATTTTCGTATAGAATTTAATATTTTCTTAACGGGCGTGTTAAAAGCAAATTGAATACTTATTGTGAACCGGAGGGAGTAACACGTAATTAATCACCTTCCTTAGGGGTATAAGCGTAATTCATCTTCCAACTCCGCGTCGTTCCTACCGAGTTCTGGGCTTTTTTCAGCTCAAGGCAATTGCCTATATAATACTCCATTCATTTCCCTTAAATCTTAAATCCATTTTACTTCAAAACATCAAAATCAAACTCTCTCCCATTCAATTTTTCTCTAGATTAATATTCCTCTGATATTAGTAAAGTAGAAATCATGTGTGGTGGTGCGATTCTCTCCGATTTAGTACCTCCTAGCCGGACGTCACGCCGGCTTACCGCCGACTTGCTATGGGGTACCTCCGATCTGAGCAAGAAGAAGAAGAATTATAGCAATTACCACTCAAAGCCGTTGAGGTCTAAGATATTTGACCTTGACGATGAATTTGAAGCTGATTTTCAGGACTTCAAGGATTACGCCGACGATGTTGATGAACTCAAGGCCTTCGCTTTCCACGGTAATTTCTCTTTTACTGGTCTTTTTTACCGCTTCCGGGTTAAACTTTAGCTTTGAAAACCTTACCATACATGTTGTATGGTACATTTATAGCACTTGATTTAGTTCGAGTATTTTTGGTGTTTGTTTGTGTCCGGAGTGAGATTTCCCTTTGTGATGAAAATGCTGAAGTTAGGTGAATTGGGGTTAAATTATTATTTTTAATTGAAAATGTTTCCATTTAGTATGTGCGTGTTCATATAAGAGGAGAAAAGACGATAACTTTTGGCAATAGGATGTTTGTGAAGTGTAAAAAGAGGAGAAAGGTTGCTATTTTTCTTCCTTATTAACCCGAGGAAAGGAAATTGTTTAGGACAAAGCAAGACCCTAAAGTAGTTGTAGTTTGTGAAGTTGTTGACTATGCTTGATGGGGAAAAAAATTAGATCTTTGGGCCTCTTTAGAGTTTCCTGCAGTCTTGGTTTTTATCTTATCAGAGGGTTTGTTAGCACCGGACTAAAATAATTTCTAGCTCGTTACAAATATATTTGATTAGATAAACCACGATCTCAAGTAATCTAATTGCTTGGAATTGGGTCATAAATTCCTATTTGGACTTAATTGGATCATACTGCAGATTTCTAAATGATGAACCCTTGATTCTCTAGATGATGAACCTTATATCACCAGAAGATTTGGTACGTGTTGCAAATAGAAAAAATAGAAGTACATGCTTTGATGGAAGCTGGTATGCGCAAGTAATCTGGCACAAAAAAATTGTATTGCTGTTATCTGTTTGTCATTTTATTTGATTGATTGTTGCAAAGTTTAGTGCTCTTATGGATGACTGATATGCTTAATTTTATTTCCAAAGGCTCCAAATCTGTGAAATCTGATGATTCAAGCTGTGATGCTGACAAATCCTCCAAGAGAAAAAGGAAGAATCAGTACCGGGGGATCAGACAGCGCCCTTGGGGTAAGTGGGCAGCTGAAATACGTGATCCAACAAAAGGGATTCGAGTCTGGCTTGGAACTTTCAATTCTGCAGAAGAAGCTGCCAGAGCTTATGATGTTGAGGCGCGAAGGATCAGAGGTAAGAAAGCTAAGGTGAACTTTCCCGATGAGGCTCCAGTGTCTTCTTCAAGACGTGTTGCTAAGCTAAATCCCCAGGAGGCACTTCATGAAGAGAGCTCGAACATAGTTCAGGCCAACACCCCTTTTATTAACAACTTGGGGTGTGGTTCTGATGATTCGTTGAGCTTTGTCGAAGAGAAACCAACAACAAAGCAGTATGGTTACGAGGACATGTCTTTTACTGCTGGAGATATGGGACTTGGCTCATTTTCGCCTTCAGCTGGTACAAATGTTTACTTCAATTCTGATGAAGGAAGTAACACTTTTGACTGCTCTGATTTTGGTTGGGGCGAACCGTGTTCAAGGTCTCCAGAGATATCATCTGTTCTGTCCGCTGTTTTAGAAAGTAATGGGACTCAATTCGATGAAGATGACCGTCCTGAGAATAAACTCAAGTCCTGCTCGGACAATTCACTGCCAGATGATGGCAACACTGTGAACAAGCTATCTGAAGAGCTATCGGCTTTTGAATCCCAGATGAAGTTCTTGCAGATCCCATATCTTGAGGGAAATTGGGATGCATCAGTTGAGGCCTTGCTCAATGCAGATGCAACTCAGTATGGTGGAAATGCTATGGACCTTTGGTCTTTTGATGATGTTCCCTCTTTAATGTGAGGTGTTTACTAAGCCAGCCTGCCCTCCCTTTGCTAAGTTTTGTAAATAAAGCTTCATTTGAGTGAAGTTTACAGTTATATTGTCTCCAAGCAAGACTAAGTATGTGTTGTATGCATTATTCTGAAAGTTTACTCGTTTGATATCTCTGTCCTTGTTCTCTTAGGTGTCTGTGTTTAGGAGATGGGGCATAGTCAAGCATATGCTTTAACCCTCTGATGCTGTTCCCAATGTGTTGGCAATTGAGCGAGCAGTTTATGTAATTAGGTAAACTAACCTCTCCAAACTTCAAATAAAAGATTTTGAATTTAGCATTTTATGGATGATGTCAATTGATGAGGCCTGATGTTTGCCGTTACCAAACTTCTGTTGTCTACAGTATTAAGTTGCTTCTATGAACCATTCTCTTCAATCTTCTGCTTAAGCTTACCAAAAAATAGACTTCCCTTTAAATACGCTAGCATGTGACAAGTTTTTGTGCATTATTGATCAATAATCCCATCTTTTAAATGGTATACTAGAGCCTTGGGGGTCATAAAGAAATGTTCCAAACTCCAGGAAAGAGGATGAGCCCACTAGCTCCCCTTTGGGCATAGATTTGTCACTTTTTTCTCAATAATTTTTTTTTAAAATATTGTTTATTCATGGAATTTGATCAGTTTTTAAAAAGTTTCAGAAGAATTATTTTCAATTTTTATTTTTACTCAGTAAAATTTCGATTTTTTTTCAAGTAAAATGCATGTCTTAATAATTTTAACTCTCAAATATTATTTTTTACTACAATTTCTTTTTAAGTTCCAACCAAATTTTATTTAAACGCTAGTTTAACGTTTATTTTTCCTTTCTCTGAATGGAATTATAGACAAAGTCAGATTCAGAATTTAAATTTTATGGGTTTAACTTTTAAGGTTTTTAACATTGAACTCGTTATATTTTTTAAGTATGGGTTCATGTCTATTATTTATTATAATTTAAGTAAAAATTTATATATAAATTTGTAATTCGTGTAAAAAATTACCCTTGATTATAGAAGAGGTTGTAAGCTGCTATTCTTTCAAGGAGTTGTTGATACGTGAATGCTGTGGCCGAGTGGGAGGAATTGGTCCATAGTTGGTGACAGCTGATTGAGATGAGAACATAAATAGGAAGGATGCAGTTGAGGGTTAATGAAGCAATTTAACCATTGGTCTATAATTGGAAAAGGAAGGCGGTTTGTATCTAGCGGTCATTGTGGGGGCCAATTTTTTTGGAAATTTCCGCTTACTACTTTATTTTTAGTTGGTGAAAGTGAGAAAAGGTGGTGTCAGTTCTTATTTTTGTCACGGAAGACAGAATATTCCTTTTACTTCCATTCTTATCTTATTTCTACTGCTTTTCTAGTCCTATTGATTGATAAAATGAGAGTAAGCCTAAACAATTGGAATCTAGGTGGTTAAGCATGACCGATAAAAGCACCTTAGTATCATCTACCATCAATATTATTCCAAATCACTTTATGCAAATATCCCTTCTATCTAATAAAATACCAAAAGAAATAGACAAAATACAAAAGGACTTCTTGTGAGGTACTACTGGGAAGAAGAAAAAACATCACTTAATTAAGTGAGACATAATTACTAGAACTAAAGATCACGGTGGTCTAGGTATTAAAAAAGCTAAGTCAAAAAATTTAGCTCTATTGGCTTGGAGAATCCATAACAACCCAGCATCTCTTTGGGCAAAAGTCCTAATTAGTAAATACGGGAAGACTAAAAACACTAAGAGTGGTTCACATACTTGGAATAGTCTCCTAAAAGGATAGTCCTTTTGCAACAAGGGCATTAGATGGACAGTAAACCAACACTCCGATTCAAACATTTGGGACACATATTGGATTCCAAACATTACCAGCCTTAGGAACAATATTACTGGTCCATTAATATTGAACGAGAGCAGTTTGAGAATTAAGGATATCTGTGATAAAGGATTTTGGGACTTGAGGAAAATCTCCTTTGAACTCCCTGAAAACATTATATTAACATTAATGCCCTTATAACTCCTAACAAGCCTGTCAGATTTCCCAATCATCTCCTATGGAGTATAAACCCTTGTGGCGTGTTTTCTACAAGTTCTTGCTACAAGTTAATTGACGATCAAGTTTCTCTTAACAACAACTTCAATTGGATATGGGACTTAAAACGCTCCAACAAAATTAAGTTCTTTATGTAGAAATGCTACTATAACTGACTTCAAAGTAGGGCTTACCTTAGTAAAATTGGTGTTAATATTGACCCTAATTGCCTAATATGCAAGAACACAAATGAGACAATAGCCCACATCTTCTAGGAATGTAACATTGCAAAATCATATTGCGAATTAATGGGATGGATTATAAATCCTCAAACAACTACAATACACTGGGTTGACTGGCTCAAAAATACCAATATCAACACAAAAAACAAGTACGTAACAAGGGAAGATCTATTTCTATTCACCTTGTGGACTATATGGAACAACAGAAATCATAATAACCAAAACAATACCAATAACCGTATTAATATAAAAAGGATTATTGACCAGGCTATAGAATATAAATTCTTAACTTCTAGTCATACTACTAATAACTTAAAAAAGAATATTAACTGGCAGGCTCCTCCAAAGGGTTAGTATAAAATCAATATTGATGGTGTTTTTAAAAGCGATAGCCTACAGGGAGGAATAAGCGGAGCCATCCGAAACAACAAGGGCCAGTGAAAAATGGGATACCATAAGAGAACACATCACATCCCAATTCAAGTAGAATTACAAGCACTACATCAAGCACTTCAACTAATTGTCAGGGAAAAAATAATCCCAATCGAAGTTGAGACAGACGCCACAAAGATTATAAGATTTTTGCATGATGATTATTCAACTTACAATGATTTAATCTATGACTGCAGGTGATTAATGGAGAAGGCAATGCAAATGGGGGAGATCGTGGTGACGCATAACTTTCGTGAAGGAAATAGTGTGGCACATCTTTTGGCAAAGGAAGCTCTTATGCAGCCTAGTTATAATAAATTGTGTACTTTTGTTTTACCTCTGAATCAGTGATAGATGCCTATCACAAAGATCAGAAAAGTTTTGTTTGTGTAAGGAAAGTTTCGAATATTTTGTGTTGTAAGTTGCCTGCCTTAGATAATGATAATGCCCTAATAGGCACAACTATAGCCCATCGAGGCACTTGTAATGACGGTAGTTCGCTACCGCCCGTACTCTAGTTATTATAAATAAATATTTCTATGCTAAAAAAAAAAAGCTTGACTAACTATTAATTGATGCTGAAATACAACTCAAAAATAAGCTGATCGTAGAAGTTTGGCCAATAATTTCCAAAGTTAAAAAGAAAAAAGAGTACGTGCTATAACAATTTGGCCTCTTGGGCAGAGGCTGGTGCAACCTTTCTACATTGATATTTGGCGCTGTATAAACTTCTTTTAGAAAAAAGAAAAATATTACTTCGGATTTGATTAGTAAAATTGAGTTACTTTTGTAGCTGAACGATATAAAGAATTCGCTATTACTATGTCAATGCAGAATTTAATCTATCACTTATCAGTTGACAGTTTTTAATAAAAAACTACTATTCTTCGTCTCATATTATCTGCATTATTCTCTTGTATATACGCCATTAGGATGAGATTTTAACTACTTTACCTTTATTTATGTCTTTGTTATAAAACACTAAAAGAAGAAGAGTAGTATTGCAGAAAAAAGTAGGGAGAGAGAATTCTTATTGATATTTAGGATGAATTACAATGGAATAGAACCCTCTATTTATAGGGAGAGGATGACTTAGCCACCAAGTAATAAACCCTAGAATCTCTCTAAATATAGACATTCACCATAAATAAAATTCTATTTATAACACTCCCCCTTGAATGTCTATCCAACAGATAATGTGCCTCGTTAAAACCTTAACTAAAATAAAACCCAGTGGGAAAAAATTCTAGAGAAGGAAAAAAGAGTACACATATCTAATAATACGCCTTTTGGTTGCCTCGTTAAAAACCTTGCAAGGAAAACCCAGTGGGACAAAACCTTGTAAGGGAAAAAGAGTACAACGCGTATTAACTCCCCCTCATGAGAGCATCACTTCACATCCTTAAGCATTTGCATTCCAATCTTGTGCACCATCTTCAAAAGATCTTTGGTAGATATTTGATAAACAAATCAGCCATATTAACTTGAATGAATATATTGCACCTTGAAATCATCATTCTTGATAGAGATGAATTGTCTTCATATGATCTTGTTGGAATCATCATTTCAATATCTTCACATAGAGGTGAAAACTCTTGCTATCATATTATCATGCATATAGTTATAGCAAGATACATTTGTGCACAAATTGCATTGAGGATGTAGTACTTCATGACCATGAATTCTATATGCTTTAGGCAATTTAAATCCTTCAGGGATTGTTAAGTCATATAAGCCATATAATAGACTTTAGATGCATATCAAGTTTTCATGTCATGCTAGACATATAAGATATCGAAAACTGATTGCACATACCATTGACTTTATACTTTCAAGTGTTTGAACTACATGCATGTTCAAAACTACATGTCTTTCATATGAAACCAATTCTATTCGAAATTGTTTCACTAGACTTAAGATCCTCATATATATTTAGCGGTATCATAGATATCGTCGACGAACATTTTATATCGGTTTCAACATTTTTAATAAAGACATAACATAGAGATCTCTTCATTCATTTCAGGTACCTAAACCTCTATTGAGATTTTATGAAGCATTATGTCATGTGATCTTCTAGATCACTTGTCTCCTTTATTATGATCATTTTGATCATTTGCTCATCTTCTTTATCAAGAAGTTTATTTGAAACCGATTTGTCTATATGCTTTAAGCGTACCATAGACTTTGTCCTTCTAGGTAATAGGAGCATTTGCAACAAGAATATAGTTACTTTCTTTGGGTCAGCAAATGCGTTTGGCATGCTTTGCAATATATTGCAAATGAATTATCTTTTTATGAACTTCAAATTCATATTATCTTATTCGAGGATCGAGATGTATAAATAATAATTCATTCCATGTAACTTTTTCTCAACTGTTTATCATGTCTCCCCCTCATGTTAGAAAAATTAACTTGTTTCCTCAAGTTTGAGAACCCATCTTTGTGCGTTATGGTGTTAATCATAATATACACCACACATCAATAATAATAAGATGGAATTATTTGGTTTCTGACCCTGAACCACTTGTGAGGGGAGAAAATAATATACTTTTGTATATAACGTATATCAAACTGATATATATAACTTTGTTCTCATAAGCAATAGTTTAGCTATTAAGTGGAGGCACTCAATAAATTATTTTGCTAAACCAACTGTGATGTAAACCAACTTATCAAGAAGAACTATCTTGAATAAAAAATCTGGAAATTATGCTCTATATTAAATTATTGAGCAAGTTACCTCGCAAACACCAGGTTGCGGGTCAATAATAATTGCACATGTAACCATCTCATAGATGCATCTTATGTGGTATACATGGCAAGTGAATGGGCCCATATTCACCTTTGATATTTCCAGCATTCATGGGATTCAATCCCAATTTTAATTGGTCTATTAATTAATGAGAACAAGCAATGCAAGAGAATTCGTAAAGAACTTTCTAGTTCTTTAATATTTACCCATGTGAATTCCCTTTTATTTTTGCACATCATACTTGAATTAACATGGCTAAACCAAGTATGCCAACTGGATAAATTATCAATATTGATAAACTTCAGGTTTAAGCCATGATGTGTGCAATTATGAATAAACTCCAAGTTTATTATGATAAGGGTTTTTATATCAATAAATATCCACTTCATTGTGGTATTCTTTTGTTTATGTAGTACAAATTGGAGAATAAAGCGAGTAGCTTTTCACATACATATTACCCCGCTACAAGATGTAGTAATAGAAGATATTAAATCTTTCCTTTATTTATAGTCTCAATATAATCAATCGCTTTCGCGTATACTTTGGAAACTGAATAAGTTTCTTTGAGACTTACTACAACACAATACCTTATTGGTAATTAATTGTCGACCCCGCTCTACAAATAGTATAATTGGCTCTTGCAGAGTTCTCAATTAATTTTGTAGTACCACATATTCATCAACACCCATATGGTGAATATCTCTTTTAAAGAGAAAGTTATACCATTATGGTTATGGTCAAAATTATATGCAAGATCTGTTTCTTGCATTACCGTTGACTTTTAATAATCACAATGCCAAAATATTTTGGCGTACAATAGGTACGTGACCAATGACCATTCATGCCATAATAATGATATTATTTTCTTATATCATCTCAAACCTCCTTCTAGAGGTGAGTGTGGTATATACCACTAGCACGCTCATATTCTTCCAAAAATGAATATGTATTCTTAAATCAGATGTTGTCACATTCACATCATGAATAGACCATAATCATCTATATGTGCTTTATAAAATCTCATGTCAAATCGATGACAAGTATTTTCACAAGTGGGGGATTATTTTGAGAATCCTTATTATTCTCATTATCACAATGATGACGATTATAATTTCGTCTATTGCCACGTCCACATCCATTGATACATTCATAGTGATAATTTTGTCTTCTTTCAGACTTATCACATACTGCTATCACATTCTCTTAAGGGAATGAGAATGGAGTAAATTCAATGGGACGGGTTTCCACTTTTTGTGCCCATAATCATACATGAATTTGATCATGGCAAGACATAGAAACTTTTACCACTTCAGGTGGTTATAATTTCTTACAAACTCCATTAGAGTTGTTATCAAAATTTATTGTCTTTGTATTTAAAATCAAATTATAGAATAAAAGAGAAAAATACGGTAAAATACTTACCTTAAATCCAGAATTTAATCATGAAGGAAGTTCATGGAATAATTGACAATCATTATGCTCAATCCCAAAGCTTCTACTCAATTGGTTAGAGTCTCGTGCTGATAACGTGTTATAAAACAATAAAAGAAGAAGAGTAGTATTGCAGAGAAAAGTAGGGAGAGAGAATTCTTATTGATATTTAGGATGAATTACAATGGAATAGAACCCTCTATTTATAGGGAGAGGGTGACTTAGCCACCAAATAATAAACCCTAGAATCTCTCTAAATATAGACATTCACCATAAATAAAATTCTATTTATAACAGTCTTAATATTTAATCTTTGTTTATTAGTATTTGAACAAAATTATCCATAATTAAAGTGTTTGTAGTCTTCCTGATAAAAAAGGAACGTGTTAATGAAGGATTTAAGGTATGACTATCTCAATACTTGACTAGATAGGAAACCTCCCCAGCTCCCACCACAGCAACTTTTCAACAAGAGTTTCAATCTTATCCAATAACGTGTTCTAACAAAATAAGAGCAGATGAGTATGACCACGTCAACTTGGCCCCAACTCTCCTACAAATTAGGGCTTTGAAACCCACAAAATTAAAATTTGAATCAAATTCTCTTCATTCTTTTAATATATGTTCATAAGCGTTCTCTACTAGAATATTTTTTATTTTTAGTATTTGAACCTGAGATTTTTGATTAAAGGTAGAGAAATTCTATCTCTCTACCCTTGGTAGTGAATTTTAATCCAACATGTAGGCTAATTTTCGGGTGATTTTTAAAAATAGCCAGATTTACAACTGATCGTTCAAAAATAGCCCAATTTCAAAAGTAATCGAAATTTAGCTACTTTTTATGTAAAGATAAATCTGAGCGAAAATACTGTTCAAAACCCGGAAAATACTCCAGTATATTGTGCTGGAGTTCCAGCATAAGTATACTTGAACTCCAGCATATTATACTGGAGTTCCAGGATAGTATGCTGGAACTCCAGCATAATATGATGGAGTTCCAGCATAAATACACTAGAACTCCAGCATAATATACTGGAGTTCCAGCAAGTATAATGGTCCAGTATAATATACTGGAGTTTGGAGCATCAGTGCTCCAGTCTCCAGTATATTATACTGGAGCCAGCAAAGTATACCGGTCCAGCATAATATGCTGGAGTTCATACACAAGTGCACCGAAACTCCAGTATATTATGCTGGACCGGTCTCTATTGCAGCAAAATGGTGGCTATTTTTGATTGACCAGTCCGAAAAATGGCTATACCGTGAAATTTTCACTTGGTAAGTATTCTTATTGCACGAGTCAAAACGCTTTTCCAATTATAGAGCAAAATAATGCATGACAGAGAGCATTTTTCTAATTATAGAGCAAATGGCCCATTCATTAATATTCTCATTTCCAGTTAAAATTTCAATGGCTTGAGACAAAGCCATATCAAGCGGACATCCACTGCTTCCTCTCATGTGCTTAGCCATCAAAATCTTACCTTATCCGTCTCCATCTCCATTCTCTAATTTCTCCTATAAAAAGCCTCTCTTTACTAAAACATCAAATTAATTAATTAATTAATTTCGTCATCTAATTTTATTTCTTTAATTTCACTCTCTCTTTGTGAAGTTGTAACAGTCGCATTCGGGTGGTGTCCCCCGCCATATATAGTTCCTTACATATATATATACAGACGTAGCATCACCTCCTTACGGTTGTTACAAAAAGAATTACTACAATAAATATCGAAATTACGAAAACAAAAAAGAAAAAAAAAGATTTAAATTATTAGGGGTTGTTTTTATTTAGATCATTGGATTATTCATCGATTATGGGTTTTCTTCACAAATTGTGGGATGATACACTTGCTGGACCTGCACCAGATTCAGGCCTAAGCAAACTCCGCAAGTTTAATACTTTCTCTGGCCGTACTGCCTCTAGTGCTCCGTCGTCCCCCACCAAGTTTCGCCACCACAACGCCGTCGCCGTCGCCGTCGATAGTGATAATCCGATCCCGATTTCCCGGAGCATTACGATTCTCCGCAGCAATTCAACTTCTGCATCACGAAGTGTCAACGCTACGCCTGATTCTGGATCTGCACCATCTTCCCCTGCTACTTCTAGCGCTCCCACTTCCCCATTTGCACGTTAGTCCTCTTTCCATAATTATTGCTAGTTTCCCCCACCCCATTTTAAATAGAAAATGATCAAAAATATCTCTCTTCCATAGGTATCTAATTAATTAACTACATCCTCCAACATATTTTGATGTCATTCATATCATTTTATTAGCATGTCGTCTCATGTCTGATGCACTGGCACATAGTATTCCGTAGCAGGGTTAGAAAGGGCCGCACCCTAAGGATGTGATGTAAATAGCCTACCTTAATATAAGTATTAGTAACTGCTTCACTGTTCGAATTCATGACCTACAAATCACACGAAAAAGCTAAAACCGATGCAACATGAGGGCTAATGTAATGCTAATTAACAGATTTTAGCATATCGTCTCGTATTTATAATTCTTAATCCTAACGGATTTTCAATCTTGAAGTATAACAAAAGACAATTTTAAACCATGCCACCAGTGGAAGGGTAAAATTAGACATTTTGACTAAGGACCACATTTGAGCTCTGTTAATTAAATTCGAAGTTAAATATTAAATATGAGACAATTTGCCTATAATAAGAATATGAATGACTCCAAAATATATCTAAGAGTAAAATTAAAATGTTTTATATAGTAGAAGGATAAGTTTGAACTTTTTCTCTCTTTTTTTTCTTCCGCTTTTGAGGTGTTTGGTGTTTAATAAATGGCTATTTTTTTCTCGGTTTATTATTAAGTGTTTAATTAATGTTTTTTTTTTCCTTTCTCGGTTTTCCTATAGCAAGTTCACCACGGAGGTATTACAAAAAGCAACCGAAGGGAAAAACAAACAGGGAACGATCTCCAAACTATGATTGGTACTTTTTATCCTTTGCCCTCCTTATATATATATATATATAAATATATATATAATTCAGCCATATCTGATTATTTGCGCTTCTCTTTTTCTAGTTTCTAAAAGCTGCATGCATGCATGCATCTTTTCTTTTCTCTGATGTGCTTTCTCATACAATAATGGTGGATTTGGATTGTTTTTCAGGATCGTGCTGAGTGCTTGGGATCGTTGACGAGATAGATCAATTGAAAAAACAACTTTTTATGTGTGTGAAGAAATGACTGCTAAAGGCCGTGCACAAACAAACTGATAGAGATCTAGGTTACGTTACGGGCTGCTAATCGGATTTCCAATGTTGTTGTGCATATATAATTATTCTGTACATATTTGTTTCTAGATATATATAATACTAGTATATATATAATACCATATATTACCAGAATAAGTAGGTTCTTTCAGTACTGAAGAACCACTGCATCATTTATGTTAATATCAGGGAGAGAGAAAACTAGAAGTAGGAGAGTTGATTTTTCTTGTAACTTGCTTCCTCCATCTGTCTGGAGCGATGCCTTTTTCTTTGTTATTTTATAAAAGGAGCCTTGGCGTAACCGGTAATGTTACTGCCATGTGACCAGGAGGTCACGGGTTTGAGCTGTGGAAACAGCCTCTTGCAGAAATGCAGGGTAAGCTGGCTGCGTACAATAGATCCTTGTGGTCCGGCCCTTCCCCGGACCTCGCGCATAGCGGCAGCTTAGTGCACCGAGCTGTTTTTTTTTTTTTTTTTTTTTCTTTTTGTTATTTTAGTGGATATTGGCTCTCTTTTGGAGCTGCTATCTGTCTAGACGGATGTGAGTTTTATGTAATTATTTAATCAATAAAGCTCCAGTTTAGTTTAATTCGTTGGTTCAATTGTCTTGTATATAAAACGAGGTAGCTCTTAATTATGGCTTCGTCAAGGCAAATAAGTATCAGTCGAGAGGTTGATATTTCACATAATTCCGCATGATACTTGCAAGTAAGATTATGAATAACAAAACTACAAACTAAATAATCAATCGGGGATGTAGCTCAAATGGTAGAGCGCTCGCTTTGCATGCGAGAGGCACGGGGTTCGATCCCCCGCATCTCCATTTACCTTTTGTAATTTTTGTTTCCATATTTTATCCCAAACTCACTTTTATTGGTTATAATACATCTATCTCATAAGCTTTACACCATTTGTGATCTCTAGCGCCAACTTTGATTGGTTTTTCTCTTGACTAGGACTGAATAAGTGCACTAAGAATATATTTGTACTAAAAACAACCTATCTCAATAATCACATTACTAATGTAAAAGGGGTCGTTTGGTATAATGGTAGGATATCCCATGGGATTAGTTATCCACCTTTTATATGGGATAGTTAATCCCACTATTTTAGTGCAAAATTTATTCCGGGATTAACTAAAACCCCAAACTAAACTTGAGATAAAGTTAATCCCAAACTTTATCCCGAGATTATTATTTTTATCTTATGTACCAAACGACCCCTAAGTGTTCAGTAGGTACTAAGCCAAATTCAAGTGTCTAAATGGAAAAGTCGGACAACACAATTATCCGGGGTCGTTTGGCCTTATTTTTACTTAAATAACAAAGTATTCGGATGAGATGTGGGAAAAATTTACTCAATTATCTAATACTAAACAACACGATTGGAACGGGAATTGATTATCAGTCTCCATTTTCTGAATACCAAATAATTTTGATATCCCATTGGGATAATCATGTCTAAAGATAGTAGAGTCACTAGCAAAATTACACGACAAATTAGTACTTTTTAGAGCACAATACTTTCCAAGGCCAAGCTATTATATATTCTATGATACGGTTTTAACATAAAAAGATCCTAACTTGTCTGCTGATATAGGTGCCATAGCAAAGCAAGGTCGGAGTCCATAATGAGATTTCATGTTTGAATTTTGGAAAAACAAAATGAATTTTTTCTTGATTATATTAATTATACTTGAGTTATATTTAAGAAACTAGGTTAAATAGGTTTGTGCGATGGAAGTAGATGTAATTAAAAACAATTACTCCCTTGGTTTAAGGAATATTACTTTTGTGTTTGGACTGGAGAACTAATTTCTAATCTAACCATTTCATTTTAATCTTTTCAGATGCTTTGAAGATGAAATTTAATATTCATTTTATAATGAATCTACGTACAATCAATCTAACGATTCTAGTAATATTTTTTGGCTGGACTGATATCATTGTGGGTTGTCAACTCGATCAAAACATATAGAATGGCCACCTAACATGCCAACAATTTAGACTGTGAATTATAAGAATATTTAGAATGAAGTCAAACATTTGTTAAATTTAATTGTCAAAAGAAAGGGGAGTTGAAATTAGTGTTTTAAAAGGTTTTCTTGGAACGTGCCCAGGGCTCTTCCTGGGGCGGGGCACTATCAAAATGCCGTAAAGCTCATGTATGGGGCTTAATAGTATGAGGCTTATTACGCCTCAAGCGCCCGATTGTGCACCCGAAACATGCCAAACGCTCAACGCTCGAGACTCACCTAATAGTTCCTAACATAAATTATGCGTCGAATTTCCTAATTAGCATTATTGACACTCAAAATTCTTTAATAAGTGAAAGATTAAAATTTTATTCATCCATATAAATATTTTTTAAAGAAATTATAATTTTTTAATTGATTAAAAGATAAGACGGTATTGTTGGTTTTTATCTCATAATAACTTTAACACTTGCATTGTTTATATTTATAAAAAAATGCTAGATATTTTATTTTTTATTAGTTATTTTAATTATTTTTACATTTTCTCGAAGTGGTTATTATGCTATTTTATTAATTTATAAATTAAATTTAAAGATCAATGGGGCTTACACCCCATGCCTCGGGGCTTACGGCTCGCTCCATATTAAATAAAACGCCCCGCCTTTAAAACACTTTGAAATAAATAATTAATTGGCGGAGTCTAGCTATGAATGCAGTTTGTTTGATTTATGTACTAAATTTCATCCGATCTATAAGTCCAAAGACTAAATTAATGTCGATCACTTTACACAAATTAAAGGTTAAACATTATGCCAATCACAGTAATTCAATACTTAATGCATAACTAAGATATAGTGCTTGTATACGGGTAAAATCGGGCTCATGGTATATCCCGGTCTCCGATAAGATAAGTCAAGCTCGAGCCATGATAACAAGGGACCAGAATCGAGGCAAAGGTCTCATCGAGTCAGAATCCGGTGCATGACGCCCATACTCGAGAATATCGGAGTCATGGTTCGAGATCGGTCTGAGCCTTGAATGACTTCGAAGAACATTGTCGGGCAATCAAGCACGACCAACAGAAAGCCGTAATATCCATGACCGGCCGGATATCATGGCAGGGATCTCGGCACGTATCGGTGAAGAACCGGCAATCAGTTAATCAGAAGATTTTTTACCTTTTATAGAGTTGTACCGAGAGTAGGACTCCCATACTATATAAATGTAACGACCCGACCGTTCGTTTTGAGTTTTGCACTTTGATTGCCAGTTCTCGGGCATGACTCGCCCCGTGTAATGCATTATGACTGATGTAGATCGTTGGTTTTGGTTTTCAGGAAAATCGGAATGAATTTGGAAGAACAGTCTCAGTTGAAAGCTTTGAATTTGAAAGGTTTGACCAAGAGTTGACTTATCTGTATATGAGCTCGGATCGGAATTTTTATGATTTGGTTAGCTTCGTTGGGTGATTTATGACTTAGGAGCGTGATCGGAATTGGTTTTGGAGGTCCGGTGTAGAAATTAGCTTGTTTTGGCGAAGTTAGTATTTTGGCGACTTCCGGTTGGTAGTTGAGGTTTTGATACGAGGGTCGGAATGGGATTCTGAGAGTTGCTGTAGCTTCGTTACGTCATTTGTGATGTGTGTGCAAAATTTCAGGTCATTCGGACGTCGTTTGGTCGGGTTTTTGATCGAAAGTGTATTTCGGAAGTTTTAAAAGAACTTGAGCTTGAATTCAATAAAATTCGATGGGTTTAGTGTTGTTTGAGGTGTTTTGATGATTGGCACAAGTTTGAATGAGGTTTTAGGGCGTGTTGGTATTTTTGGTTGAGGTCCCGGGGGCCTCGGGTGAGTTTCGGATGGTTAATCGGACCATTTTTGGCATTTTGGAGTTGCAGATTTTCATCTCAGCTGTTGCAGAAGAAATGGCCTTCGCGATCGCGGGAAGTCTCGCGATCGCGTAGAGGGATTTTTCGTTGGCCCAGGTTAGCTCTTCGCGTTCGCAGTAATGGGTTCGCGTTCGCGTAGTTTTGGAGGTGGAAGCTTCGCGATCGCGGTTGTGAGTACGCGTTCGCGTATAAGGATTTGGGGACCCAGTGGATTTGTTCTTCGCGTTCGCATAGGCTGGTCCGCGTTCGCGTAAGTTTGGGATAAAGAGCATCGCGTTCGCAGAGGGAGCATCGCGCTTGCATTGAGTATTTTTGAAGCCTTGGATTTTTGTGCTTCGCGATCGCGTGGCCTTGGTCGCGATCGCGAAGAAGGATTTGGAGTTGCTGGGCAGAATGTTTTTAAGTCACCTGGTCCGCGATTTTGGGTCTATTTTCACCCATGGCTGCTCGTTTTTGGAGATTTTTGGAGGAGATGAAAGAGGGATTCAAGAGGAATCGATTTGAGGTAAGAATCTTGGTCTTAAAACTTGAGTATATTGTGAAATCCACCTAGAAATTCATGGAAACTAAGCCTAAAATTGAAGAACTAGGGCTTGAGAAATTGGACTTTGAAATTGGGATTTGAAGGACCATTTGAGGTCGGAATTGAGAACTTTTGATATGTATGAACTCGTGCGAAGATAAGGAATCTAATGATGTGAAAATTTCTGAGTTTCGAGAAGTGGGCCCGGGGCTCGGGTTTTGGTAATTTCGGAATTTGTGCCCGTAATTAATTGTTTTCGCTTGGGCTTTGTTCCCTTAGCATATTATGATGTATTCGCTCTGATTTTGGGTAGATTCGACGCGCGTGGAGGCCGATTTGAGGAGCAAAGGCGTCGCGAGCTAGAGATTTCGCCGGTTCGAGGTGAGTAATGATTGTAAATGATATTCTGAGGGTTTGAAACCCCGGATTGCACATCGTTGTGCTATATTGAGGTGACTTGCCGGATGGCGAGCGTGGGGTAGAGCACTGTTGGGGATTGTGACTTGGTCCGTCCCAATTGATGATTTTACCTCATATTTGACTGAAACTTATTTGTTATCATCACGATTTGGGCTGACTGCCATATTTGGACTTCGTGCCAATTATTTGAACCCTTCGGGAAGTTTTTATCACTGTTTTCCTCACTGTTTTGACTTATACATGAACTCAGTCCTGTTGATATCTATTGTTTTACAAACTCAGCCACTCTTACTCAGATTTGAAACTTAAATGATATTTTGGGCTGAGAACTACTGTTTTACAAATGCCCGAGGGGCTTGTGATGACTTTCAGACTGAGTGAGGACGAGGACCATATGTGAGGATATGCTGAGTGACATGAGGCCGAGGGCCTGAGATACATTTATATGCCACAAAGTGGCTTGAGTGATGTGAGGCCGAGTGCCGAGTGATGGGAGGCCGAGTGCCGAGTGATGGGAGGCCGAGTGATGATGCCACGAGGTGGATTGATATAGCGCTTGGGCCGAAAGGGGCCCCTCCGGAGTCTGCACACCCACAGTGAGCGCGGGTACCCATTGTTCTGAGTGATTGATACTATGATAAGAGTGAGCCCGAGGGGCTGATATGAGTGATGGTGAGGTAGCCCGAGGGGCTGATACGAGTGATTGTGAGGTAGCCCGAGGGGCTGGTACTGTTCTGAGATATTGCCCGAGGGGCGAACTTTCATGTGTTCATCTTTTCTATTTGCTTGTCATTTTACCTGTTATGTGGTATTTGTGCCCGAGGGGGCGGATTTTATTGGCACTAACTGTTTGAAATCATCTCGTAACTGTTGAAAAGATCATTTTCAAAAGAGGTTTAAACTGAGCCAAGATATTTCTAAAGATTTCACAGTTTCACTGTTTTCTCAAAGGATTGTACACTGCTTCTATACAGCATGTTGGTTGCTTTACGTGATTTCTTACTGCTCAGTTGTTATTTACCTTTATTACTCACTGAGTTGGAGTACTCACTTTACTCCCTACGCCTCGTGTGCAGATGCAGGTATTTATTCACCCGGTAGCGGGTTTTGGCTGATCAGAGGCAGAGTTATAGGAGTTAACGAGGTGACTGCCAGCGTTCGCAGCACCGTTTTTCTCTCTTTGTTCATTATTCCGGATTTGTACATTTTAGACCTTGTAGTTGGATTTACACTCTAATAGACGCCCGTGACTTGTTACACCCCGGTTTGGGCTGTGTCGGGTTGTGCCTCCGTTAATTATATCATTAAATCGTATTTAAACTGTTTATTAATGTTTGATTTTGAAAAGGCGATATGGGTTTTTGGCTGGCCTTGTCTTCACGAGAGGCGCCATCATGACCGGAGCGGGGTTTGGGTCGTGACAAGTTGGTATCAGAGCCTAGGTTACTAGGTCTCACGAGTCATGAGCAGGTTTAGTAGAGTCTCGCGGATCGGTACGGAGACGTCTGTATTTATCCTCGAGAGGCTGCAGAACCTTTAGGAAAACTTCACATCCTTGAATTCTTATCGTGCGTCCTTGATTTAGCTTGAAAAGTAACTCTTGAAATTCCTTCCACGCGTTCGTATGCGCGCATGAGCGCTCAGTATCAGATGTGCCTTGACGGCTTGTGATTCCCTGATCAAGGGGCGAGACGTGATCTTTGTGAGTTTGATGTTGGGCCAGTCCGGAGGACTTGAGGCCGGATCTTTGCCTATGGCTTGAGCACCGAGGTGCTGACTGTGTGAGTAAGTGTTTTGAACTTATATGTTCGGTATTGTCCCTATTAGTGGAAGTGACGGCTGGATAGCTACGTGATGAGTATGTTGGTACTGCGAGATGTATCTATATGACTTGGAAGTGACGAGGAAGGTCTGCTGGATGATAGATGAACCATTAAGTGTTTGATTTCCATTGTGAGTGGATGTGTGGCCCCGAGTTATGGGCGTGTGAAGGATCTTTTCGTGTTTTCCAGTTGAGAGTGAAGTAAATTTCATGTTGCGGATGAGTTCAGACTCAGGAAGACTAAGTGACTGCGTACAGTTATGACGGTGGAAGGTATGCAGAAATGTTAGTTGGAGGCAAAGCAGGTGGGTTATCTCCTGCGGAGTGTTCTAAGGTTGTGTGATCCCTATGTGTATATTAGAAGATCTCATGTGCAAGTGAAAAGTACGTGTTGAAATTTGAAATTTCGGGTCGCTTAAGAGAGTGGGCTTAACTGTTGCGAGAATGGGTGCGAGATTTGCCGAATATTTAAAGTACTAGATGATCTTTGTTTTCACAAGCTTATAAAGGATTTGAGATTAATCTCACTATGGTATTGTGGCATCGATAGAGTATAAGTGTTATAAGTTATTGAGTGTATTTTGATCAATGGCTCCGAGCCAAGTGGGGGAGTCTGCTGTGAGTAGTTGATTGCACGGTTAGGTGCTATGTTGGTTCCAGTTTGAGGCGTGCGGGTGAATCAGTTATGGCTAGCGGAGGTAGAGACCGAGGATGGTTCGAGTAAAGGAAGAATTTTGGCAAAGGTCATATTATGCTTCATAGGGTAAGAGAATCATGGGATGTCTTAAGTTGTCGTTGGTAAAGGATGCTCGGTGCATAGAGCAGGAGGTTGCTTGGTTGTATTGAGATGGGGCTACATCTTGCGGTATCAGAATGCTAATGAGGTGCAGGTGGTTCTGTTCATTTGATCAGGTAAATTACAGTTGAAGAAGAGTGAATGGCTCTCGAGAATGGCTCTAATGTGTTAAGGATTCTACAGGAAACAATCAGGTATTGTAAAGTTGTAGGTGTGGTTAGAGATTGAGTTTTCATTGGAGGAGGTCAAGACTTGTGGTATTCCTATGTTAATTATGGGATTCTAGGTATCAGTATCAGGAAGGTAAAGGTAACGGATTTATATTCACGGGAAGTTCTTCAGAGTAAAGTATTCTGGAGTGTGGTGTTTCTGGGAATATTTGAGAGAGTATTCAGCGGCTTATGGGTCTTAGTCAGTGTGGTTTTAATGCTGGGGTCTCGTGTAGTAAGCCTGGGTTGGGGCATTGTTGTCACGACCCGGATTTCCCACCCTCGGGAGTCGTGATGGCGCCTACTGATAGGAGCTAGGCAAGCCAATTAATTTAACACTTTTCTCATTATCATTAGCAAAATAAAGAAGAACGAGGCAATTAACATAAAAGCGGAAATCTCGAAACATAATTAACAGAAACCAAGTACGGAATTCACATACAACTCTACCCAGATCTGGTGTCACTAACTCACGAACTTCTACTGAATGCTAAATACAAAGTCTGAATGAGTATACAGTACTGTCTGATCCGATACAAGGGAAATCAAACGAAAGACAGAGATAAGAGAGACTCCGGGCCATGCGGACGCCAGCAAGCTACCTCGGAATCTCCGGACTGAAGTAAGCTCCCAACGCTCCTACTGCTGACCAAAGGCTCCTGCTCCGGTACTATGATCTGTGCAAAAAGCACAGAAGTGTAGCATCAGCACAACCGACCTAATGTGCTGGTAAGTGCCTGGCCTAACCCCGGCGAAGTAGTGACGAGGCTAGACAGGGCCTACCAAAAACAACCTGTGCAGATAAATGTATACAAGGCAACAGAAAATAACAACAGAAAATATCAACTAAAAAGGGGAAGGGGGCATGCTCGGGAAAAATACAGCGAATACAGATCAGTGGATATAACGACGAAACTATCTCAATATCTTAGCTCATATATATAAGTGGTCGACGCGCCACACGATCCCATTTCTTAATTCATAAGTGGACGGCGTGCCACACGATCCCATTTTCATAATATATAAGTGGTCGGCGTGCCACACGATCCCATATTATAGTATATAAGTGGTCGGCGTGCCACACGATCCTATTTCTTAATATATATAAGTGGTCGGCGTACCACACGATCCCATTTTCATAATATATAAGTGGTCGGCGTGCCACACGATCCCATTTTATAATTCAAAATATCTGACTTTGTAAAGAAGGCCCCATTAGGGGAATTCGACAACATAACACTTTAACCCAGCAAGGGTACAACTAACAGCCCAAATATCCCGACAAGGGAGAGTACATAATAATAGTCTACACGTCCCGGCAAGGGAATAATCACNATCTTAGCTACATAGTATATAAGTCGGTCGGACGACGACCACACGATCCCATTTCTTAATTCATAAGTGGACGGCGTGCCACACAATCCCATTTTCATAATATATAAGTGGTCGGCATGCCACACGATCCCATATTATAGTATATAAGTGGTCGGCGTGCCACACGATCCCATTTCTTAATATATATAAGTGGTCGGCGCGCCACACGATCCCATTTTCATAATATATAAGTGGTCGGCGTGCCACACGATCCCATATTATAGTATATAAGTGGTCGGCGTGCCACACGATCCCATTTTATAATTCAAAATATCTGACTTTGTAAAGAAGGCCCCATTAGGGGAATTCGACAACATAACACTTTAACCCGGCAAGGGTACAGCTAACAGCCCAAATATCCCGACAAGGGAGAGTACATAATAATAGTCTACACGTCCCGGCAAGGGAATAATCACAACACATCCTCTTTTGAATCATTTCTTTCTCAACTATCACATTCTTGTTCGAGCCAACGCTCCAAAATATACCAATCACAATTCTTCCTCAACCGTTCACATTATATGAAATTTATCAATTAAACAAGGAAATTGTGTCACATCATTTGAATTAAAAGCAATTAAGACTCATGGTCATGCTAGACTCCGGTGCATAGATAACCGTCACCATGCCTATGCACGTACTCCACATTTAGCAAGTAGCAAATAACATCCTAATCTTATTCCCTCAAGCCAAAGTTAGAACAAACACTTACCTCGGTCCAAGAATAGCAATCAACTCTCTAATACCGCCTTTCCTCTACAATCCAACTCCGAAACAATGATATCTAGGCATAATTAGTTCAATAATATCAATAAGGGCTCAAAAACATAATCCCATAGCCTAGAAATGAAATTCCTATCATTCTTCCAAAAACACCAAAATTCGACACCGGTCCCACATGGTCCAAACACGAGGCTCGGACCAAAACTCAATCACCCATAACCCCACGAGTTCAATTATATAATTTAATTTAAGATTCGACCCCAAATTGAGGTTGAATCACCCAAAATTCCCAAAAACCTAACTCTACCCAAAACCCTTAATTTCTACTTTGATTTCATGATTTAGGGCTAGGAAATTAGTAATTAGATGAAGAAATAATGAGGGAATGATGTTAAGATTACTTACCCAAAGAGTTATGGAGGAAGGAGAGCTTGAATTTCGTCTATGGAGGGTTTAAGAGAAGAGCTCGTGTGAAAAAAAATGAGAAATCCCGTGCTGCTACTGTTCTGGACATAAAAATATAACTGGACGTATTTACTCTATGCGATCGCATAGGGGAAGGGAAAATTGACCACTGCGATCGCAGAATGGGTCATGCGAACGCATAGAAGAAAAGGGCTATGCATACCGGGGTTGGTTTAATGAAACGCGATCACGGAAGCTTAATGCGATCGCAAAGAATGAAGGGGCTAAGGTACGCGATCGCAGAGGAGTTCATGCGATCGCATAGAACAGAAAATGGGCCTGATCAATTAACCCTACGCGATAGCAGAAGAATGTATGCGATAGCAGACACCAGCAACAGCAGTTTTCTGCAGCATTCCTAAGGCTAAAACCATCCCAAAATACATCCGAATCACACCCGAGCCCTCGGGGCTCCTAACCCAACACATGGACTAACTCAACAACATCCTACGAACTTAACCGTGCGATCAAATCGCCTAAATAACATCAAAATCCATGAATCAAGCCTCAAAATCATCATTTTCATTTCAAACTTCTTAAACTTCTAACTTTAGATATTTAGGTCCGAAACACGTCAAATGACGTCCGATTCCGACCAAACTTTACAGAAAGCGCTTAACACATATTTAAGACTTGTACCGGGCGTCGGAACCAAAATACGAGCCCGATACCATAGTCTTTTAATCAATTTTCATTTCCATTTTCCTTAAGAATTTCAGAAAAACAATTTCACAGAAAAATTCATTTCTCGGGCTCTCGACCTCGAAATTCGACTCCAGGCATATGACCGAGTCTCATATTTTCTACGGACCCTCCGGGACCGCCAAATCACGGGTCCGGGTCCGTTTACCAAAAATGTTGACTAAAGTCAACTTTAGCAATATTAATATCAAAATTCTTCAAATTTTTTTCACAAAGTTCACATATTTCAACATAAACGCTTTCCGGCTTCGCGCCCGGACTGCGCATGCAAATCGAGGCAACTAAAAGCGAGGTTTTCAAGGCCTCGGAAGCACGGAGATAGGAGGAAGTCCGGTGATGACCCTTTGGGTCGTCACATTCTCCACCTCTAAAATAACCGTTCGTCCTCGAACGGACAAAAGAAAGAAGTACCTGAGTCAGGGAATAGGTGAGGATAACGGCTCCGCATATCGGACTCGGAGTCCCAGGTCGATGCCTCAGGAGGCTGACCTCTCCACTGCACACGTACTGATGGAAAACTCTTCGACCTCAACTGCCGAATCTACCAGTCTAGAATGGCTAGTGGCTCCTCCTCGTAAGACAGATCCTTGTCCAACTGGACAGTGCTGAAATCTAACACGTGGGCTGGATCGCCGTGATACCTCCGAAGCATGGACACATGAAACACTGGATGCACGGCTGACAAGCTGGGCGGCAAGGCAAGTCTGTAAGCCACCTCTCCCACACGATCGAGAATCTCAGATGGGCCAATGAACCTAGGGCTAAGCTTGCCCTTCTTCCCAAATCTCATCACGCCCTTCATAGGCGACACTCGGAGCAAGACCCGCTCACCAACCATGAAAGCTACATCTCGAACCTTACGATCCGCATAACTCTTTTGCCGCGACTGAGCCGAACGAAGCCTGTCCTGAATGATCTTGACCTTGTCCAAGGCCTCCTGAACTAAATCTGTACCCAATAACCGAGCCTCTCCCAGCTCAAACCATCCGACTGGAGACCGACATCGCCTACCATACAACGCCTCATACGGAGCTATCTGAATGCTGGACTGGTAGCTGTTGTTGTAGGCGAACTCTGCTAAAGGTAAGAACTGGTCCCACGAGCCTCCAAAATCAATGACACAGGCTCGGAGCATATCCTCCAATATCTGAATAGTCCTCTCGGACTGGCCGTCCGTCTGAGGATGGAACGCGGTGCACAACTGAACCTGGGTGCCCAACTCCTGCTGAACTGCTCTCCAGAAGCGCGAGGTAAACTGCGTACCCCGGTCCGAAATGATAGATACTGGCACCCCATGAAGGCGAACAATCTCTCGGATGTAGATCTCAGCTAACCTCTCCGATGAATAAGTGGCTGCAACAGGAATAAAATGCGCTGACTTGGTCAGCCTATCAACAATGACCCAAATAGCATCAAACTTCTTCCGAGTCATCGGAAGTCCAGTAACGAAATCCATGGTAATCCTCTCCCACTTCCACTCAGGAAGCTCAATCCTCTGAAACAAACCACCAGGCCTCTGATGCTCATACTTAACCT
>NC_031991.1:6086967-6169112 GCF_001879085.1 Nicotiana attenuata
TTTTCTGCAGCATTCCTAAGGCTAAAACCATCCCAAAATACATCCGAATCACACCCGAGCCCTCGGGGCTCCTAACCCAACACATGGACTAACTCAACAACATCCTACGAACTTAACCGTGCGATCAAATCGCCTAAATAACATCAAAATCCATGAATCAAGCCTCAAAATCATCATTTTCATTTCAAACTTCTTAAACTTCTAACTTTAGATATTTAGGTCCGAAACACGTCAAATGACGTCCGATTCCGACCAAACTTTACAGAAAGCGCTTAACACATATTTAAGACTTGTACCGAGCGTCGGAACCAACATACGAGCCCGATACCATAGTCTTTTAATCAATTTTCATTTCTATTTTCCTTAAGAATTTCAGAAAAACAATTTCACAGAAAAATTCATTTCTCGGGCTCTCGACCTCGAAATTCGACTCCGGGCATATGCCCGAGTCTCATATTTTTCTACGGACCCTCCGGGACCGCCAAATCACGGGTCCGGGTCTGTTTACCAAAAATGTTGACCAAAGTCAACTTTAGCAATATTAATATCAAAATTCTTCAAATTTTTTCACAAAGTTCACATATTTCAACATAAACGCTTTCCGGCTTCGCGCCCGGACTGCGCACGCAAATCGAGGCAACTAAAAGTGAGGTTTTCAAGGCCTCGAAAGCACGGAGATAGGAGGAAGTCCGGTGATGACCCTTTGGGTCGTCACAATTGTGGTGTTACAGCAAGAGGGAATATCTAGTTGATGTTGAATCTGAAGGAAATTGTGATAGACGGAGTAGCTTGATAGTAGACCGAGTCGGTATGGTAAGGGTATGATTAATTCTTTGTATGTGTTCGAGGTAATGGGATTCTTACAGGTATTTTGCAGCAATGCTCTTGGGTTTTGATGGCTTGCTTAGCCTGGTCTAGTTAGAAGGATTCAGTCCTGGCAGTTTAATTTGTGCAAACGGGATTAGGAGAGTTCTGGTTGATTTCTACCGTGGTTGGAGAAGTGCATTTTCTACGAATAACAGAGGCATGAGATGTGTAATGATTTTCTTCTTGATGGGATCAATGGAAGTTCTTGACTAGTTGAGTGCGTAGATGTCTGTGGCTCGGGAGGGAGATAAAGGTTTTCATGTTAACCTTGGATGGTATGGTATATGCGGTATGTTGTGGAGGACCGAGACTGGCGTGTGCTAGGTTACAGTTCAGTTCTGAAAGGAAGTTCATAAAACTCTTAGGCAACGGGTAGCCTCAGATAATCAAGGAAATGGTACTGCTAATTGGAAGTGATTTGACGGGAGTAAATATCTCAGAAAAAGGGTAAAGTGATTAAACTGATGGTACTTCGGTAGTACTGCGGCGCTTTCTTGTTAGACCGACTGCTGATATTCGAGTTTGCTTGATGGCACAGAGGAATTTTAGAATATCTTTCATGGAATGATTGGGTACTTGAGGTGTGATATGTATTCGGACGGCGGAATTTGGGATCAGGTATGGTGATTTGTGTGCTACATGGAGTTGGAGACCAAAGGTTCTCATGTTCAGGATATGTTGTGCTTGTAGATCGTGTGTATCAACACTATTTAGCAACTACCGGGATTTGGAAGCCCGAGTGGATCTTTCTTTGCTTGGTATGTTAGATTTTGGATATGATATTGGGGTGTAGACTGGTAGTCTCAGTGTTGGGTTATTCTGGACTATTGCGCTATGGGCCATGCCGGAAATGCCACAGGTTGAGTGGCGAGGTGCATCAGATCATGTTCTAGCAGAGTGGTTTATATTTCAAAGACCCAGCGGACGGCTGGGAAGGATAGCTTTTCTTAATTGGGCCTTCGTGAAGGATGTCAGTGCAAAGGTTTCTACCATTGATTCAGTTCCGGTGTTGAGGTACTTTTCGGATGCGTTTTGTGGCCGGGCATGTCGCCGGGCAAGGTTGTTGATTTCGGTATTGATTTGGTGCCGGGCACCGTATCGTAGGGCATCGGCAGAGTTGAGGAGTTGTGAGGACAGCTTCAGGATTTCCTTAATGAAGAGTTCGTTGGTAGGCCAATGTGGATGCGTGTCCTAGCTTGAGTCGGCTTGGTTGGCTCCGAATTGTATGGTTGAGGGATATGTGGATTCGATTGTTATTGAGCCTGTTAGTAAACTGGGAGATCTATGAGTTGCCTTCTGTGTTGCGAGACGTTATGATTTGTTGGTTATGGGCACATATGGTGCGGTTTTGTTGGGGTTCGTAGTAGAAGTCGAGCGGGAAGAGTAATCGGGAGTTGCTCGGTGAATGGCATATTAGTTATGTTCTATCGGGTTGCGTGGTATGTGTTACTTGTTTCACCGTGGGTGTAATGGTTTGTTTCGGTTTCCGACATCAAATTGTGTGTGGTTGTCAATTTCGAGCATAGTGACTTGAGGTGTCTCATGTGGAGCAGTGTTTGGATAGGATCGCGCATTGCGGTGAAGCTACGTGGAAATATGACTTTGCGGGTTAGATTTGTGTGTTCTATTCTATGATGTGAGACGGGTTCTCAGTCTTGTGTTGTGGTGGTACTGGTGAGCTTGAGGTACAGCTTTTTCATTTGAGTCGTTTTCATGATTGGGTGTGTTTGGACCGTTGCTTAGTGGTGCGCGTATTATGCTAGTTGTGGCTTAGGTCTCTCTTGATGTGTCATGTCACCAGAGTGGTGTGTCGTATTAGAGGAGATCGTTGGGATCATTAATGAATACGATCGAATTCGATTTCAGCATGTTGGAAGGTTAATATCAAGGTTCAGCTCGAAAATTTGCAATGGTAATTGCCATAGGAGAAATGGCTTCATGAATGGTTGATCTGAGAAATGGTTATGGTTTATTGCGTGTTTCATTGATCGTTGGCAGTATATGAAAGTGTTGGAATGAGACTTTAGCTGATAAGAGGTTTCTATCGGTACTTGGTTGTTGTGCGCAGCTGCTGTGAATGGAAGTTATCGCTACATGTGTTTGAGTTATGCGGTATATCATATAATTGCACCTGAGGTTGCAGGCATGGGCTATTACAGCTGGTTCGGGCCTATTCAGAGTGTAGGTGTGAGGTTTTGATCGTATTGATGGTTTCGGAAGTGAAAAATATGATTCTATGGATTATGGGCTAGACTGGGTTGTGTAATTTCAGTTTCCAATTTCTATATGTTATCGGACCTATATGAGATAGGGTGACGTGGGATCATCCCCGGGTATATGCTTGGTAGGCTTATTCAGCCATTAGTTGGCTTCTAGAATAACTCTGGGAACGTTCGAGGACGAACGTGTGTTTAAGTGGGGGAGGATGTAACGACCCGACCGGTCGTTTTGAGCTTTTGCACTTTGATCGCCAGTTCTCTGGCATGACTCGCCCCGTGTAATGCATTATGACTGGTGTAGATCGTTGGTTTTGGTTTTCAGGAAAATCGGAATGAATTTGGAAGAACAGTCTCAGTTGAAAGCTTTGAATTTGAAAGGTTTGACCAAGAGTTGACTTATCTGTATATGAGCTCGGATCGGAATTTTTATCATTTGGTTGCTTCGTTGGGTGATTTATGACTTAGGAGCGTGATCGGAATTGGTTTTGGAGGTCCGGTGTAGAAATTAGCTTGTTTTGGCGAAGTTAGTATTTTGGCGACTTCCGGTTGGTAGTTGAGGTTTTGATCCAAGGGTTGGAATGGGATTCTGAGAGTTGCTGTAGTTTCGTTATGTCATTTGTGATATGTGTGCAAAATTTCAGGTCATTCGGACGTCGTTTGGTCGGGTTTTTGATCGAAAGTGTATTTCGGAAGTTTTAAAAGCACTTGGGCTTGAATTCGATGAAATTAGATGGTTTTAGTGTTGTTTGAGGTGTTTTGATGATTGGAACAAGTTTAATGAGGTTTTAGGGCATGTTGGTGTTTTTGGTTGAGGTCCCGGGGGCCTCGGGTGAGTTTCAGATGGTCAATCGGACCATTTTTGGCATGTTGGAGTTGCAGATTTTCATCTCAGCTGTTGCAGAAGAAATGGCCTTCGCGATCGGGTGAAGTCCCTCGCGATCCCGTAAAGGGATTTTTCGTTGGCCCAGGTTAGCTCTTCACATTCGCAGTAATGGGTTCACGTTCGCGTAGTTTTGGAGGTGGAAGCTTCGCGATCGCGGTTGTGTGTACGTGTTCGCGTATAAGGATTTGGGGACCAGTGGATTTGTTCTTCGTGTTCGCATAGGCTGGTCTGCGTTCGCGTAAGTTTGGGATAAAGAGCATCGCGTTCGCGGAGGGAGCATCGCGTTCGCATTGAGTATTTTTGAAGCCTTGGATTTTTGTGCTTCGCGATCGCGTGGCCTTGGTCGCGATCGCGAAGAAGGATTTGGAGTTGCTGGGCAGAATGTTTTTAAGTCACCTGGTCCGCGATTTTGGGACTATTTTCACCCATGGCTGCTCGTTTTTGGAGATTTTTGGAGGAGATGAAAGAGGGATTCAAGAGGAATCGACTTGAGGTAAGAATCTTGGTCTTAAAACTTGATTATATTGTGAAATCCACCTAGAAATTCACTTTGAAATTGGGATTTGAAGGACCATTTGAGGTCGGAATTGAGAACTTTTGATATGTATGAACTCGTGGGAAGATAAGGAATGTAATGATGTGAAAATTTCTGAGTTTCGAGAAGAGGGCTCGGGGATCGGGTTTTGGTAATTTCGGGATTTGTGCCCGCAATTGATTGTTTTCGCTTAGGCTTTGTTCCTTTAGCATATTGTGATGTATTCGCTCTGATTTTGGGTAGATTCAACGCGCGTGGAGGCCGATTTGAGGAGCAAAGGCGTCGCGAGCTAGAGATTTCGCCGGTTCGAGGTGAGTAATAATTGTAAATGATATTCTGAGAGTTTGAAACCCCGGATTGCACATCGTTGTGCTATATTGAGGTGACTTGCACGCCGGATGGCGAGCGTGGGGTTGAGCACCGTTGGGGATTGTGACTTGGTCCGTCCCGATTGATGATTTTACCGCATATTTGACTGAAACTTAATTGTTATCATCACGATTTGGGCTGACTGCCATATTTGGGCTTCGTGCCAATTATTTGAACCCTTCGGGAAGTTTTTATCACTGTTTTGACTTATACATGAACTCAGTCCTATTGATATCTATTGTTTTATAAACTCAGCCACTCTTACTCAGATTTGAAACTTAAATGATATTTTGGGCTGAGAACTACTGTTTTACAAATGCCCGAGGGGCTTGTGATGACTTTCGGACTGAGTGAGGACAAGGGCCATATGTGAGGATATGCTGAGTGACATGAGGCAGAGGGCTTGAGATACATTTATATGCCACGAGGTGGCTTGAGTGATGTGAGGCCGAGTACCGAGTGATGGGAGGCCGAGTGCCGAGTGATGTGAGGCCGAGTGCCGAGTGATGATGCCACGAGGTGGCTTGATATAGCGCTTGGGCCGTAAGGGGCCCCTCCGGAGTCTACACACCCACAGTGAGCACGGGTACCCATTGTTCTGAGTGATTGATACTATGCTGAGAGTGAGCCCGAGGGGCTGATATGAGTGATGGTGAGGTAGCCCGAGGGGCTGATATGAGTGATTGTGAGGTAGCCCGAGGGGCTGGTACTGTTCTGAGATATTGCCCGAGGGGCGAACTTTCATGTGTTCACCTTTCCTATTTGCTTGTCATTTTACCTGTTATGTGGTATTTGTGCCCGAGGGGGCGGATTTTCTGTGTTTATCGGCACTAACTGTTTGAAATCATCTCGTAACTGTTGAAAAGATCGTTTTCAAAAGAGGTTTAAACTGAGCCAAGATATTTCTAAAGATTTCACAGTTTCACTGTTTTCTCAAAGGATTGTACACTGCTTCTATACAACATGTTGGTTGCTTTACGTGATTTCTTACTGCTCAGTTGTTATTTACCTTTATTACTCACTGAGTTGGAGTACTCACTTTACTCCCTTCACCTCGTGTGCAGATGCAGGTATTTATTCACCCGGTAGTGGATTTTGGCTGATAAGAGGCAGAGTTATAGGAGTTAACGAGGTGACTGCCAGCGTTCGCAGCACCACTTTTCTCTCTTTGTTCATTATTCCGGTTTTGTACATTTTAGACCTTGTAGTAGGATTTACACTCTAATAGACGCTCGTGACTTGTGACACTCCGGTTTGGGCTGTGTCGGGTTGTGCCTCCGTTAATTATATCATTAAATCTTATTTTAACTGTTTATTAATGTTTGACTATTTTTGAAAAGGCGATATGGGTTTGTTGGCTGGCCTTGTCTTCACGAGAGGCGCCATCACGATCGGAGCGGGGTTTGGGTCGTGACAATAAAGGGGGTCTGATAATTCATGACGGACATTGTAAAAACACGTATTTCAAAGCAATACATTATTATTTTACTGTTATCAAAGCTTTTTTCTTGTTCATCAATACTGGCCACTGTGAGCCCGGATCGAGGGTGAACGTTACACTAAGGCTAGGACCATTCTCCTCGCGTGGTTTGAATTAACTATATCTTTACTTGTTCATTCTAATTCAATTTATCGTTTTGTATCAAATTATTCCGCGTATCCTTAAAACTACTTACAAATTTAATAGTTATTTCATTTTAAGGGTAAACAGTTTGGCGCCCACCATGGGGCTAAGGATAATAGTGGCAATTTGATACAAATTCCCGTAACACACACTATTTTACACTTGTTCTTTGGAGTATCTTTGATTTCAGATTAAAGTTTGAAATGTCGAACTCCTAGTCTGCCCCTCTAAATGTGGATGCTGAGTCCGGCCACCATGGCAAGAACAACAACGTAGAACCCGGTAACGAGGGGCCCTTCATCGATCTCAACGGAGTTCCAACCATAGACCTGATCGATACTAGCTCGCATGTGGCTATTAATGCAAATTTGGATACAGATCCTGAGAACAGCGTCCGTAGGGAAGTTCGGTCGATTGCCCAAAATACGCACAATGGTGAAGGTGATGGGATCAACTTGCGGGTGATCTTCGAAATGTTATAGGCTTAAGAGGCAGCGATAGCACAGTTGTAGAACCAAAGCCATGCGCTGAGCAAAATTGAGCCCAAGCCATCCCAGGAAGTTACCCGCAGAAATGAACTGGTCACGGAGAGGCCGAATGAAATGAATTGGGGACCAACCCCAAGATCATAAAGATGCTCGTACATAACTGGTATCAATCAAAAACTAGGGTTGAAGATGATCAGCTTGGGGCCCCTTCCGGGTCTGTTTATCCCGTCAGAACTGTCGACATGGTCAAGAGAGACATTGATCGTGAACCAAGATCAAACAGGGATCTGTATCAGCCATACAATGGAGACCGAAGAGGTAATGGGTCTGGGCGAAACCTTGTGAGAAGTAAAAAGAGGAGCGATCGAGGTCAAAATAACCGAGGGCTCATGAGCAAAAACAATTTCGAAAGGCCCGTCGGGCCTAAGGAAGCACCGAGGTTATCAGAGTACAAATTTAGAATCGATGTTGTCGCCGTCGTATCTGCAATCGGACGCATCAAAGACACCAAGTGGCCTCTACCTCTGCAGTCCAATCCAACCTAAAGGGATCAAAACCTAATGTGCAAATATCATGGCACTCACGGCCATAGAACAGAGGATTGCTGACAATTAAGAGAGGAAGTAGCCCGCTATTCAACAACGGGTATCTCCGAGAGTTCCTGAGCGATAGAGCCATGAATCAATTCAGGAATAGAGATTATAGTAAAGAGATCGAGCAGGAGGAGCCGCAGCACGTCATTAACATGATCATCGGCGGGGTCGACGTTCCGCATGGACCTATGTTAAAGCGCACCAAAGTATCCATCACAAGAGAAAAACGGACTCGAGACTACGTGCTAGAGGGAACCTTGTCTTTCAACGACGAGGACGCTGAAGGCATCGTGCAGCCCCACAGCGATGGTCTGGTAATATACTCATAAATAAATCTCAAGTTAAGCATATGTTAATTGATCCAGGTAGCTCGGCCAATATCATCAGATCGAGGATCGCGAAACAGCTCGTTCTACAAGACCAAATCGTGCATGCAGTCCGAGGTCTAAACAGATTCAATATGGAATGTGAGACCACTAAAGGGGAGATAACATTACCAATGAATGCCGCTGGAACCATTCAGGAATCCAAGTTTTATGTGATCGAAGGAGATATGTGGTACAATGCTCTGTTCGGGAGGCCTTGGATTCACAACATGAGGGCAGTTCCTTCGACCGTGCACCAGGTGTTGAAAATTCCCAACGCTAGGAGGGATTAAAACCATTTATGAAGAACAACCGTTCGCAAAGGAAATGTTTGCAGTCTAAGAGGTTATCCCAATATCCGCACTTTCAACACCAAAAGGTATAGATTTGATCACTGATAAGTGGGGATTTTAACTGCTCTTTAGCGCCTTTTAGATTTTGTTTTAGTCTAAAAGCATTGAATTGTGTTTCCGAAACTAATGAAATTGTGCAAAGTTGCAGGAATGATGGAAGTTGATCTCCCAAAGTGAAATCCGACTCAAAAAGGAGTAGTCCGAGGCACAAGGCAATAAAGGGCGAGGAGCACAACTGTGCGGTCCGCAGAAGGAATTCTACGGCCGCAAACAAAGAAGGAAAAATTGTCATACATTTGCGCAAATTGCGGACTGCACCTGAATTGTGCGGCCGCAAAGATGGGCTAAGAGTTGAAGATCAGAGAGTGTGCAAAAAGACCAAGTTCTGAAGCCTCTGTGAGTTGCAGACCGCACAAGAATTGTGCGGCCACAGAAGAATGCCTTGCGGCCACAGTGCTTATTCTGCGGACCGCAGAAGAGTTGCCTCGCCGCCGCAGTTTAGAAATGTACGGCCGCAGACGTCCAACTCTTGACAGATGAAGAAATCTGCGGACCGCACATGGAATTGTGCGGCCGTAGAACCTCCCGAGGGGCATTTTTGTCCGAGATTTTTAGCCTTGTATAAATAGACGAGTTTCACAAAATTGGTCAAGTTTTTTAATATCTGAAGTACTGTAGCCGTTTCTTCTTGCTGCTTTAGAAAACTTTAGCTTATTTTGGTGTTTTAACATAAGATTTCTTTATTTTAATCTTCCAATATGAGTTTTATTATCTTTTCTTCATTGTTTTCTTTAATACCCACTATGAGTAGCTAGATTTTTACTAGGGTTGTGACCCAACCCTAGTGTGTAAACCTTATGAGTGATTAATTTAATGCTTGTTTATGATTCATGCTTGTAGAATTGATGGTTGCAAACAGTGATTCATGCCTATTTGACTTAGTCTCTTCTTGAGAAAGAGGGACCTAGTCTAGGATAACTTAGCCAACAAGGAATTGGGTCAATTGAGAGATTGATTAACCCAGTTAAATGGTTCAACCTAGATATAGTAACAATCCGGCTTGAGCTCTTATCAATCGTTTCGGTAGATACCCATTTGGTCTTGAGAAAGCCAAATTGGGCAACCACTCTCTGACCGAGAGGTATTGAGTGGGAAACATAGAGTGGTGAGCTATATTACACCCCATTCAACAAAATAGGCATTAAATTATTTATCCCATTAGGCAAACACCTAGGTCATGTTCAAAGCCCTATGCCTTTTATATATTTGGAAAACTCTCAAAAGCAACTTTCTCTAGTCTTCTGTCTTTAATTTGCAATCCTTAGAGTAATATTAGATATAGAAATAAAAACCTTATTGTGGAAGTGCAATCTAGATACTTCACTTGCTCATTCCGAATATATACTCCTAGCTCCCATCTTAGCTCCCTGCGAATTCGACCCTGACTCTTAGTTGGGCTTTATTATTGCATACGATCGTGCCATATCTCTTTTGAGGTGTGCATTTGGACGTGATAAATTTTTGGTGCCGTTGCCGAAGTGTTAAAAATGGTGTTATCTATATATTTGGTTTTGTGTGGAGATTATCTTCTTTTCCTTCCATGTTACTAGTTTGTGTGAAATCATTTTAGATACAATTATGGTGGCAAACAATGAACTCGGAAACATTGCTTTTGGGGATATGGATATCGAGGATGACCAAGTTGAAGAGGTTCCTCTTTAACCTCAAGAAAATAGAAGAGATCGAGTGCCTCATGACAATGTCCCCGCTCCACCCCCACTTCCACCATGAGCGGCTCCACACCGGGTGTTACCCAATGAAGTATATGCAAGTGTAATAGTCCCTCCCCATATTAGGGCGGGCAACTTTCAAATCACCAATGTGATGCTCACTTTGCTAGAGCAACAAGGTTTCTTCACCGGTGGTCTGAGTCAAAACATACAGACATTTGAAGGGGTTTGTGGACACCTATTGGGGGAGCAAACAAACTAATGTCTCCAAGGATGCTTTGAGGCTAAGGATTTTTCCATTCTCTCTACGGGGGAAAGCTTTAGATTGGTTGGTACGTTTGCCGAACCATTACATTCACAGTTGGGATGAGTTGGCAGAAAAGTTTATTTCTAAGTTCTGCTCTCCAGGGCACATGGCTACACTTAGAGATGAGATTCTAGCATTCAAGCAAGAGCCCAATGAACCACTACACGAGATATGGGAGCGGTATAGAACAATGGTCAAAGAATGTCCCAACAACGATATGACAAAGAATATGATTCAACAAACTTTCTATCGTGGGATTAATATGACCAACCAATGTGTAGTGAATCAACTGGCCGGAGGAAATTTTATGACTACGCCTTATGCGAAGGCGTGTGAGAGTTAGATGAAATGGCAGAAACATCATCAGCGTGGCAATCCCGGGATAATGTTCCACAAGGTGATCCGAACGTGATCCACCTTCACAAAGAATTGCATGACCATGGGCAAGCCATTGCCGAATTGACTACCACCATGAAGCAATTAGCAAAGGCTCAACTTCAACAAGTGCAAAATCCTAAGCAAGTCAATGCCATGGAGGGAGTGAACATGATAGTGAACAAGAAGAGAACAAAGGGTCCACAAGTGCAAAATCGTGTGGAGAATTATGTGCAAGAGGATAGTGGTTTTGATCAAGATGACTCTTATAATGAACAAGAAGAGGAGGTGCAACATGTGAACAACTTTCAAGGGCAAAGAAACAACTTCCAATACCAGAATAAACAACAATGGCGACCTCAAAGCAATCAAGGTAATTGGAACTCTAACAGTCAAGGTAATTGGAGTGGTGGCAACAATCAAGGGAATTGACATAACAACAAAAATCAAAGAAATTGGAGTGGTGGCAATAATCAAGATATTTGGAGTGGCAATAATCAGGAAATAGGGGGGGTAACAATCAAGGTGGATAGAACAATAACCAAGGCAACCAAGGGTCGGGTTTTCAAAGGCCCTCGATGTATCAACAACCGAGCAAACGGCCTCCTTATCCTTCCCATGGTCCAAGTTCTTCCAACAATGAAATGGGACGTATTGAGAATATGTTCAAACAAATGATGGAAAAGAATGTCGACTCGGATGCCCAACTTTTCTCTCACAACACCTCAATTCGCAACTTAAAATTTCAAATGGGGCAAATCTCTCTAGCTCTAAGTACTCGCCCTAAGGGGGCACTACCAAGTGACACGCTGATAAACCCAAAGGGTGTAACAACACGGGGCATGCCATGTCCGTTACTCTAAGAAGTGAAAAAGGTGGGAATGCACCTACCTCAAGCCAAAGGCAACTTGTGTATGAAGAGCAAGTGGTACAAGAAGAGGAGATCCCGAACAATGTAGAGAAATCTAATGATAAGGTTCGGATTGATATTGATGTTAGTGTGGAAGAGACTCAAGAGGAGGTGAACCCTTCTAGGGATCACATTATTGATATACCGGAACCGGTAGTGCAAAAAGCTAAGTCACCATTGCCTAAGTCTCCACCTCCATACCTTTAAAGACTTGTAAAGCAAAATGGTGAAAACCAATTAAGAAGTTTATTCAAATGATGAAGAGTGTCACGCCCCAAAAACCGAGGGACATGACCGGCGCTCGACCGGATAGCCCCAGTCAAGCGGACCTGGGTGCCTTTCCTTTGATTTATGAGTAATGAAAACACGGGGTAACACGTGGGATAGGTACCAAGTTTGTCATGCCCCAAAAACCGAGGGACATGACCGGCGCTCGACCGGGTAGCCCCAGTCAAGCGGACCTGGGTGCCTTTCCTATCCCACGTGTTACCCCGTGTTTTCATTACTCATTAATCAAAGGGAATAGCCATTTATAATTAAAACACCTTTTTACGAAATATACATAACAAACATGGTTACTTAGCGTGGTTTACAACTTACATCGCCCAACATACAAAATACATATTACATAAGTTCACAACCCACATTTCCTGTCTACGGAGCCTCTAAGGATGCAAAAGGATGATACAATACTTGCCGATAACAAGGCTCCGGCTATACCTAACACAAATATCAAAACAAGACTCTGGAATAAAAGCGGCATGAGCCACGCAGGGCCCCGAGAGGAAAGGGGCTCACCAATTCCGCTGACGGGAAGTGAAGGAGTGCTACGGTCGGTGGACTGGAGTACCTGCTATAGATCCACCTACAATCATAACACAAAAGGAAGCGCCCCCGGCAAAAGGGACGTCAGTACATTTGAATTGTACCGGTATGTATGAACAAACTTTGCCCCAAGTAAACTCAAACAATACACAAGTAACGAGCAGGAATAGAATCGACATTCAAATACACATGAAAGGAACAATCAAGCCAAACAAGTTTCACAATCTCTCCTTTTTCCCTTTCAACATTATCACATCAATGATTTCCATAGTGATTTCGATCACTTTTTCCACCCTTATTACCTCGGTCACCCTTATTACCTCGGCCACCCTTATCACCACAACCCACACCTTATTACTTTGTGTTGCTGCGGGCAACCCGATCCCACCGAACAATCACAATTCACAAACAACAATCAACAATTCACAAAGAATTTCCATAACTATCAATACCATTTCCATCAAATACAACAGCTCATATGCATTTTAAGTCACAGCGATAATTGCCCACGACAAGCCATATATGTTATTACCACAGTTGTTTCAATTGCATCAATTACGATTTCTTTCCATCACTAATTACACAGCTCTTACCACATAAACACATTCACACACACACACACACACATTTGGTTTGTTGCCATTCACTTGCACCATTATATCGGGAGACTTAACCAAGAACACTCAAGGCATAGCAATCACAAGAATACACAAATAGTTCACATAGGCATCACATACCAAGTATTCGTACGCCAAACAAAGTGACTTTACAAAGGTCAAGGTTAGCCATACATACCTGGAGCCGAATTCCCTTCTTAACTTCTACTTTCAACTCACCAAATAGTCTAGCAACGTCAATCTAGTTCACAAGTTGACACATATAACTTAGAATTTAAGCTCACAATTACTACCCGAACTTATTTAGGTTATCAACCCTTCTTTTACAATTCTTTACTCCTACCCAATTCTTCTTACTAGATTTTTGGTTTCAAAGGACATGCATGTGTATTTCAACTTTGTTTTCAAGAATCAATGCATGAGAATTCCCCTTTTTGTTTAAATATGAAAACCAATAAAAAAGGGTTGGGGATTTTACCTGCAAGAATGGAAGTGAAGACAATTACTTGAAATTTCTCGGGCCTGGGTGACTTTGAAAATCAAATTGGTGAAGATGAGCTTTCTCTCTCAGAACCCTCTCTTCCCTCTCTCTTATTTTGTTCAGAAAGTATGTTAAAATGAGGGATTGAGGTGTTTTATTAAAAGGGGGTAGGGTTTAAAATTTAGAAAAAAACAGGAGCCCGAGTCAGGTTTGCGGTCGCACTTTGCGATCGCAGAGTGGAAATGCGGTCCGCATAATGGACCGCAAAAGTGCTCCAAAACTCTGAACATTCTGTTTGGGTTTGCGGCGGAAATGCGGTCCGCATACACGATTTGCGGTCGCATAATGCACCGCATTTTTTACCTCAAATTTGACTGGCACATGGACTCATTTTGTGATAGAAATGCGGTTTACATATCAGTTATGCGATCGCATAATGGACCGCATTTTGACCTTAATTTTAACCAAACCACTGACTCAATCTGCGGCAGAAATGCGGTCCGCATACTTGATTTGCGACCGTATTCTGGACCGCAAAATAGCACTTTTCTGGAAAACTTTGATTCTTTGATTTTTGAATGCTTAGATCAGTACAAAGGGTCCGGACACATATCCGGAACTTAACACTACGAGCTACTAGGCTTTGAGCACAAATTTTTACGGGGCCTTACAAAGAGTCTCTCAATCAATGTGCCATTAGTTGAAGCCTTGGAGCAAATGCCCGGTTATGCAAAGTTATTGAAGGATCTTGTGACAAAGAAGCGGTCTATGAATTTTGAAACTATCAAAGTCACTCATCAAGTGAGTGCAATTGTGCATTCAATGGCTCCCAAGTTGGAGGATCCCGGTGCTTTCACGATTCCTTGTGCAATTGGAAGTGCCGAGTTTGCTAAAACTCTTTGTGATCTTGGGGCAAGTATCAATTTGATGCCCTATTCAGTTTTCAAGACATTGGGAATTGGGCAACCAAGGCCCACCTCTATGAGATTGCAAATGGCCGATCGTACTATGAAGAGACCTTTGGGAGTGATTGAAGATGTCTTGGTTCGTATAGGTAAATTCATTCTTCCGGCGAATTTTGTCATTTTAGATTATGAAGTTGATTGTGAGGTGCCGATTATTCTTAGAAGACCTTTCCTTGCTACGTGGAAGGCTCTTTGTGATGTTGAAGTTGGAGAACTTACTTTCCGGGTTGATGATGAAAAAGTGGTTTTCCATGTGTGTAAGTCCATAAGGCAACCCAATAGTAATGAGGTGTGCTCTTTTGTGGACTTGGTTACCGATGTTATTATGGATGAAACAAGTGCGGTGATCAATGTTGGTGATATGTTGGAGGCCGTCATGCTCAACTTTGATGATCACGAGATGGATGGCTTTGTAGAATGTGTGAACTATGTGCAAGTAATGTGGTCGTACACCTATGAACCCCGAAAATTATCTTTGGATCTTGAAAATAGGACAACTCCTCCTACAAAGACTTCAATTGAAGAGCCTCCTACATTGAAGTTGAAGCCATTGCCTCCGCATCTTCGGTATGAATTTCTTGGCCTATCTTCTACTTTACTAGTTATTCTTTCCTCTTGTTTGACTAATGTGCAGGTAGATTCTACATTGGCGGTGCTACAAAAGAGGAAGAAAGCTATTGGGTGGACATTGGCGGATATTCGGGGAATAAGCGCCGCATTTTGCATGCATAAGATCAACTTGGAGGAAGGTGACCAACCATCTATTGAACATCAAAGGAGACTCAATAAGGCTATGCAAAAGGTTGTAAAAAAGGAGATTATCAAGTGGTTGGATGTCGGGGTTGTCTACCCCATCTCCGATAGTTCGTGGACTTCTTCGGTTCAATGCGTCCCAAAAAGGGTGGAATGACGGTAGTCACCAATGACAAGAATGAGTTGATTCCTACAAGTATGGTGACTGGTTGGAGAGTGTGTATGGACTATCATAAGCTTAACAAAGTCACAAGGAAGGATCATTTTCTACTTCCCTTCCTAGATCAGATGCTTGGTAGATTGGCAGGTCGTGCTTTCTATTGCTTCCTTGATGGCTATTCCGGCTACAACCAAATTCTTATTGCTCCGGAGGATCAAGAGAAAAAAACCTTTACATGTCCCTATGGTACTTTCGCCTTCAAGCGGATGCCATTTGGTTTGTGCAATGCACCGGCGACTTTTAAAATGTGTATGATGGTTATCTTCACGGACATGGTAGAGGATTACCTTGAAGTTTTCATGGATGACTTCTCGGTGATCAGGAATTCTTTTGATGATTGTCTCGCAAACTTGGATAAAGTGTTGGCAAGATGTGAAGAAACATATTTGGTGCTAAATTGGGAAAAATGTCATTTCATGGTCGAGGAAAGCATTGCCCTTGGCCACAAGATCTCAAATAATGGAATTGAAGTTGACAAGGAAAATATTGAGGTGATTTCTAAACTTCCACCTCCAACTTTGGTAAAGGGCGTGCGGAGTTTCTTAGGCGCTTCATCAAAGATTTTTCTAAGGTGGTGAACCCGTTGTGCAAGCTTCTCGAGAAGGATGCTAAGTTTAATTTCAATGATGATTTCATGAGAGCATTTGAATTGCTAAAGTTCAAGTTGACAACCACTCCCATCATCACCGCTTTCAAATTGGAGTATCCCTTTTGAGCTCATGTTCGATGCAAGTGCGTAGCGGTGGGGGCTATTCTGGGGAAACGCATCAACACAATTTTTCACTCGGTCTACTATACTAGCAAGACCATGAATAGTTCCCAAGTCAACTATATCGTTCTCTTTGCCATTGTGTTTTCAATTGAGAAGTTCCGTACGTACTTGATGGGTGCAAAAGTCATTGTCCATGTGGATCATGCGGCACTTCGTTATCTTATAAGCAAGAAAGATTCCAAAGCTCGATTGTTGAGATGGGTGCTTTTGTTGCAAGAGTTTGATATTGACATCCAAGATAGAAAAGGAAGTGAGAACCAAGTGGCGCACCACTTGTCTCATTTGGAGGAGGAGAGGCGGCTGCATGATGGCCTTGAAATCAAGGACTCCTTCCCCGATGAGCAACTCTTAGCTATTTTAATGAAAGAAGTGCCAAGGTTTGCGGATCTAGCAAATTTCCTTGTGTGTGGTATCATCCCGGATGAGTTCTCTCTAAACCAAAGGAAGAAGCTCAAATGGGATTGTCAAGATTATTATTGGGATGAACCATACCTTTTCCAGATTTGTACGAATGGGGTGATTAGAAGATGTGTACCGGAAGAAGAGCAAGGTGAAATCCTTGGGGCTTGTCATTCTTTGCCATATGGTGGTCATCATGGTGGAGCGAGAACGGCAACCAAAGTGCTTAGTTGTGGTTTCTATTGGTCCACTCTTTACAAGGATGCAAGTGATCTAGTGAAAAGATGTGTGAATGTTAAAGGGCCGGTGGAATCTCAAAGAAAAATGAAATGCCCCTCACCACCATTTTGGAGATTGATATTTTCAATGTGTGGGGTATTGACTTCATGGGTCCTTTTGTGAGTTCTTATGGAACCACCTACATCTTGGTAGCGGTTGATTATGTGTCCAAATGGGTTGGGGCCGTTGATTTACCCAACAATGAGGCGTGAAGTGTTGTGGCGTTCTTGAAAAAGAATATTTTCACAAGGTCTGGTACTCCGCGGGCTATTATAAGCGATGGGGGTTCACATTTTTGCAACAAGGTTGTCGACACCTTACTTAGCAAGTATGGTGTTACTCATAAAGTCACGACTCCCTATCATCCACAAACTAGCGGTCAAGTGGAAGTTCCAACTAGGAGATAAAGAGTATTTTATCCAAAACAGTGAATGCTAATCGAAAGGATTGGTCCAAGAAGCTTGATGATGCACTATCGGCTTATCGGCCGGCTTACAAAACACTTATCGGAATGTCTCCACACCTGTTGGTGTTCGGAAACACTTATTATCATCCAGTAGAACTTGAGCACAAAGCCACGCGTGCTCTAAAGAAGTTAAATCTTGATTGGGATGTAGCCGCTAACTTGAGGGTTGCACATTTGAATGAATTGGATGAGTTCCGGTACCATGCATACACAAGTTCGTCCTTGTACAAAGAAAAGATGAAATATCTTCATGACAAGTACATTTGGAAAAAGGAGTTCAAGGAGGGCGATCTAGTGTTGTTGTTCAACTCACAGTTAAGGATGTTTCCCGGGAAGTTAAAGTCTAAATGGAGTGGCCCGTTTGAAGTTGTGAGTGTGACACCCTTTGGTTCATTGGACTTGAAGAACAAAACGATGAGGTATTCCGAGCCAATGGTCACCGGGTGAAGCACTATTTGGGAAAAGTTGGAGATGGCCACGTCGTGGCAGTCATTTATTTCAATTGATGGTATTCTGCGTCGTGCCGCGATGTTAAATCAGGCATTTCTTAGGAGGCAACCCATGTTTCTTTTTCTTTTATTTGTTTCTTTCGTAGTTAGGTGTTATTTTAACTTGATTTGAAGTATTTTGCAGGGATGAGTGTGCCTTACAGGAATGGCAGATAGAAATCCGGCTAAGTGTTGAAAGAAATGCGGACTGCACTTGCATTGTGCGGACCGCACAATTTTGGTTGCTGCAGTAAAAGTGCTATGCGGCCGTACAAATAACTTGCGGACCACACAAATGGGAGATGAAAAATGACAACTCTTTGAATTTGGTCTGTCAGTAAAGTGGTCAATCTGCGGCTGCAAACGAAAATCTGCGGTCTGCAATAGGGATCTGCAGTTGGACACAAAATTCTGCGGGCCGCGGACAAAATGATGGTTTAAGCTCAAAAGGTAACAGAGTGCGGTCCACAACTGGAATTCTGCGGCCGCACTCTCCTTCTTCCCTTGAAAAAAATCGATAAGTATAAATAAGAGGGCTAGGGCTACTGTTATATTTTCCCTCTCTAAGCACATACACAACACTAAAATTGAAATATCTTGGACTCATCTACCCACACGCCCTACTATTGTGTTCCTTGCACTCATTTATATCTAGTATGCTTCAATTACTTGTTAGAATTTTTCAATTTTTAGTTTAATTTATAGCTTTTTAGTTAGTTTTATGCCATTTGTCAATAGAACTCAATTATTCAACCATATGGGTCAACTAGGACATGCTATATCAAGAATGGGTCAATAGATTTTCATGCTTGTACGCTATTACCATGTTAAAATTTGTGCAAAAATTCCAAGCCCTAGATAAAAGTACTGGATTGTTCGTAATTGTTTGAAATCTGCGGCTGTACAAGAAATTGTGCGGTCTGCAGAAGTTAAGTCTAGGGTAACTTTAGTAAAGAATGGGTCTGCAGCCGCAAAAAAATTGTGCGGACCACAGAAATCCTATTGCGGCCGCAGAACAGCTCTTTCACTGTCTTTAGAGAGTTTACAAAGTTATGACTCACATGTGCGGCCGCAAGACAAAATGTGCGGACCACAGAAAATAGGTTGCGACCGCAAAATAGCCAATTCTCTGTTATCAGAGAGTCGGCATATTTTTGGTTTATGAGTTGCAGCCGCAAGGAAAAATGTGTGGACTGCAATCCACATCTGCGGCCGCAAGAGAGAATTGTGCAGTTCGCAAGGCCCAATCTGCGGCCGCAATGAAAAATGTGCGGACTGCAGAACTTTACCTTGCAAACATGTTTCAAAAAATGGTTCGATCTAGAGGTTGAGGTGATACTTCAAAAGGGAGGGGTGAACCCTCTATGGGTCGAGGCAAGAGTGCTTTACCCCTCGGCCTACAAAAGAGAATTACAAAGAAAGCTACAGCCGGTAGAGGGAGAGGTGCAGATCTCTCTAAGTCGAGCTATTATGTCTCGTCTAAGGAAGAATCAGAGGGAAACTAGGCCTCGGTTCAAGAGCAGTCGGCTGTCCAGTCAAGGCCTCCAGGGAGATATAAACTCAGGGACGAATCATCCTTATCTCATAGCACTTCCGAGGGTTCTAAAAGTACTAGTCAGGCTTCTGAGCCATCCACTACACCTGTTCCCGAGGAACCAGATAAAACAGTTCAGGACATCCCCGATGGTGGCATAGGGGGAGATGCTACAGCTGCCAACCTTGAAAGGTCGAAGAAGAAAGAGATCTGGGTGGACCAGTTTGTTAGTTTGGCTACCTTCACCAGCTTTCGCACGTGGTGTCCAGTGAGGTCGCTCACTCTTGAGCGACAATTTCAGCTGAAAGATCTGGAGAGATATAACCTTGCAGTATTCAGACAGTTTAGAGAACGCAAAGGGTGGATGTGGTTTACCCAGAGCATGGTGGATGCTAAGGAGTACCTTGTCTGGGAATTCTACGCCAATGTGGCACACATCAAAAAGGGGACAAAGGTGACGAAAGTGAGAAATCTCAAAGTGCGATTTGATCAGCATACACTGAACACATACTTGCGATTTGATGATGTCGAGCCCACAGAGTACTTAGAGAAGTGTGCACTTGGGGATGTAGCTTGTCCTTGGTTAACAGACATTCTAGGTGCACCAGGACCACTACCACAATAGATCACAGCAGGGGTGTCTATCCACATGAGCACTCTGAGTTTCGAGGTAAAGGGGTGGCAAACCTTTGTTTGTAGCAGACTAGACCCGTTCTAGAATGAGACCTATCTTCCAATTCCTCGGCAGTTCTAGTGGCTTCTATCATGGCCGGATACCCTATCAACGTGGGTGAAGTGATGTCCGCCAACATCTCCGTGATTTCCAGGCAGGATGACTTTTCCTACCTGTATCCCAACACCATTACAGAGTATCTTACGGGTGCACAGGTAGAGCCAAGGGATTATGATACAAAGGTACGGCCGAAGAAGCCTTTCTCATGGTACTCACTTATGGATGCGAACAACCCAAAGAGAAAAAGTCAGCCGCCTACCACCACATGCCAGTCTGATGATCCAACTGTGGTAGTTGCGGAGGCAGCTGATGTTCCATCCACTTTGGCCGGGTCTTCCTCTAGTGCCGGAGTTATGCCTCCCCTATCATCTTCAGTTCGGTCGGTGCCCATGCCCACTGCCCTACTTTCTGAGATGCGAGTCTCCTAGACATTGGCGAGCCTCAGCAACTGGATGCAGACAGCTACTGCAAAGCTGTCTGACTTATCCAGTACTGTTGCAGCACAGTCCTCTATTCAGGCACCTCAGGTTCCCCCAACAGTTGAAGAGACATTGAAGAAGCTCCTGGAGAACCAAACTACCATCATGGCTACTTTGGTACAGCAGGGGTCAGTGATCGAAGAGCTGGGAAAAGAAGTAAAGAAAATGAGAAAGTCCCAGGCCACCAAGAAGTCAGTGGACAACCTCCGGAAACAGGTGACCAAGATTGCAACAGCCGGAGATCTTCCCTTTGACTTGTGTATTGACCCATACCATCCAGGCCCAGATCCTACAGCAGCATCAGCACCGGTGGCACCAACTGGCCAGTCTGAGGAGCCAGACTTTGTTGCCGATTGTTACACCACGTAAGTTATTTTCTATTCCAGTATGTTTACTCGTCCTCAAAATGTAATCAAATGCTTATTTACTATTTTGCTCTTTTTACTTTGTCTTTGAACAAAATGAAGAAGTAGGCTAAAGCTACTAAATGAATCCAAAAAAAACAAAGGTTCAACGTACTGTTACCATTTTTGTTTTTAAAAGAAAATAAAGGTATTGAGAAACTTATCAGATTTATTGTCCTGAACTTTGAGATGTTCTGCTCTTTAGTTTGTTATAACTAAAATTTCGTGTGGACAAGAATGATATACTGTTCCTACTTCCTTGATACCGTATATATATATATATATATATATATATATATATATATATATATATATACAGGGGCGGATCTAGAGTGTAATATGTGGGTTTCCGGGAACCCAGTAACTTTTGCGTAGACCCTGTATTTTTGTTAAAAAATTTATTAAATATCTATTTGTGAACCCAGTTATTATTGTATATTAATTTGAAATTGTGACAGGAACCCATATACTTAAAATCCTGGATCCGCCTCTGCATGTGTCTTCAACTTTNATATATATATATATATATTTGATATGGTATTTTGAGTGGAAAACTTTTGTAAAGAAAAAGATGGTTTGAAAAATATGATTTTATATAGTTATTAATATTACTACTTTCGTATATGTTTTAAAATTATACACATAATATGAGAAACTTTATGAGATTTTTATTATTGTAAAGATAGAAATTATTTTCTCACAAGAAAAGAAGGTTATCATTTTACTATTTTAAGAATTAAGCATACAAAATTTTTTACTCTTTTTATGAGATTAGGAAAATTATGAGTTGAGAAAATATGTGCATTTTTTACATGGACATTTTAATAAAATAATAATGTATGTATTAATTTTATATGGTACCACATGACCACGATAGTAAAATATATTATAGTAAGGTGTATAAAGTGTATTAAAAATGAGTAGAACTTTAAGTAATTTGAGACAATTCTTAATTTTGCGGGTAATTGATTAATTATCGGGTAATGAGACATTACCTAATTAACTAATAAGTTTGGATAATGATTAAAATCTCCATCCCACCCACGTGGCAGCAAGCCACTACTAAGGCATATGACTAAGAGTCATATGGGCTTAGGTGGCTATCTAAAGGTAAATAGAACATGTAAGATTATTTTGGTTCTACATTACATAAACCATTTGCAAGTGATCTTTTGTTTTATTTTGGCTAGCATTTAGGAAACTAAATGTGTTGAGAGCATAATGTTCTCTTCGTTTAGTCCTCCTCCTAGCTACAGAATGCTTTCTGGGGAGACTTGATTTATTTGGATGTAGTAACACTAGAAGGAAATAAGTATTGTGTTACTGGAACAACCAAAACATTTTATGTTAATTCCAGCACCGCGAATGTTCTTGATCCAAGGTCTAATAAAACTTGTTCAGAAGCAACAAGAAGCCTATTTTACTCTTGCAACATCGTCGTTGCAATTTTAAGGAAGTACAGTGCAATCTTTCTCAAGAATATCGTACGGACTTTTCCTACTGGATCTTGTCGTCACGTGTTTGTCGCAAATGTCGTGGGTTAGAGGGATTGTTAAGAGAACTAGCTCGGATATGTTAAGGCTATCCCTTCTTTCTTTTGGCATGATCCAAGTAACAATACGTATATGTAATGTTATTCCATAAGTGGTTCTGCTCTTAGCAGTTAAGGATGTCTATCTTATTCATTTCGGTAAAACAATATTCAAGTATGTCATGTCTCTAAGTCCCTATTGAGGCATATAATAGAGATGTTAATGTTTATAATATAGTGATTTATATATAAATTAATTAAATCTCAGATGCTCAATGTTATAGACTTATAGCTAAATTTGAAGTTGGTCTACAAATTTCTGAATTTTAAGTAAAGTGAGTTGAACATCAAAACAGACTACTAATGGTGGAAAAAAAGATTATACTGAGAGTATATATAATTTAAACTCATAATAAATTACCTGGATGAGACCTAATAGTGGTGTTAACAGAATAACCAAGTTGAAGAAGTCTCATAACCATCCATGATCCAAGATAACCACTTCCTCCTGTTACACATACTTTTCCCTTCCCCTTCCCTCCTTCCATCTCGTGCTAGTGATTTCTTCTTTTCTTTTTCCTATGTTCTCTTCTTTCTTTTTATCCGTCTCCATAATAATAAGTTAATAACTATCAATTGGTCATAGGTTGTATCAAAGTGGTTGAAAAGTAGACGTAAAATAAATTGTCATGGTACATGTCAGTTACCCCTTGCTTTCATCTCTTACAAATGGCAAGACATTCAATTGGATGGGACACAAATGGACTGGAGGAGAAACAAAATGAGAAAATCTTCTTTTTCTATAATATGAACCAAATTGAAGTTTCATCAGTACGTTCATTCCTTAAAATAAAACGTACCACCTTAGTGCAAAGTCTTCCCATTCAGAGGCATAATGGTCTTATGACGTACCGAGAGATTTTATTAACGTATTTCATATGCATTTCATGCATTTATACATGCACATTGACCCATGACCAGATGGCGTTATATACGCGTATATATGTATATGGGATATGGGGAAGGTTATGGCGTTATATACGCACCACCACCTGATCAGCCGGTATACGTTGATGATTTGCCCACAGTGGCCGAGATGATATGATGGGATGCCCTCAGAGGCTTGATGATGTTATGTACGTACAGACCTATGCATTACATGACATTTATATGCATATGCATGACATTATAGATATTTCATGATTTTAATTTACAGAGCTATCCAGACTTACAGGTTGAGTCATTTATTCCATGTTTCTTCCATGTCCTTTATATACTGATTTACATGCCTTACATACTCGGTACATTATTCGTACTGACGTCCTTTTGTTGGGGACGATGTTTTCATGCCTGCAGGTATAGACAATCAGTTTAACGAGCCCTCATAATAGACGAGATTGGCATTAAGCAAAGGATCGGTAAGACTCCAACTCATTCGGAGTGCAGCCGAGTCTATGAGTCATCGTGTCAGAAGTTTTCTACAGACTTATTGGTAGGCCAGTACCCTGTCCCATTTGATATCACATAATCTTAGAGCTTTGTAGACGGAGTTCATTTTGTGCAGTATGTCAGAGGCCTTGACGGCCCATATGTATTCATGTTTTAAGAACGATGATTCATTAATATAACATTTGTCCACTTACAATTGTACATTACGAGTTGTGGCCATGTTGGCTCATGATAGTTACAAAAGGAATGAATGAGTTACAGAGTGGTCTGCTCGGGCCAATGCGGCACCAGGTGCCAACCACTCCTCCCAAGGTTAGGGCGTGACGGTGCGTCAGATGTTCACCAACCCAGTCACTCCCAGAGCTCAGGGTGATGAGATCCAATTGGATGAGCCTGAGGGAGGTGACATTGCTGAGGACACTGAGATGTCCAAGGATCCATAGGGAGTCTTCTTCACTTTTTCCCTTCTTTTACTCTTATTTTGTTAAGCATTGGGGATAATGCTTATTTTTATTTTGGGGGGTGGAGTGTATTTGATCTTATTTGATGATTCTGAGACATTTGGCATGTAATTAACTTGATACTATTTTCTTTTTCTTTCTCATTATGTATATATTCTCTCTTTTCTCTCACTATGTATATATCTTCTCTTTCTCTCTCATTATGTAAATCCGTTCGGTTTTCAATAGTTGTTGCTTTGTAGCTTCTTTATGTTTGTTTCCTTATTAGTTAGTATTTGATTTAGTATTTTCTTTTTGATTTAGTAGCTTCTTTTTATGTTTCAGTAGATAATAAGCCTTTGGTTTTCTTAATGCCACAGTTCTTTTCAAAGGTAGTTAGTGTGTGAACCGGGGGACTTGTCCTAATGATGGATGCGTGACAACCTTCTTAAGGGAATGAGTCCATTTTGTATGTAGGTAATAATAGTAGTAGTAATGAATAAAAAGACCTAATTAAGTGAATAAGCGGAAGAGTTGAAGGGATTCAAATAAAGGCAATAATCTCAAACATGGAGAAATATGAATGTAATGATCAAGAAATAGTGATGTTAAGTCTCTCTAGTTTCCCAAGGAAAAGAAAGTGCCTCAAGGAATTGGCGAAGTGCGAGCCGAGAAATGAAAGATGGAGTGCTTAAGGAAGGTGTAACCACTTACCCATATTGTATCAAACCCGAATCCAAAACCCTTCATTACATCCCGAAAGAAGTCCTACTGGATTTTGAGCCGAGTGAGCTTACACTAGTGGTGATCTACATGAGGGGCAAGCTTATAGTACTTGAAGCCATACTTGTGACATTCTATTGAGAGAGATGAGTGAACCTTTCATAAATCTTTGAATTGAATGCTAAATTCTTAAGTGAGCTTGGAAAATGGAAAGTAGAGGAGGAAGAGTTTGGAGTCAACCATGACCTACAAGATAGAGCGATAGTCCTTGATGAGTAAAGTCAACTCTTGAAGCTCGAATGACACATTAGAACAATATGTGCATAAATGTTTTACTTATCTCCTTGTCAATGATGCATGAGTGGTGTGGGTAATTGTTGGTCGCAACTGAGGTGTGAATGGCTCACTCGTGGCTAGTTGTAATGTCCCTTAACTTTTGGAGGTGAGAACTATTTTATTTGCTTGAGGACAACCAAAGACTTAAGTTTGGGGAAGTTGATAATTGGGGATTTTGACTGCTTATTAGCGCCTTTTAGCTTTTGTTTTACTCTAAAAGCATTGAATTGTGTTCCGGAACTAATGAAATTGTGCACAATTGTAGGAATGATGGAAGTTGATCTACCAAGATAAAATCCGACTCAAAAAGGAGTAGTCTAAGGCACAAGGTAATAAAGGGCGAGAAGCACAACTGTGCGGTCTGCAGAAGGAATTCTACGGCCGCAAACAAAGAAGGAAAAATTATCAGACATTTGTGCAAATTGCGGACTACACATGAATTGTGCGGCCGTATAGATGGGTAAAGAGTTGAAGATTAGAGAGTATGTAAAAAGACCAAGTTTAGAAGCCTATGTGAATTGCAGACAGCATAAGAATTGTGCAGCCACAAAATAATGCCTTGCGGCCGCAGTCCTTATTCTGCAGACCGCAAAAGAGTTGCCTCACGGACGCAGTTTAGAAATGTGCGGCCGCAAACGTCCAACTCTTGACAGATGAAGAAATCTGCGGACCGCACATGGAATTGTGCGGCCGTAGAACCTCCCGAGGGGCATTTTTGTCCGAGATTTTTAGCCTTGTATAAATAGACAAGTTTCACGAAATTAGGTCAAGTTTTTGAATATCTGAAGTACTGTATCCGTTAATCCTTGCTGTTTTAGGAAACTTTAGCTTATTTTGGTGTTTTCACATTAGATTTCTTTATTTTAATCTTCCAATATGAGTTTTGTTATCTTTTCTTCTTTGTATAATTCAATAGCCACTATGAGTAGCTAGATGTTTACTAGGATTATGACCCAACCCTAGTGTGTAAACCTTATAGGTGATTAATTTTATGATTGTTTATTACTGGGTGTTTATTATTTAGCTTAGTTCATGCTTCAATTGTAGAATTGATGTTTGCAAACATTGATTCATGCATATTTGACTTAGTCTATTCTTGAGAAAGAGGGACCTAGTCTAGGATAACTTAGCTAACAAAGAATTGGGTCAATTGAGAGATTGATCAACCCAGTTAAAGGGTTCAACCTAGAGATAGTAACAACCCGACTTAGGCTTTTATCAACCGTTTTGGTAGATACTCATTTGGTCTTGAGAAAACCAAATTAGGCAAATCCACTCTCTGGCCAAGAGGCATTGAGTGGGCAACATAGAGCTGTGAGCTATATTACACCCCAGTCAACAAAACATGCATTAAATTCTTTATCCCATTAGGCAAACACCTGGTCATGGTCACAACCCTAGGCCTTTTATATATTTGGAAAACTCTCAAAAATAACTATCTCTAGTCTTTTGTCTTTAATTTGCAATCCTTAGAGTAATATTAGATATGGAAACAAAAACCTTATTGAGGAAGTGAAATCTAGACACTTCACTTGCTCATTCCGAATATATACTCCTAGCTCCCATCTTAGCTCTCTACGGATTCGACCTCGACTCTTAGTTGGGTTTTATTATTGAATACGACAGTGTCATGTCTCTTTTAAAGGGTGCATTTGGACGTGATAAGTTGCCAAAGAAGAAACCAAATAGCAATTACCAGCATCGACCCCGACCCAATCGGAGAAGCAGGGGATGGGTGAAGACGATGACAACAGAGTGCCCAGGTCTTTTATAGCCCCTGATGATTCTGACGCCACCAAATCTACGGTCGAAGAACTGGAGCAATTCATATTGATCGAGCATTTGCCCGATCGTAAGGTATACCTCGGCACAAGGTTAAGTCCCGATCTCAGTAAAAAACTCATTAAATTCATTATAGCTAATGTAGATTGTTTCGCTTGGTCCCACTCGATATGACAGGGATTCCCCCCAAAATAACCACTCACAAGGTGAGCCTAGATCCGAAGTTCCATCCAGTCAAACAAAAGAGGAGACCTCAATCCGAAGTCAAGCATGCATTCATCAAAGACAAGGTATCTAAACTCCTTAAAATAGGGTCCATTCGGGAGGTTAAGTACCCGAATTGGTTAGCAAACGTAGTGGTAGTACCTAAAAAGGGAATAAATTAAGAATGTGTGTAGACTATAAAGATTTGAATAAGGCATGTCCCAAGGACTCTTTCCCTTTGCCAAACATCGATCACATGATCAGTGCGACGGTTGGCCACGAGATCCTTAGTTTTCTCAACGCCTATTCCGGGTATAACCAAATTCGGATGGACCCAGGAGATCAGGAAAAGCGTCCTTCATTACTAAGTACGGTACCGACTGCTATAACGTAATGCCATTCGGACTAAAAAACGTTGGTGCTACTTACCAACCCCTAGTAAATCGGATGTTCGAAGAACAGATAGGAAAATCAATGGAGGTTTATATTGACGATATGTTGGTTAAGTCCCTACATGCAGAGGACCATTTGAAGCATTTGCAGAAACCTTCAACATTGAAGAAATACAATATGAAGCTGAACCCGGAGAAATGTGCATTTGGAGTCGAATTCAGAAAATTTCTCGGATTCATGGTGTCCAACCGGGGGACGAGATCAATCCGGATAAAATCAAGGCCATAGAGGACATTACCATAGTGGATAACATCAAGTCCGTACAAAGGTTAACCAGACGCATAGCCTCTTTGGGTCGATTCATCTCGAGGTTCTCCGACAAGAGCCATCAGTTCTTCTCACTGTTGAAGAAGAAGTATAACTTCTCATGGACTCCGGAGTGCCAACGAGCCTTGGAGGAACTTAAGCGGTACCTCTCGAGCCCACCTTTTCTTCACACTCCTAAGGATGACGAACAACTGTACCTGTACTTAGCGGTATCCAAGATGGCGGTAAGTGGAGTCCTGGTCCGGGAAGAAGAAGGTATGCAATTTCCTATCTATTATGTTAGCAGAACTCTAGGTGAGGCTGAACTAGGTATCCTCACATAGAAAAATTGGCGCTCGCTTTGCTAAGCCCCATATGTGTCGTGACTACTTACCTGTTAAGAAACATAATGCATAATCCCGAGATCTCGGGACAATTGGCCAAATGGGCCGTGGAAATTAGCGGGTACGATATCAAATATCGACCCCGTAACGACCCAAAGGGTCATCACCGGATTTCTCTCTTTTCCGTGCTTCCGAGGCCCTGAAAACTTTGCTTTTAGTTGCCTCGATTTGCATGCGCAGTCCGGGCGCGAAGCCGGAAAGCTTTTATGTTGAAATATGTAAACTTTGTGAAAAATTTGAAGAATTTTGATATTAATATTGCTAAAGTTGACTTTGGTCAACATTTTTGGTAAACGGACCCGGACCCGTGATTTGGCGGTCCCGGAGGGTCCGTAGAAAAATATGGGACTCGGGCATATGCCCGGAGTCGAATTTCGAGGTCGAGAGCCCGAGAAATGAATTTTTCTGTGAAATTGTTTTTCTGAAATTATTAAGGAAAATAGAAATGAAAATTGATTAAAAGACTATGGTATCGGGCTCGTATTTTGGTTTCGATGCCCGGTACAAGTCTTAAATATGTGTTAAGCACTTTCTGTGAAGTTTGGTCGAAATCGGACGTCATTTGACGTGTTTCGGACCTAAATATCTAAAGTTTGAAGTTTATGAAGTTATAATGAAATATCATGAGCCTTGAGGCTTGATTCTATGTAAATGATGTTATTTTGGCGATTTGATCGCGCGAGTAAGTCCGTAGGATGTTTTTGAGGTCGTGTGCATGTTTGATTTGGAGCCCCGAGGGCTCGGGTGAGTTTTGGATAGGCATCGGATTGCATTTCTCATGTTTTAAAAATCTGGTATGCTGGCTTCTGCAATTTTCGCAAATGCGAAGGGAAGACTCGCAATTGCGAGCTCGCAACTGCGAGCACTGCTTCGCAATTGCGAAGTCTGGGAAAATGGGGCACTGTCGCAAATGCGATCAATCTTTCGCAAATGCGAAGGGGGGCCCAGATCGCAAATGCGATCATTACTTCGCAAATACGAAGTCTGCATTGAGGCCCAGTGTTCGCAAATGCGAACTAAAATCTCGCAATTCCCAGACCTGCTTGCGAACCCAGCTTCGCATTTCCCATACCCGCGTCCCAGCAAATTTTATACTTAGTCGAATTTTCATCACTTTTCACCATTCTTTCAAACCCAAAACACCATAGGCGATTTTCAAGAGCAAACTTCATCCCAAATCACTTGTAAGTTGATTTTTACTCAATTCTTTCAATCTTTAACATCATTAAACATGTTTTCCACTTGAAATCAAAGATTTTTATGGGTGAAATTGGGATTTTTGGGTAGAACCTAGGTTTTCTATAAATTGGGGAGTTGGACCTCGATTTGAGGTCCGATTTCAAAACAAATTATATATTTGAACTCGTGGGGGAATGGGTAACCAGATTTTGGTTCGAACCTCGAGTTTTGACCACGTGGGCCCGGGGGCAATTTTGGAATTTTTGGAAAAAACTTGGGAAACTCATTTTATGCATTCAAATTGATTCATATAATGTTTATTAAAGTAATTGAGCAATTTGTGATTAGATTCGAGCGAATTGGAGGTGGAACCGCGAGGTAAAGCAATAGTTGAGGATTAAGTGGATTTCAAGGCTTTGAGGTAAGTGTTTGTTCTAACTTTGGCTTGAGGGTATAGGATTAGGATGTTGTTTGCTACTTGCTAAATGTGGAGTACGGTGTATAGGCATGGTGACGGTCGTCTATGCACCGGAGTCTAGCATGACCGTGGGTCTTAATTGCTTTTAACTCGAATGATGTGACATAACTTCCTTGTTTAATTGATAAACTTCATATAATGTGAGCGGTTGAGGAAGAATCGTGGTTGGTATATTTTGGAGCGTTGGCTCGAACAAGAATGTGATAATTGAGAAAGAAGTGAGTTAAAAGAGGAGGTGTTGTGATTATTCCCTTGCCGGGACGTGTAGGCTATTATTATGTACTCTCCCTTGCCGGGATATTTGGGCTGTTAGTTGTACCCTTGCCGGGTTAAAGTGTTATGTTGTCGAATTCCCCTAATGGGGCCTTCTTTACAAAGTCAGATATTTTGAACTATAATATGGGATCGTGTGGCACGCCGTCCACTTATATACTATAATATGGGATCGTGTGGCACGCCGTCCACTTATATACTATGATATGGGATCGTGTGGCACGCCGCCACTTATATATATATATATATATATATATATATATATATATATATATATATATATATATATATATTATGAAATGGGATCGTGTGGCACGCCGACCACTTATATATTATGAAATGGGATCGTGTGGCACGCCGTCCACTTATGAATTAAGAAATGGGATCGTGTGGCGCGCCGACCACTTATATATGAGCTATGGTATTGAGATAGTTTCGTCGTTATATCCGTTGATCTGTATTCGCTGTATTTTCCCCGAGCATGCCCCCTTCCCCTTTTTAGTCGATATTCTCTATTGTTATTACTGTTGCCTTTGTATATATATACCTGCACAGGTTGTTTTTGGTAGGTGATCACGCCCAACTATGCCTTATAAAAAGGACAATGCGGTCGCTGCAAATATAATCCGGTTTACAAGTCCGGAGTCGAATCCCACAGAGAACTAAGGTTTAGCTACAGCTGTTCACTATCACCAAGAAGACAAGCTTGAACAATTCCTAACTTATAGATATAAAGATTCTTGTGTCTAACTACTTAACTAACAAATTAAAATAGTAAATTAATAACTAACGATATTGAGGGTTAGAGAAAAGATTAAGGAGGTCTAGAGTTATGATTTTCCCTATTGTCGGAATCCTTCCCGCTATGTCTTCTATAATTTCGCCTAAGTATTCTCTACCGATCATGAGCACTCTTATTGCCGTAAATCTCTCCCGAGTAATTACGACAATTTACTAGACGCACTCTCCCCAGCTACGCTAGTTGGCTTTTAATACAGCTCACTTCAGATCGCACCCAAGGCTTCGTTATCCCTAATCCCACCTTTAAACCCTCGGTTATTGATCCCTCATAACCAACAATTAAAAAAATAGGAAGAGGAAGGAAAAAACTCGTAGAAGAATTCCCCGCCTTGCTCCCAATGTGTTCTTGCCTCCAAGGGTGTTGTCTAACCCTAAAGTAGTGTCTCTCCGCCTCCTTAGGTCTAATTTGTGTCCAAAATATGTCCTCTCTTGTTCTTGGACGGCCTCCTTTGTTTAATATAGGGTTTAGGACTTAAAATCCCATGTTTTGCACTTTAGTCCCTGAAATTTTCGCTTCCTGCCGCGGTCGCGGTCAAACCGCGGCCAAACATACTCTCTGATTCTTCAGTTGTCCGCGAGTACACTCTGCCGCGGTTCTGCCGCGGTCGCGGTGGAGCCGCGGTTTTTCACCCTGTTCCGTTTGGAATTTGGAAAAACCTAAAACATGAAAGTTGTATCCCTTTGAGTTAGCTTTCCAACCATATATTGTGGAGCCCAAATGCAGTTCTGAGCAAAAAGTTATGTCTATTTTACTAGACAGTGCGCAATATGCCTCCTCAAGTCTTCGTTCGTACTTAATTATCAAATTTGACCCCCGAACACGATCCCGGCTTAATTCCTTGAGCTTTTACTCAGACTTCAAAGCTTCAAATCACTTAAATTCATTCCATAACATCTATATAGCTCGGAATCACACCTACAAGGTATAAAACACACAATTAGTGCAAAACACTAGCGATTAAAGCGCAAACTCAATTAAAGTGCAGTAAATTCGAGTGTAATAAGCGACTAAAATATGCAATTATAGCCTATCATCAACACCCCACACTTAAACCATTGCTCGTCCTCGAGCAATCAAACTACACTTTTTTATAGACACGACCTTTTTAAACAATTCTCCTAACTCATCACACCAAGAGTATTTAAAATAGACTAAGCACAAAAGCGTAACATCTTCACCTCAAGATTTGACTCACAAGTACCACACGTTATTCACAACTCACCCACTTACTCTAATATAGAGGTCACTGACATTACCTTTCCTTCATGAATCAAGTGCCCTCACACAACAAAAGAGAGTAGTTCCACACAATAAAATTTAAGAACACTTAGGAACTCAAGATAGAAAGAATTCACTCACTCTCAGAAATAACATTNTAAATAGGCACACCTAATTGAGAGCTCTTCAATCAACCAGAATATAAACGTAGTTGAACAAATAGAGAAAAGCTATGGCTCAATTATATAAAAACATAACAAGAATTTATCCTACAAAAGGTTCTATCAAAACTCTAGATAACAAATTAGCTATTCATAATAGTATGTAAAACTACAATACTAAAAGTCATAACCAACAATGAAAAAAATAGGAAGAGGAAGGAAAAAACTCGTAGAAGAATTCCCCGTCTTGCTCCCAATGTGTTCTTGCCTCCAAGGGTGTTGTCTAACCCTAAAGTAGTGTCTCTCCGCCTCCTTAGGTCTTATTTGTGTCCAAAATATGTCCTCTCTTGTTCTTGGCCGGCCTCCTTTGTTTAATATAAGGTTTAGGACTTAAAATCCCATGTTTTGCACTTTAGTCCCTGAAATTTTCGCTTCCTGCCGCGGTCCCACCGCGGTCGCGGTCAAACCGCGGCCAAACATACTCTCTGATTCTTCAGTTGTCCGCGAGTACACTCTGCCGCGATTCTGCCGCGGTCGCGGTGGAGCCGCGGTTTTTCACCCTGTTCCGTTTGGAATTTGGGAAAACGTAAAACATGAAAGTTGTAGCCCTTTGAGTTAGCTTTCCAACCATATATTTTGGAGCCCAAATGCAGTTCTGAGCAGAAAGTTATGTCTACTTTACTAGACAGTGCGCAATATGCCTCCTCAAGTCTTCGTTCGTACTTAATTATCAAATTTGGCCCCCGAACACGATCCCGGCTTAATTCCTTGAGCTTTTACTCAGACTTCAAAGCTTCAAATCACTTAAATTCATTCCATAACATCTATATAGCTCGGAATCACACCTACAAGGCATAAAACACACAATTAGTGCAAAACACTAGCGATTAAAGCGCAAACTCAATTAAAGTGCAGTAAATTCGAGTGTAATAAGCGACTAAAATATGCAATTATAGCCTATCACCAGTAGGTCCTGTCTAGCCTCGTCACTACTTCGCCGGGGTTAGGCCATGCACTTACCAGCACATGGGGTCGGTTGTGTTGATGCTACACTTCTGTGCTTTTTGCACAGATCATAGTACTGGAGCAGGAGCCTTTGGTCAGCAGTAGGAGCGTTGGGAGCTTACTTCAGTCTGGAGATTTCCGAGGTAGCTTGCTGGCGTCCGCATGGCCCGGAGTCTCTCTTATCTCTGTCTTTCGTTTGATTTCCCTTGTATCGGATCAGACAGTACTGTATTCTTATTCAGACTTTGTTTTTAGCATTCAGTAGAAGTTCATGAGTTTAGTGACACCAGATCTGGGTAGAGGTGTATTTGAATTTCCGCACTTGGTTTCAGTTATTTATGTTTCGAGACTTTCGCTTTTATGTTAATTGCCTCGTTCTTCTTTATACTGTTAATGATGTTGAGAGAATGTTAAATTAATTGGCTTGCCTAGCTCCTATTAGTAGGCGCCATCACGACTCCCGGGGGTGGGAAATCCGGGTCGTGACAAGTTGGTATCAGAGCACTATGTTACATAGGTCTCACAACTCACGGACAACCTCGGTAGAGTCTGAGGGATCGGCACGGAGACGTCTGTATTTATCCCCCAGAGGCTATGGAGTTAGGAAAAGTTTCACTTTTGTCTTTCCTGTCGTGTGATTCTGTTTCTCAAATACTGATTGTCTTTCTACTCTGTTCTTTCGCAGATGGCGAGACACGTGCTTTCTCTTCTACCGCGCAGCNATAAAAAGTGACATAAAAATATTAATATAAAAATAATTAGTTGAATATAGACTTGAAACTCATAATAAGGTACTAAGTTTTTTTTTCATTATAATAGGATTGAACATTTACGAAAAGATATTAGTTTATGCATCAATATTACAATATGCTGTAATTAGTTCACATGAGTTGGATAACATACCCCATTATTCTTTAGAGTTTGCCCAGTATTTAAGTACAATTTATCATATTAATATCAAATTTAAATTCAAAAGAAAAATTTGAACTAAAAATAAGGATTGAGCATATTAGAAAATTTAATTCCTTACAGCACGATATGCCCAATTTTTTTTATGAGTAGTTTATCTACATCTGTCTAAATTCAATAAATGGGATATAACTTTCAAAACACAATATTGTAAATTATTTTCTTGCGTAAGGTAATTATATTAATTAGTAAAATTTTATATTATGAGTGAGATAGAAAAATATTGCACCACACTTTAAAATTAATATTTCGTGAAATATTTATGATGACGAATGAGAAAATAGTCCAAACAGGAATAATTATTTTTCATGAGATAATAAAATTTATTTGCCTAAGCAGATGAAATTGTCAAAAATCTGGCTACATGCAAGGACGTCTATTGTCAATTTCTGTTCATTAATTAATACAATTATTAGTAAGATCTTTAATTGAGAGTTAGAATGCACAATCAATTTTCTGGTACAGAATGCAATTACTCTAACAATCTCTATAAACTTATAAATACGTCAACCTTTAAGACTGATAATAGTATATGAGATATGATAAACAAAAATCATAATTGATAACTTTTTAATTCACAATTGTCAAGTTATTATATAACTTGAAGAAAAAAAATTAAAGGTTAGAAATTTATCTCAAATCACGCAAGTTACCTCCACAAATAATGACATTCTTAAGAATAAGGTTGTCATGCCCCGACCTTGGGGAGCGCGACAGATGCTCGACCGAGACATCCCAGTCAAGCAAGCTTACTTGGTGCCTTCTACCCAACCTTACCCATGATCAATTTAAGAATCACTAACATGAATTAGACATGAGAAGAGTAAAGAGTACCACGTCCTTTTTCCATTACTTATAGAAGCTTCATTTACAATTCTCAAAATATTACAAGTTCATAGTTATGAGGGAAAACATGTTTGACAACTACAACATCTCTAGTTCATTACCCCAAATCGAACACCACCCACAACATGTCTACGGAGCATCTAAGTGTAACAGGAGAGTAGTATGAAAGTGCAGGTGACAATAAGTGCTCGCTCATTTATAGAAGTATTTAACTCCTAATTCTAAATTATTTTAGTTTTAAAGTGCTAGATTAATTGTTGAATCCTAAGCCTATTGAATCTAATTCTTCTACCTTTTTTTTTATCCAACGGCATTGTTACATTAATTATGAATTATAAATCAAAAATGATAATTTGAGTTGAAAGTTTTAACTAATATATTTATAAATAATTAATTGGTTAAAATTTAATAACAAACAAAAAACTCCTAAACCTAAAAGGGGCTCAAAGTGCTCCAAAGTTTCCTAACAGGAAAACTAACGCGACTTACAGTAATTAGGAAAACTAACGTGTTATTTTTTTCCTTTTAGAGATCTGGTATATATATTACCAATTCCTAATAAGGAAAAATTTAATAACTCAAATTTTAGTTAATTTTAAAATCTGAAATATTAAAAGAATAATTAAATGACTATTTTATCTAGTGTGAGCTCTATTTTTGAAGGGTAAAAAAGGCGAACGACATTTTGCAAAGGGCCTTCGTGCTTTTAATATAGTATAGATAAATAAACATTACCTTATGTGACGACCCAAAGGGTCATCACCGGATTTCTCTCTTTTCCGTGCTTCCGAGGCCCTGAAAACCTCGCTTTTAGTTGCCTCGATTTGCGTGCACAGTCCGGGCGCGAAGCAGGAAAGCTTTTATGTTGAAATATGTGAACTTTGTGAAAAAATTTGAAGAATTTTGATATTAATATTGCTAAAGTTGACTTTGGTCAACATTTTTGGTAAACGGACCCGGACCCGTGATTTGGCGGTCCCGGAGGGTCCGTAGAAAAATATGGGACTCGGGCATATGCCCGGAGTCGAATTTCGAGGTCGAGAGCCCGAGAAATGAATTTTTCTGTGAAATTGTTTTTCTGAAATTATTAAGGAAAATAGAAATGAAAATTGATTAAAACACTATGGTATCGGGCTCGTATTTTGGTTCCGACGCCCGGTACAAGTCTTAAATATGTGTTAAGCACTTTCTGTGGAGTTTGGTCGAAATCGGACGTCATTTGACGTGTTTCGGACCTAAATATCTAAAGTTTGAAGTTTATGAAGTTATAATGAAAAATCATGTGCCTTGAGGCTTAATTCTATGTAAATGATGTTATTTTAGCGATTTGATCGCGCGAGTAAGTCCGTAGGATGTTTTTGAGGTCGTGTGCATGTTTGGTTTGGAGCCTCGAGGGCTCGGGTGAATTTTGGATAGGCATCGGATTGCATTTCTCATGTTTTAAAAATCTGGTATGCTGGCTTCTGCAATTTTCGCAAATGCGAAGGGAAGACTCGCAATTGCGAGCTCGCAAATGCGAGCACTGCTTCGCAATTGCGAAGTCTGGGAAAATGGGGCACTGTCGCAAATGCGATCAATCTTTCGCAAATGCGAAGGGGGCCCAGATCGCAAATGCGATCATTACTTCACAAATGCGAAGTCTGCATTGAGGCCCAGTGTTTGCAAATGCGAACTAAAATCTCGCAATTCCCAGACCTGCTGGGTTCGCAATTGCGAACCCAGCTTCGCATTTTCCATACCCGCGGCCCAGCAAATTTTATACTTAGTCGAATTTTCATCACTTTTCACCATTCTTTCAAACCCAAAACACCATAGGCGATTTTCAAGAGCAAACTTCATCCCAAATCACTTGTAAGTTGATTTTTACTCAATTCTTTCAATCTTTAACATCATTAAACATGTTTTCCACTTGAAATCAAAGATTTTCATGGGTGAAATTGGGATTTTTGGGTAGAACCTAGGTTTTCTATAAATTGGGAAGTTGGACCTCGATTTGAGGTCCGATTTCAAAACAAATTATATATTTAAACTCGTGGGGGAATGGGTAACCAGATTTTAGTTCGAACCTCGAGTTTTGACCACGTGGGCCCGGGGGCGATTTTGAAATTTTTGGGAAAAACTTTGGAAACTCATTTTATGCATTCAAATTGATTCAGATAATGTTTATTAAAGTAATTGAGCAATTTGTGATTAGATTCGAGCGAATTAGAGGTGGAACCGCGAGGTAAAGCAATAGTTGAGGATTAAGTGGATTTCAAGGCTTTGAGGTAAGTGTTTGTTCTAACTTTGGCTTGAGGGAATAGGATTAGGATGTTATTTGCTACTTGCTAAATGTGGAGTACGGTGTATAGGCATGGTGACGGTCGTCTATGCACCGGAGTCTAGCATGACCGTGGGTCTTAATTGCTTTTAACTCGAATGATGTGACATAACTTCCTTGTTTAATTGATAAACTTCATATAATGTGAGCGGTTGAGGAAGAATCGTGGTTGGTATATTTTGGAGCGTTGGCTCGAACAAGAATGTGATAATTGAGAAAGAAGTGAGTTAAAAGAGGAGGTGTTGTGATTATTCCCTTGCCGGGACGTGTAGGCTATTATTATGTACTCTCCCTTGCCGGGATATTTGGGCTGTTAGTTGTACCCTTGCCGGGTTAAAGTGTTATGTTGTCGAATTCCCCTAATGGGGCCTTCTTTACAAAGTCAGATATTTTGAACTATAATATGGGATCGTGTGGCACGCCGTCCACTTATATACTATGATATGGGATCGTGTGGCACGCCGCCACTTATATATATATATATATATTATGAAATGGGATCGTGTGGCACGCCGACCACTTATATATTATGAAATGGGATCGTGTGGCACGCCGTCCACTTATGAATTAAGAAATGGGATCGTGTGGCGCGCCGACCACTTATATATGAGCTATGGTATTGAGATAGTTTCGTCGTTATATCCGTTGATCTGTATTCGCTGTATTTTCCCCGAGCATGCCCCCTTCCCCTTTTTAGTCGATATTCTCTATTGTTATTAGTGTTGCCTTTGTATATATATACCTGCACAGGTTGTTTTTGGTAGGTCCTGTTTAGCCTCGTCACTACTTCGCCGGGGTTAGGCCAGGCACTTACCAGCACATGGGGTCGGTTGTGCTGATGCTACACTTCTGTGCTTTTTGCACAGATCATAGTACCGGAGCAGGAGCCTTTGGTCAGCAGTAAGAGCGTTGGGAGCTTACTTCAGTCCGGAGATTTCCGAGGTAGCTTGCTGGTGTCCGCATGGCCCGGAGTCTCTCTTATCTCTTTCTTTCGTTTGATATCCCTTGTATCGGATCAGACAGTACTGTATTCTTATTCAGACTTTGTGTTTAGCATTCAGTAGAAGTTCGTGAGTTTAGTGACACCAGATCTGGGTAGAGGTGTATTTGAATTTCCATACTTGGTTTCAGTTATTTATGTTTCAAGACTTCCGCTTTTATGTTAATTGCCTCGTTCTTCTTTATACTGTTAATGATGTTGAGAGAATGTTAAATTAATTGGCTTGCCTAGCTCCTATTAGTAGGCACCATCACGACTCCCGAGGGTGGGAAATTCGGGTCGTGACAGACCCCGAACCGCCATCAAATCTCAAATTTTGGCAAACTTTGTGGCCGACTTCACACTGGCCCTGATACCCGAGGTCGAAAAGGAGTTGTTGTTGAACTCGGGGACTTGCTCGAGAATGTGGACCCTCTTTACGGATGGTGCCTCGAACACAAAGGTGTCCGGACTTGGAATCATGGTGAAGCCAGCGATCGGTAATGTTGTTAGACAATCTATTAGGATTGTAAAATTGACTAACAACGGGGCCGAGTATGAGGCCATGATTGCAGGTCTCGAACTGGCTAAAAGCCTAGGGGCAGATGTGATCAAAGCTAAATCCGACTCCCTCCTTGTGGTGAACCAAGTCAATGGGACGTTCAAATTCAGGGAAGAGCGAATGCAAAGATACCTGGATAAGCTGCAGGTAACCTACATCGGTTCAAGGAGTGGACTTTGCAGCATGTACCTCGAGATCAGAACAGCGAAGCCGATGCTCTTGCTAATTCGGGATCGTTGGTCGATGATAATGAATTCAGCTCGGGAACGGTCGTACAACTCATCAAATCAGTAGTGGAAGAAGGTCACGCCGAGATAAATTCGACTAGCTTAACCTGGGACTGGAGAAATAAATATATAGACTACCTGAAGACCAAAAAATTGCCCTAGGATCCTAAAGAATCGAGGGCTCTGCGTACGAAGGTGGCCCGATTTAGCTTGTCCGAAGATGGTACCCTATTCAGGAGAACATTCGATTGCCCACTCGCCGTATGTCTAGGACTGGGAGATAGCGAGTATGTTTTGAGGAAAGTCCACGAAGGCACCTGCGGAAATCATTCGGGCGCCAAATCACTGGTACAGAAGGTAATCAGAGCCGGCTACTACTGGATCGACATGGAAAAGGACGCAAAGGAGTTCATGCGAAAATGCGACGAGTGTCAGAGGCATGCTCCGATGATTCATCAGCTCGGGGAGCTGCTACACTCGGTCTTGTCGCCTTGGCCATTCATGAAATGGGGAATGGACATCGTTGGTCCCCTACCATGGGCACCCGGTAAGGCTCAATTTATATTATTTATGACTAACTATTTTTCTAAATGGGTAGAAGCCCATGCATTTGAGAAAGTTAGGGAAAAGGAAGTTATTGATTTCATTTGGGACCATATAATATGCCAGTTCGGAATGTCGTCCGAGATCGTGTGCTATAACAGGAAGCAGTTCGTCGGAAGCAGAGTGAGCAAGTTTTCGAAGGACCATAAGATCAAACGGATCCTATCAACACCCTAGTAGGAAAGAGTCCACAAACAAAACCATACTCCGAAACCTCAAAAAGAGATTGACCGATGCCAAAGGAAAATTGAGGGAAATCTTGCCTGAAGTCCTATGGGCATATCGTACGACCTCAAAATCCAGTACCGGGGCCACCCCATTCTCGTTGGTTTACGGCGCTAAAGCTCTAATACCGGTCGAAGTAGGAGAACCGAGTCTCAGGTTCTGATATGCGACTGAAGAGTCAAACGACGAGGCCATAAATACGAGCCTGGAACTGTTAGACGAAATGTGCGAGGCTCGTCTGGATAGCCGCCCAAAAGCTACGGATCGAAAGGTACTACAATCGGAGAGCCAACCTTCGACACTTTAGTGTCGGGGACATGGTACTAAGGAAGGTGACATTGAGCACCCAGAACCCGAACGAAGGAAAGTTAGGGCCAAATTGTAAAGGTCCATATCAAATTATCGAGATCACCGGCAAAGTATCGTACAAACTCGAAGCAATGAACAGTGAGTGACTACCGAACAACTGGAACGTGACCCACATAAAATGATATTGCTGCTGAGGTTCGACCCCATTCATTTCTTTTCTTTACATATTGGACTAACACTTGCAGGTAATGATCAAGGAATGATTCAACTTTTAGGCCTGAAAGCACGCGTTGCACTCTTTTTCCCTTGAACCGATTTTGTCCCAAATGGGTTTTCCGGCAAGGTTTTTAACGAGTCAACAGTGGATCGTGCTAACTTAGAATTGAAGACTGGTTATGAACTAGAGTCGAGGATCACATCAACAGTATTCGAGATATCTCTACGATCAACCTCAAATACTGGGGGCCATCACCCTCGGATAATGATTTCAGCAAGGAAAGAAACTTTGTGCTCGAACAGTTTAGGCTCGATGGATAGGATTTACTGTAAGGGCCAAACAGTCAAATGAACCATGCCCATATAGACCACCCAAGCCATAACGCAAAGCTTATACACGTTTGCAACCTTGTACATTGCGCACAGAAATGAAAGAAAGTTTCTACCTTGTAGATAAATATGTTGTCTCTAAAAAATTACTATATTCTGTTCCCTAAAAGACACCGAGACCAAGGGCCACCTTTATCCAGATCCAAGGGATCATCCTCGCTCGGGGACTGTCATCCAAGGCAAGTTCGGACGGCCCGGGCTATCGAAGCCCGGGGGCACAAAACCTATTAGGCAATGCCTGAACTTTAAAGGCTACGGCCATCCGCATTCGGGAATTGTTGTCCTAGGCAAGCCCAGATGACTCGAGGTAACAAGCCCATCGGGAAACATTCAAACTTAAAAGGCTACGATTGTCCTAGAACAGCTTGTAGACGTCCGAGACCCGTAACCAAAACATAAGGCCTTCAAAATTTCTAAATCGGTTCAAAGGTTACCTTCGGCAAAATTATAATCTAAAATTTATAAGTAAATACTTCAGGGAAAGCTTTCGGTCATACCAAGCCCCCGCGTATCTTGAGCAAAATAATATCTTGTTCGAACCTCCGAAAAAGACCTAATTATTGCGCGCTAAGGCATTCAAAATCTTTGCAATCGTAAAGAAAAAAGCAAAATAGCTTGAAATTTGTCGAAGGAAAAAAGCCTTGTAAATATATTAAAAGATCTTTACAAAGGCCAAACGCCCTCAACGGAAAATACAAAAGTACAAAAACATCTACAATGCACCTAAGAAGCATGGTCCTCGCCGGAGCCCGCCTCATCGCCAGGACCATGGGGGTCCTCTCCGCCCCCGGATCTTCCAGAACCCTCAAAGTCTTCTTCGTCCTCGAGATATGCTAAATTCCTGACATAGGCCTCGAGCCCCTTAATATTTTTGATCTCGACCGATAAATCAAATCCCCAGGCATGAACCTCCTCGAGGGCCTCCCTTCGGGACTGCCACTTCACATATTCAACAATATCTTTCAGCCGGTCCTGGGCTGCCTTAGCATCGGCTTTGTACTGGGCCACCATCTCATCGGCATTGGCCCTGGTGATTTCAGCCACTAACTTGGCTGCTTTAAGCTCCTTGGCGAGGGTATCCCGATCGGCAACAGCCGAGCCCAATTGAGATTGGAGGTCCTCGATCTTTTGGGACCGAGCCTCAGCTTTCTCCCTCATCGCTCAGAGTTCGGCCTCAGCCGAGGCCAACTGCTCCCAAGCACCGGAGGTAACTAGCTACCCCAATAGGGGCACCTGCCTTCGAGGATAAACTTTTCCTTGGCACCTCTAAATTACCTAACCCGGTGGCGTCCTCCATGGCGGTGGAGTCCACGCCGTCAAAGAAGCAGTGGAGGGGATCGTCCGCTCCATGGGCCCCCTCGTTGCGTCGTTCTTTCACCGTTTGGGCCTCGTTGTACATAGACTCGGTAAACGAGGGTGACTCGGTGATGTCTATCACACCAAGTGCCTCCTTCGGGGCACTGCCTGCATCCCGGGAAGCCTCATCCCCTGCCTCATCGTGGACCTCCCTAGCCTGAAGAAGATTGGCCTCGCGGGTCTCTGGTTGAACGGCCACCTGCTCTTCCATGGGCGACGGCTCACGGGCCACAAAAGGCTCTTCCCCCTCGGACTCATCCCTAAGTCGATATAAGAACTCTGAATCCGATGTTCGGGAGCTGGTGTTTTCCTTTGGCTTACGCACCAGCCTTCTTCTCGGCTTGTTTTTCTCCGAGACGGGGAACTCGAAGCCCTCTTTCTTTTCTTCTCTCCGGCCTACCTCGGAGCAGGAGACTCAGCAGGTAAGTCCTCATCCCCTGCCGAAGGCCTCATCTCAACGATCTTAGGAAAACCTGCAAAAGAAAATAAAGGAAATGAGAACATAGTACCAGAAGAAGAGGCCCAATACGACTTGCTCGGGAAAGGAACCTTACCATGGGAACGGGCCTCCCAGCGGCCTTTTGAAAGTTTACGCCATGAGCGCTCGAAATAGGGCAGCTGTGACACAATACCCTCGACCCACTCCATGAGCCGAGGAATGGCATTTGGAACTCGAGCAAGGGCTGCACCACAACAAACATCAATAAGAAAAAGGAAGATAAAGCACAAAATCAACGCTTAAAGGGAGTTGTACTTACGTGATTGATAAGTTAGGATTTTAACATGTTTTATGCCCCTACTTGTCTGTGCTTTGGTTATAAATCGCTACAAAATAGTCCCAAAATGCTCACAAGTTGTGCTTGATTGCAGGTTTGATCGACAAAGTGACGAAAGGTCAAAGATCGGCTCAAAAGGAGTGAAACCTGCTCAAGTATTAAAGACCAAGAAATCTAAGGAGAAGAGACCATAGTGCGGACCGCGCAAAAGTGAATGCGGCCGCACTAGGAGGTTCAGAGAGTTGGTGTATTCAGGCTGAGGCAACGCGGCCGCACTACTCTTTTGTGCGGTCCGCGGTCAGGCTCCGCGGCCGCACTACTCTTTTGTGTGGTCCGCAGACATGAGGTTCAGATACATTGACTAATTTGGGCTTAAGGCCACGCGGCCGCGGTACTCATTACGCGGTCCGCGGTGGTTGCTTCGCGGTCGCGCTACCTTTTGGTGCGGTCCGCGGAACAGAGATTCAGAGAGTGAAGATTCCCCATTGTTCCAGCCATGCGGTCCGTGGTCCATAATGTGCGGACCGCGCCAACTCCCTCCGCGGCCGCGGTACACTTCCACGCGGTCCGCGGTCCTCAAGTTCAGAGAAGCAGAAATGTGAAGTCAAGAGCCAGTGCGGCCGCGGTCCTTTTTGTGCGACCTGCACTGACCCCGCAGGGGTATTTTTGTCCAGTTTTTCCAGCCTAGTATAAATAGAACATTTTACCATTTTTAGGAAAGTTTTGTATTCCAGAAACAGCTGCGCTCGTGAGACTCGGTTTTGTAGCCATTTTTGGCACTTTAGCTTTAATTTTACGATAGATTGTTGTGATTTCTTTTTAGTAATTAATTAATATGCTTAGTCCTTCATCTATTTCTTCATTTTCTCTTTCAAACATGAGTAGCTAAACCCAGCTAGGGTTGTGGCTCAACCCTAGTGTGGGTAATTGATGGGTGTTGCCATCTAGGGTTAGATTGATTATGGGTGTTTGTTATTTGGGTTGATTTTATGTTTTTATTTAAGAATTGGTGGTTGCAAACACTGATTCAAGCTTTGTGGGTTTGACTCTTCTTGAGAAAGAGAGTTTAAGACCCCAAAATTGACCCAAGAAGGAATTGGGATGGACTCATGAGAAATGATAGTCCCAATTAACGGGTTAAATCTCGAGAGAGTAATCACCCTACTTGAACCCTAGTTGCTTGATCTAATTGGCCTACCCAATTGGTCTCAAGAGAGTCAATTGGGCAAAATCACTCTCTCTACCGAGAGGTGTGAGAGTGGGTACAATTGTGCAACGGTTATAGCATAAGCCCCAAATATGTCAATCTATCCATAGTAACATCTACCCGCCAATTAGCCACCTAGGTAGTGTCATGACCCTAGTGCCTTTCTTCCCATTAGATACAACCTAGCAATATTCTAGTAGCATAATTTAGCGTTAATCATTAGTTTATTATAGTAGTTATAATATCAAAAACCAAGAATGTTTGAAGTGACATTAGGAGTACAAACACATCTCTAAACTAGACAGAAAATCCAACTCCACTACTAGCTCCCTGTGGAAATCGATCCCGACCACTATTCGGGCAAAAGCTATTGCGACCTGCTCTTCCTACCTTGGTGTAGCGTTGAGTTGGCAACGATCGGTGATATGTTCCATCTCTCGAGGAACGGCCTCCACTCGACAGGTACGAGGTCGGCGGTTTTCACCCGGACAAAACATCCTTGCCAACCCCGATCCTAGTCCTCATCGATGCTCGAGAACGGGGCTTTGCTGGCCCGGCGTATAAGCTTTATCAGCCCCCCCGGAAGATTGAGGGACTGTACAAGCGGAGTAGATGATCCTTGGTGAACGAGCACCCATCGATTTTGTTCACGAAGAATTGGAGGAGGATCACAACCCTCCATAATGATGGATGAATTTGGCCGAGGCATACGTTATACCTCCTGCAGAAGTCTAAGATGACCGGGTCCACCGGGCCCAATGTAAAGGGATAAGTGTAAACACTTAATATCCCTCGACATGGGTGGTAATGGCCTCTTCAGAGTCACGGACCACTATATCTTTGTCGGTCTAGTTATAATCTTTTCGGACAGTGGGTAGGTCCTCTTCGGTAATCGAGCAGATGTATCTCAAGGCCTCCTCACGCCGACCCTATACAGAAGAAGGCTTCTCAACCTTGAAGTCGTCAGTGACCGAACAGTCGCCGGGAATAAACATCTTCAAGGGGTGCTCTTCTGCGGGTTCATCAACAACCATCTCGGGGGCGGTCTCCTCGACTTCAGTGGTCGGCCGCGAAGAAGAAGGAGCAACCTTTTAAGGAACAGATTTTGAGGTTTTTGCCATTGTTATGAATAAAGAGTTTGGAAAATATGAAAAAGGACCGAAAGTTGAAGGATCAAGCTTGTTGATTTGAGTAGGAGATGAGTAAAAATTTTTGCAAAGTACTGAAGAACCTTGAGTGACGGAGGTAAAAATGCTAGAGAATATTGAAATCCTGAGTTTACGAGGGTAGAAGGTTTAGCATGAAGTGAGAAATGAACGAAGGAGGGGGTATTTATAAGAGTTCAGCGACGTTTCGCGTCCAGGGACAGCCGACCGGCGGATGACATGCATTTAACGCCATTATGACATGATTGACGAGACATTTCGAATTCTTTGTCGTTTCTATCATGGCATATCGAAGAAACAATCGGGAAGCTCTTGTCGTTTCTCGTCAACTTACTCTCCGAGAAACGATGGGACTATCTGTATATGGATAAAACCGGTCTCATGGTACACCCCGGTCTCTGATAAGATAAGCCAAGATCGAGCCATGATAACAAGGGACTGGAATCGAGGCAAAGGTCTCATCGAGTCAGAATGCGGGGGCACAACGCCCACCCTCGAGAATATCGGGGTCATGGTTCGAGATCGGTTCGAGCCTTGAACCACTTCGAAGAACATTGTCGGGCAATCAAGCACGACCAACAGAAGGACGTAATATTCATGACCGGCCGGATATCACGGCGGGGATCTCAGTACATATCGATGAAGAACCGGCAATCAGTTAATCAGAAGATTTTTTTTACCTTTTATAGAGTTGTACCAAGAGTAGGACTCCCCTACTATATAAAGGGGGTCTCATAATTCATGACGGACATTGTAACGCGCATTTTAAAGTAATACATTGTTATTTTACTGTTATCAAAGCTTTTTTCTTGTCAATACTGGCCACTGTGAGCCCGGATCGAGGGTGAACGTTACACCAAGGCTAGGACCATTCTCCTCGTGTGGTTTGAATTTACTATATCTTTACTTGTTCATTCTAATTCAATTTATCGTTTTGTATCAAATTAATCCGCGTATCTTAAAACCAGTTACAAATTTAATTGTTATCCGATTTTGAGGGTAAACAGAGCTAAAGCACAAAATGTATTTCTCCTATTAGTGTCAATTTTCATTAATTGTTTTTAGTTTGTAAGGTAAGTACTGTTCCTATAACATAAATTTTTTCCCATACAAAATGAAGGAAAGAATCTAAGTGAAATAGGATAGAAAATAAATGTTATCTAACAACCTTTGACTTTTTTCTAAATTTGCTCCATTATTACATTATATATAATCTAGGTAAGGTTTATATAATCCTATTATAGTCAAACAAACATCACATAAAACACTATAAATTGTGCCACCTTCATTCTTTCTCATACAATCAACTAGTTCCTATTCAAAATACATTCTCATCCTTCTCCTACTTACAAAACAAGATCATCTTCTATATCTTTTAATTTTGAGTTTCTCATACACTTCTTCCTTCACTTCTTTTCCTATTTATCCATTGGCATAATGCTCATGGTCCTCTTGCAGTTGAAAACTACAATTCTACACCAAGTTTCATTTACCATATCCGTGAAATAGAACCCGTGAAATAGAACACGATGCCTTTCTTGCCATATGAATTTCACGATTTGTCTTCCTAGCGTCCAAGACGAATTGTTATGGGGAAAACTTCGTTTACAATACTATTGTAGGTGGACCTCAGGAATAAAAATCGTGAAAATCATAGAGCAAGAAAGGCTTCATGTTCTATGTCACCGTCTAACCACCAACCATGAGTGGCCTTATGAGATGAAATTTTCATTTATTTACTTCGAATTTCTAATAATTATTTATTTGTTATTATCTCATTTTTTGAGTCGCAATTAATACATATTCTCTTAGTAAAGAGAATGACCTCCCAAAACTACATATCCTGTAAGGTGATAGTTGCTTCATCATGAGATTTGTTTCTGAGCACCATTTTTCCTCAAAAGAAAACAATTGATCTAGGTTTTTACCGAATATGATCAGTGAAATTTAATACTAAATTATAAATTTTTTTAATTAGGTTTGACAGGATAAGCTCTGCTGATTTGGAAGTCAGTTTTGATTTCAGATTAACAAATTTGATCTTTTTAAGAAAAAAAAATTATTTAGGTCTCTGTAATTCCCTTTCCATTCTACACTATTTCTACGTACTGAGAAGAGAATCATCACCATATCTAAATGGTTTTAGTAAAGGATTAAAATACTTTCTTGATCAATAATTTGAAATTTGAAAATCCATACGATATCTTGTTCTTTAAATCGGAGTAGTTAGGACTTGTCTGAAAGATAAAATCTCTATAAAGCAGCCACACACGCCCTTGCTTTTACAAGTTTATAATTCAAATTTAATAAAAAGGAAATGTATAATTTCACAAACACAAACATCTTATGAGAATTTAGCTTGTAATCAGGGATAGAATTTCTGCTAAGGGGGTTAAAAAAAAGAAGAAGTTAAAAATTTAAAAGAAATTGTGGCTAGTGAGAATTTAACTAGCGACCTTACAAAAATTTTGAACCCCCTTGAAGACTGAGCTAAGCTTTTGGGTTATGCCAAGGGATTAAAAATATAAATATAGTGATATAAATCAAATTCTGTCTTATATGTAAAGTAATTTTCCGACGAAGGGAATTCGGGTGAACCCCCTTCTGACCTCCTAAATCCGCTCCGCTTGTAATAGATACTTCCTTTATGAGAACAAGTATTACATGAACTTTTTTTTTTTTTTTTTGATCTAGTGTAACAAAAATATTTGTTAACTTAATGTGATGTTTAGTTTTCTATCTCGTTTTGTAACATTATCAACTTATTTTATTTCAATTTTTATTATTGGACGGAATTTTTTTTTACGTAACCAATATTCCTATCTATCTATCTATACTGTATTAAAAGTACGAAGGCCCTTAGTGAAATGTCATTCGCTTTTTTACCCTTTACAAATAGATTTTACATTAGACAAAAGTAATTTAATTATTTTCCTAATAATTAGGATTCCAACTACGTTGAAATTTGGTTATTAAATCTTTCCTAATTTGAATTATACACCTAAAAATTAGGACTTTAAATCAATTAAATTTTACCTTAAATAAATAGTAAAAAAGTCAACTCTTTTGGAGCGTTGATTTTTAACTATCCCTTTCTTCTTCGAAATCTAAATTGATCCTTCTTTCGTTGCCTTTGTTTTGTAAACATCTACTTACTACTCACTATTATAAAAGCAAGAAGATGTTATGCCAAATAATGATCAATAAATTTATCCTTTGAAGATAAATTATTATTTTAATACTTTAAATTAACTCTAAGTTTTGACTATTAACTTTATTCTTATTTTAACAATGTATGAATTCATAAATTAAGGTACTTAAAGTATATCAAAAAATATCTAACTAAATTTAACTTTAGATAAATTAATATTAATTAAAACTTCAAAGGGTATTAGAATTTTTCATGCTATAAATGTTTGGATAAAATTATTGTTACATTTAAATATTTAAAGCTTGGATGAGCTGATGTGAATTTGAATCAACAAAAAATTTATTCCCTTTAAGATTGAGAACAAATAATTAATTTCTATATTGATTAACTAATTAGCGATTAAAAGTATCCAATTCAATTTCTTTTCAAATTCATTATATAAGAAAATTTATTTTTCAAGTTGAAAAAACTCTTAGCCTATATAAATTTATTTTTATAGAAAGAGCATTGATAATTGACGATATGAAAAATAAGCAAAATAGTTACTCCGTAGTATTAAAAATCAAATTAGTAAAAATACAAACTTGAATCAATAATGATAAAATAGCAGTAGACAAAATGCATTCTAAATTGAATTAATTTTATAATTAACTTTTGTTTCTATTTGTGTTCATTTCAACACATGACAGCTCCTTATATTTTTTTTATATATTAAATTATTTTGGTAAAATATTAACCCAACATTAATCGTTTTTTAGACTTTGCATCATTACCTATGGATTTTTTCTGTGATATATGGCAACCTCTTTATTTTCAAATCTCTAAAATAAAAAAAAGATTTAACTTTTTAATTCGTTTTATTTGAAAAGTATTTTTGTGATTTACGTGTTTTCAATATTAGGTGAAAAATAATAATTTTGAAATCACAATAAGGCATCTAAGGACTTTTGTGGAACGAGCTTTTTTCATTAAGTTAGCTAAATGAGATTAACATTCATTATTTTCAAGAACTTACCGTTCTTAAACTTTTATTTTATAACTCAAACTCATTATGTGATTTCTTAAAATTGTGTACCCTTGATATAAGTACACGACAAAGAATCTGACCTAACATTAAATTACAAGCTGATTTTACGGAATGCTATTTAATTTGTTTGTGGAAGGAGGTGAGATGCTTCATTAATGCTCTCAATTTCTATAATGGTAAACGGCTAAATTTGTCCCTATATTATTCGAAATTTTACAACGTAATTTATCCTCGTTAAACTTTTGGTCTAATATATCCCGTCTTTTAGGAAGATGTCTAATTTTTTCCAGGACCTCTAAAATGCTCCAACATGAAAGTACTTTAAATCCGGGGAAACTACACTATATGCCTACAAAAGTCAAATTATTTACCCGCTTTTACTCATCTTTAAACTATTTATTATTTTTACCTATAGGCTCTAAATTTATTACGCGCCTACCCATTCCTCTTTCCCCATGTTTTCCCCTTGATTCAATAATAAGGGTCCGATGTAATTGCAATGCTCTTCATATAAAATTCTACTCATTATGCAATCATTTACCTGTAAAAAGAAAGTTTATTGTACCTATTTTATTTTATCTTTATTTTTTTAAATTAAAAGGAGTTTATTTCTACAATATGCAAAATCACGACACTTATAAATTAGTTATATAAATAATTTTTTTATGATAAATATCGTTAGTAACCTAATAAAATTACAATAAACATAAGTTATATAACAAACAAATAGTATGTTAATAGATTAAAATATTTTTATGTTATTACTAATGTATATAACTTAAATCAAAAAATAAAAAATCTCTTAAACTTCAATGATGAATCAACTATGATTCTAGTATTGCTAATACATGAAATGGTGATGCCTTGCTAGTTATATCTTAGAATATATTTTTAAATTTTGGGATGAAATTGAGTTGAACTAGCAAAGAAGACAGATTTGTATTGTATACCAAAATGGTATATTGAATACTGTATTGGTATACAATAATTAATTCAAGAGTATATAATTAACTACTATAGTATACTACTAATTTTTTGAAGGAATGAATCAATCCTCTATATACCAAAATAAAATATTATATACCATTTTGGTTAATTTAATAGTGTATAATTTATTGCGTTGAACTGGCAAAGAAGAATTTGTACTGTATACCAAAATGATATACTATATACCATTTTGGAATACAGTTCATTCCAATATAATGTACTATTATAGTATACTATATAATGTAATGGTATACTCTTACAATTAGGTCCTTTTAGAATTTTTTGAAACTTTTATTGACAACTGATATTTATTCAGTTTAATAATTGAATTAAAAAAATCTTTTTTAAACTCTTTGTGTACAATTATATACCATATTGGTATAGCTATATACTATACTGGTATCATATATTAGTTAATATTCTTTGATTTTATTAGCTACATTTAATTGGTACAAAATTTGATTTTCTTTAGCAATAGTATAAAAAAAGAATAATAAAAAATAGTGAAAACAGTAAATGAAATTAGATTATGAAGAGAAAAGAATATAAAAAAAGAAGTTAAATGAAATTAGAAAAGGAAAAAAGAAAAAAATAAGAAGAAAAGGAGAAAAGAAAAAAGAAAAGAAAAGAAGCATAGAAATAAAAAAGAATTGGAGAATAAAGAAAAAATTCCACACAAAAACTACTATAGGTAGGAAATATAATTAGTTTATGGGTAGAAAAATAAATGGATAGACAAGAATAAATAGTTTTATTTTTATGGGTAACTATTTAAAAGTGAAACGGCAATTGGACCTTATTTCTCGAAAATTTTGTATAAATGGAGTCCACCCCACATCACATTATTGGAGCTCATTAACAGTAATAAAGACAAATACGAGTTAATTTGCTAACTACAAAGGCATAAGTTGACCAAAAGTGTACTGGCCTCGTTCCCTCTCACTTGTCCACTTTAAATTTTTCACGCCTCTCAAAAAATATTCGTTTCAATTTAAATAATGTGGTTTGATTCGGTACGGAGTTTAAGAAAAAAAAAAAGACTTTTAAAACTTGTGTTCTTAAAAACTTTGTGGGGCCATGATATTTGTGTGATTATAAAAACTTCTCATTAATGGTAAAATATGTAAAATGAAGAGTTTAAAGTTGAATTATTTCCAATTATAGAAATGTGTCATTCTTTTTTAAACGGATTAATAATGAAAGTGTTTCATCTAAATTGAAACGGAGATAGTAATAATTATAGTATGTACTTTACCATATAACCCCTAATAATGATAGCATTTCAAAAAGCAAAAATAATTTTGAAAATGAATAATTAATGATAAGGGTAAAACAAGAAAAAAATTTCTCATTTATCTTGATTTGCTAAATTGGACAGGTATAAGTAAAAATATATTTTTAGTACAATGAACAAGTAAAAGTGAGGAGGGAGTAATCAATTAGGATAAAATTGAACAATTTTGAATATCATGGTGACAAATTGTAGCATTTCCTTTCAATAATACCATATGAAGTTCCATCTTCTTCAACAAATTTATAAGTATATCCATAAACCATGCAAAGTGGCGGGAATAGACGTTGGAAGTTGGAATTATACGATATTGTTGTTAGGAATTTTTACATTCCTATACCACATAAGAAACCTTTTTACCCTACATGTTTAAGGTTTGAGTAAATTACACTTAGTATACCAAATTACCAATCCTACACCATGCTTAATTAATGGTCTAATTAATGGACTGTTTTTACTCCTTCATTAAAGGTATCCATATCTAATTAATGGGCAGTTTTTACTCCTTAATTAAAGGTATCCATATATCTCACGCTTCTCTCTCCTTACCTCACCCCCTCACCCACGTTTTTACCCATCATCCACGATTGCAAGATCAATCAACGAAAGATGTCTTTGAGATGCATTAGCCAGCGAAATCTCATTATATTTGAATGTCGTGCCAATTTCCTCTGCAACAATTGTTTTTGGGTACCAAACAAAATTCCCTCTTCTGGAAAAGTCAAAAATGAGAAATTTATTGGTAAAGAGACTAATATGAAAAGCTGCCGACAACTTCTCCAAACGACTTAGAAATACTGACTGTTGAAGCCCTCACCTAGATTTACTGTTTTGTCGTGTATTTTGTAGTGTAATTGTAGATTTAGTGTAATGGATATGATCTGTTGAAGCCCTCATCTAGATTTGCTGTTTGTAGTATAATTGTAGTTAGTTTGTAGTTTATGTAGAACATTCCACGATTAATTGTAGTCTAAAATGTAGTATAATGTAGACATGATTGTGGATGATGTGTTTCCTGTTTGCCCTGTAACTGTAGGTAAACTGTAGTTATTCTTATATTAGGTACTTAAACTGTAGGTAATTTGTACATTCACTGTAGTTATTCTTATATTAGGTACTTAAACTGTAGGTAATTTTTAGATGTTTACCTCCAAGTTCTATGTAATATTTGTATATAACTGTCAGTTGAATATAAATTACACAACAAAAAATAAGAAATAAATACTCCAATCGTAGAAATGCGTTATCCACAATTAATCTGCAAATTGTCTACAAAATTTTAGAAAAACTACAAATTAACTACATTTAACCTACATTATAACTACAATCTGGAAACAATTTACACATGGAAGTTCTTCAAGTTGGAATAGGCCACAACTACATTTCTTGTTTTCTAGACACACAATGTTCCGCTTCACACCATCCAACACAGTATGTATATGATCTGTTGAAGCCCTCACCTACATTTTCAGAACAAACACAAAGAAAAAAAATTTATAATATAAAAAATATAGTATCTACAATATATCTACATTTTATCTACGAATTAACTACAAACTACAAGTAAACTACAATTTGCCTACAATTTATCTACTATCTGGAGACATTGTATATTAAAATATTTTTTCCCGCACCAAATAAAGAACTTGTAGTCAAATTGTAGATATATGTAGTAAATTTGTAGATAATATCATAAAACTAAAATTCTAAGCATTTTCGAACTACACAAACCTGCATTCTCATCTACCACAATGGCATCAACTTCAAAATCTCTAAATCTGCCATAGTTATCCCAATTCCCATTCAATTTTAGCATTATTGGGATTTTTGACATGATTTCGTGTAGTTGAGAGAAAAAAGATGAAGAACAGATATAGGTTCGACAATTTGAGTACCGAGGACGATGAAGAACAATTTTGAATTCTACAATTTGTATTGCGTTGTTGAAGCTTCTGAAGCTCTGCGTTGTTTTTGAACTATAGTGAAAGAGAGAATTACGCAGCAATCAGATCTCTTTCCTTTTCAAATTTCGAATTTAATGTGGAAAGAATCAAACACAGATTTTGTGCCTTTTTTTCGCGCGTTTTAAATGGCAGAATCTGCCTAATTATGGATTGGTATATAAATTGTAGTTAAAGTGTGGACTGGGCGGGTAATTAACAAATTATGCACATTTTTGATAATAAGGTTTCATATATGGTATAGGAAGGAAAAAATACCTTGTTGTTATGGATTGGACATGTCTNACTTGGGAGAGGGGAACAAACCTCAAAGCCTACAAGAGCCTCATTGAAGATTATTTTGCAAGGAAGGCGCCGAGGACGTCGCCAACTCAGGTGGGGGAGAATGTCATGGGCGGCTTTCCAGCCATGCCCCATGACCCCTTGGGCGCGCCCCGTGGCGTCCTAGCGAACCTCCCAATGCCTAGCGCCACGGACGGCCCCGTGGTCTTGGCCGCGCCAAGTGACAAGCGCGCAGGTGCCTCTGTCGCCCCACCGATATCCCTCGCGAGCGCCATGCCGCAGGCAGAAGCCAACAACGCCGCGTGCGCAGACCGTGATGCCAAAGACACTGCTGCTGACAACGGACCTGCTGCTGCCTTATAGAAAACTAAGTCATTTTCATTGTAAATATAGAGTAGTTTATTTCATGCACTTCCATTATGTTTCTCTAGCTTAATTAGGTCTACTCCTGTAACTTTGGATTATTTTTTTTTAAGTACTATTAGGGGGGATCAAGCAATCAAAACTTTCTAGCAAGCAAGCAATTCTCTGTACTGGTGTCTCTCCCCCTCGACACCGCGTTGCTTTTCTGTAATAGCTTTCATTAATGCAATCAAGCTTTCTTTCATTCTGAATTCTCATTTCTGTTCTCTCAATTGCTCTTGACATTGGTTTTCCCGTACGACACTGACAATCTCGTCTAGCGTACGGAGGGGACCTCAGTTGGCGGACAGCAACTGAACTGACATCAGTTGCCTAGCCGTACGTTGCCCTTCCAAGGAATCTCAGGAAGGCGCCGCGTATCATAATTAGTGAAATTCTTTCAATCCATGGTCTTGTATATTCATGATACAATATGAATACATACTATATATTGTTACTAATTTTAATTTTATTTTGAATGTGCAGGAAATTGTGGGTGATGTAATTTAAAATGGCGACCCCAAGTCAATTTGATATATTGAAGTGAATATTGAAGACTTTTGGAACAATTGTGATGTTTGAATATAATCGACGTTGTAGAGTTTATTGCTAGTATACATCTTTAAATATTGCCTTGTTAGTATGTGTAATACAATAAATATATTTATTTTTAAAAGTTTATTGCAAATATATGCATATGAATTGTTATTTTAAGTGATTTACTAGCTAATTTAGCGCGTGAGACAATTGAAGTAAGATTATAATGCATATGCTTGAAATAAACATGATTATAGGATGCAAAAGAAATTCACTAATAAATCACAAATTATGGCTCGTATAAATATCTATAAAAAAATTTCTAGCCAAATAAAACCGCCACACTTAAGAAATGTGGCCTATAAGACAAGAAAGGCCACGTTTCAAACATGTAGCTTTAGGAAAAGAAAATAGTTGCCTTATGAGGTGCCAAAAGAGTGGCCTTTGTATCATATAGGCCACGCTTTTTGAAGCGTGGCTTTTAAAGCAACACTTGAAAAGCGTGGCCTTAAGGAAAATGTTACGCTAGATTAGGCCACCCCCACAAAAGCGTTACTTAAAGTCAAAGAGTGTGGTCTTTGATCAAATACCACATTTAGCTATAGAAAATAATATTTAAAATGATTTTGGTTTATAATAAATAAGATGTATACATTTGCTATAGGAGATAAAATTTTCAAATAACATATAGTACGGATAACCAAACAAGGCAGTGATCAGGATTTCAGCTTTTAACCACATTTTCGTTCACTCGCTGAGATACAAGGGCCAGAGTCAGTTTCTTTTGCCTTTAAGACGCATTAAACACGTAAAAGTTACCTTTAATTAAAATGCATTAAGTACGTTAAAACGGCTCTTAAGATGCGTTAGGTACGTAAAAAATGCCTTTAAGATGCATTAATCACCTAAAAACTGTCTTTAACTTGCGTTAAGTACATAAATTTTTTTCTTTAAGACGCTATAAGCACTTAAAATATAAAATTGATCGTCGATCGAAACTAATTGTATTTGCTAGCCAAAAAGTATATAAAGTATGTTATATGTATATAATACACATATATAGAAAAAAATATATTTCATTGGCTATTATTTTGAAAGTGGCTTTAAATATACATTTTTCTTTCTTTCTGTATTGAAAAAAATAGCAGGGGCTATCCAGTTTTCGGACTGGTCATTCAAGAAAAGCCAGCATTTGCAAAGTCATTGAAAAATAGCCACTATTTTGCTGCAACACGAAAAGTTCCAGCATAATGTACTGGAGATCGGTGCACCTGTGTATGACCTTCCAGCATATTATGCTGGAATTCCAACACGCGGAAAGTTCCAACATAATATACTGGAGATTGGAGCACCTGTGTATGAACTTCCAGCATATTATGTTGGACCGGTATATTATACTGGAACTCTAGTATAATATGTTGGAAGTCCAGTATACTTATGCGGTAACTAACTCCAGTATATTATACTAGAGTTCTAGTATATTATACTGGAATTTCAGTATATTATACTGGAGTATTTTCCGGATTTTGAACAGTGTTTTCGTTCAGATTTATCTTTCATGAAAAGTGGCTAAATTTTAATTACTCATGAAATTGTGATTATTTTTGATTGACCACTTGTAAATCTGGCTATTTTTGAATTTCTCCCATCCATGAAGGTTCATATGTTGGTCCAACAATAAAAACGTTACAGCCTCCCTATCTCTCATATGTGAGCACAAGCCCTATGTTTAACGATAGAGTGGGCTCGCTTATGGCCCAATTCACCTTTTATGATCCATCAAAATGATGATATATAGCTTCACTTGGTTACACTATATGCCTACAAAAGTCAAATTATTACCCGCTTTTGCCCTTCTTTAAATTATTTATTATTTTTAAATGTATTACGCGCCTACCCATTCCTCTTTACCCATGTTTTCTCCTTGATTCGATAGTTAGGGTCTGATATAAATACAATGCTCTTCACATAAAATTCTACTCTTTCATTATGCAATCATTTACTTGTAAAAAGGAAGTTTAGTATACCTATTTTATTTTATCTTTATTTTTTTAAATTCAAAGGAGTTTATTTCTACAATATGCAAATTACGAAACTTATAAATTAGTTATGTATATAATTTTTTTAATGATAAATATCGTTAGTAACCTAATAAAATTACAATAAACATAAGTTATATAACAAACAAATAGTATGTTAATAGATTAAAATATTTTTATGTTATTACTAATGTATATAACTTAAATAAAAAAATAAAAAATCTCTTAAACTTCAATAATGAATAAACTATGATTCTAGTATTGCTAATACATGAAATGGTGATGCCTTGCTAGTTATATCTTAGAATATATTTTCAAATTTTGGGTTAAAATTGAGTTGAATTAGCGAAGAAGACAGATTTGTACTCTTTACCAAAATGATATATTGAATACTTTATTGGTATACAATAATTAATTCAAGAGTATATAATTAACTACTATAGTATACTACTAATTTTTTTAAGGAATGAACCAATCCTCTATGTACCAAAATAACATATTATATACCATTTTGGTTAATTCAATAGTGTATAATTTATTGCCTTGAACTGGCAAAGAAGAATTTATATTGTATACCAAAATGGTATACTATATACCAGTTTGGTATATAGTTCATTCCAATGATATACTATTATAGTATACTATATAATGTAACGGTATACTTTTATAATTAGGTCCTTTTAGAATTTTTTAAATTTTTTATTGACAACTGATATTTATTCAGTTTAATAATTGAATTAAAAAAATCTTTTTTAAACTCTTTGTGTACAATTATATACTATGTTACTGGTATCACACGTTAGTTAATATTTTTTGATTGTATTAGCTACATTTAATTGGTACGCAATTTGATTTTTCTTTAGTAATAGTATAAAAAAAAGAATAATAAAAAATAGTGAAAATAATAAAATAAATTAGATTATGAAGAAAAAAAGAATATAAAAAAAAGAAGTTAAATGAAATTAGAAAAGAAAAAAAGAAAAAAATAAGAAGAAAACGAGAAAAAGAAAAAGAAAAGAAAAGAAGAATAGAAATAAAAAGAATTGGAGAATAAAGAAAAAATTCTACACAAAAACTACTATGGGTAGGAAATGTAATTAGTTTATGGGTAAAAAAATAAATAGGTAGACAAAGATAAATAATTTTGTTTTTGTGGATAACTATGTCATTCTCCCTTTTTTTTTCTTGCTACAAACTTTGTTCAGACTAAGTTCACGAACAAACTTCAATTTCAATTGCCCAAAAACTAAGGTACTAAGCAATGTTTGAATAAATAGGAGATATAAATTTAAGCTTATTGAATATGTTTAATAGGAGTGCTGTTTCTTAAAAAAATAAAATAAAAGAAGCCATCGACTCTGTATGATGCGTGTAGGCCATAATTATACTCATAAGTTCTATTTTATATATTAGTATCTATGAACGGGCGTTGCACATTAATAATGACACGTGATGATTTAAATATTTATTTATATGAAGGAACAATAAAATTTAATTTATGAGAGAAATTTTATATATAATAATACGACAATCAATAAATGGCGAAAAATATTATTACATTAGTATAATACGTAGATTTAAATAAAAGGACATTATCAAAACTTACACAAATGATCAATTTTGTCATGTTAGTTAGATAATTATGTATTATACTTAAAAAGTATTTAATGTGATGGTATCTTAACGAACATTTTTTTGTGGGTCTTGATATCTCTCTTGAAAATGCATCATACAGTTGTTCGTGCAAGAAAACATATTGCGATAAATATAGTCCAATATTTACGATGTTTGTCCTTGTGCTTTATTTATTATATTTGCAAAGCATAAACATACTACAAATATTTTCAAATAAATTATATCAGATATTCCTTCGTTTCGAAAGACGAAAATTGAATTCAGGGATAGAATATACTTAGAATCACATTGACCAGTATTATAGTTTTTGCATGTATGACGTTATTGTCAAAACTTCTATATACCATCCGTGTGCTATTACGTAAGCTATTTGACATATCTAAGTTTTTCAGTAGTAGGACGGGCATATTTTATTCAAAATCAACCTATATACAATGGAAGATCAATTTTAACTTAGGCTATTATATATAAGATGACACTAACATACGTAAGAAATAATAAACTTGGCAACAAACATGTATAGTAGAAGGCCATTATTAAAGTATTTAAGTATTCTTCTTGGTAGTAGTTATTGGTATCATTTTCTGCTGAGTCAAAAACATAAAAATATTTTTTGTAATCAACCTTTTATTTAGTTGATTAATATATTTATTTCTGCTAGCTAAGATATCTTTTTAATTCTATCATATGATTTGCACAAATTACGTTTTAATCTAATGATAGAAATATTTCTCTCATTAAATGCACTACTATTACCATTGGGATTGATAACCAAGTGTTCAGGAAGAAGGAAATCTTCTTTTATTGGATGCTCTTCTTCGTTTCCGACACGAAGCAAGAAGACACTGAATACTGGATCTGTTCTTAATTTATATTTCTTGTCAGTTGAGTCTTTTTCATTTGGGTCCAGACATATAACTTTGGCAAGCCACCTTTTACAGTCTCTGCTTTTGTCGATTTTGGAACTACTGGTAGTACTTGACATAAATTACCTCCCAAACCATTGATTTTCACCAAACGGTTCATTAATATCCAATATATCTCTAGAACTCCGGGCAATTATTTCGATCTTTTGACACTTAGTCATAAGTGCTTCATCCCATATTATCAGTTTTGCTTTCTTTATAAATTTAGCACATTTCTCTGCTTTGATATATTTGGGATGGTTATTTAAGTTGTTTGAAGATATATATCAAATCTAAAGTGGGTGGCCTCACTTGCTATTATTGCTAACACTATCATGCCTCTTGATATGATATGTGCAAATAATGCATGACATAGAAATATTATTTAGATTCTACAGGAGGTATCTACAAAGAATAATTCCATTACAGCAAAGTCGACTTTTTATAATATAGTCTTGAGAGCTTATTCTTGTTTAGGATTTAGCTTTGATTGTGCTTCCTCATACACTTGTATAACATTTTGATTCTTAGGAATATACTAACCCGAAACCGACACAGGTGGGTAGGTAGAGAATACCTCGGGGCACGAGACAACTCTATCTAAGGAACTCGGCAAAATAGCCCTGTAACTTCGGGAGAAAGGGTGCCTCCTTACAAAGGGGGTTGCAGTGACCAGGCCCGGACGACTGTTTACCAAAAACACAGGTCTCCGCAAAGTCGTAAGACTATGTATAAGGGTTGACTCCTGCCCGTTGCCGGAAGGTCAAGGAAGTTGGTGACCACAAAATTTGTTGGGATCTAGGATGGAATCGAATAGCGAATGCACTTGCGGTTAAGACAGGTCCTGCATCTCCTACCTATTGCAATTGACCGACCTGAACTTTTGATCGTATGTCGTCCAACATTGTTGGTGCTGTGGGTGTCAGTCACCTTTTTACTTTGTGTTCTGACGCTCTTTTTATGGAATAAATTTATATATCCTAAGATTTTTTTTAACTTGAATATGTAAGAATTTTACTCATGTGATGAATTTAAAAAAAATAATTGAATTGGATTCTCTTGCTAAATAATTAATTATAAGATTTAATTATTAAATTTTAATATAAAAAATAATTTTATCTATGTAGATCTTAATATTAGTTCATCTCTTATTTTGAATATTTAATCTTAATTATACTTTTATCCACCATAAATTTTATTTTCAAAGAGTAAAAGAGTGATATGACATTTCACTTTTAGATCTTTATGTCTATAGAATCATTAGTGGTATTGACTCTTACCAACCATTTTCTTTCTCTTTCTCATACATTTATATTCTTAATATTTTCTTAGTTGTTGTTCAATAATTGAGTATTTCTTTTAATATTACACAAAAAGATTGATAAAAACATTACTACTTGAGTAGGAAAATAGTCCAAATATAGTATAAAAATATATTATCGTGGGATTTTTTCCTCTCAATTTCAACTCTTTATGCAGTCCATTTAATATTACCTTTTATTTATTTTGGTATTGGATATTATGAAGTGGTAATGTACTGCCAATACGGAGGTTTCTTATGAAATTAATTTTATAAATCTTCCTACATATTTTTAATAAGAATTTAATAGACAAAATTTTATTAATTTTAAAATCATAAAATATTAAAAAATAGCATAGAAGGTATTGTAGTCTATAGGTAATTGCAGTTATGTCCTTCCCCGATGAGTTCTTCCATTTAATATTTTAAGGCTATTTTGATATATTAATATTGTATTTATGCTTTTATAATAATATACACTCTCCTTTTTCTAAACGGATTTGGACAGTATAATATATTCTCAAATTAAATTAGTAATAGGACATTATAATACGTTTTCAAATTAAATTAGTAATAAAAATTTTTAAGAAGTATATCCTAAAAGTAATAAGATGTAACGACCCGACCGGTCGTTTTGAGCCCTAGCGCGTCGTTCAGCAGTTTAAGGCCACGAACAGCTTCAATTCAGGTATTACGACTTGTACGCGCGGTCGGAATAGAGTTTCGGGAAGTTCGGAGTTGATTTGGGAAGAGAATTCTTATTTCAGGAGCTTAAAGTTGGAAGAATGAACTAGAATTGGAATTTCGAGTAAACGACCTCGGAATCGGGATCTGAAGGTTCCAACAGGTTTGTATGATGATTTCAGACTTGGGCGTATGCCCGAATCGGGTTTTTGATGACCCGGGAGCGTTTTGGCGCCTATTGTGGAATGTAGCATTTTGGAAGAAATTTCATAAGTTTGGGTTGAAGTGCATTTCAGTGATATCGATGTCCGTTTGGGATTCCGAGTCTGGGAATAGCTCCATGGTGATTCTGGAGTTGGGAGCGCGATCGGAAGTGAATTCGGAGGTCCGTAGGTCATTTTGGAACCATTTGGCTAAAGATAGAATTCGAAGGATTTTGAGAAGTTTGACCGGAAGTTGACTTTTTTGATATCGGGGTCGGAATCCGATTCCGGAAGTTGGAGTAGTTCCGTAATGTCGAATATGACTTGTGTGCAAAATTTGAGGTCAATCGGACATGATTTGATAGGTTTCGGCATCGAATATGGTAATTTGAAATTCTAAAGTTCATTAAGCTTGGATTGGGGTGTAATTCATGGTTTTAGCGTTGTTTCATATGATTTGAGGCCTCGAGCAAGTCCGTAATGTGTTTTGAGATTGGTTGGTAGGTTTGGTTGAGGTCCCGGGGGCCTCGGGCGCGTTTCGGATGCTCAACGGATCGATTTTCGCCTTGTGAGGATTGATGGTTTTCTGGTATAAGTGCACCAGGTTTTTACTCTATGCAATCGCGTGAGAGGGTCTGCGATCGCATAGAGCAAGAGTGAGGGAGCTGGAATTTGGCCTATGCGATCGCAGGAGGTGCAATGCGATCGCGAAGGAGGAGGGCTGAGGCTTATGCGATCGCAGGTCTGATGATGCGATCGCACAATGTGAGTTGGAGGCTGTGATGCGTTTGGCCTGTGCGAACGCGGGAGCTTGCATGCGATCACACATAATGATTTTGGGAGGCAACATAGTTGGCCTATGCGATCGCGGAGCATTGTTTGCGATCGCATAGGAGGGTCGCCTGGGCAGTGTTCTTTTAAAAATCGGGTTTTGGCTCATTTCACTTCATTTTCTTCCATGGGAGCCGATTTTGGAGCAACTTGGGAGTGTCATTTTAATCACCAAGCATGAAGTAAGTGATTTCTACTGGTTTTGAGTTAAATACAAAGTTTATATATGGATTTAGACATTGAAATTAGTATAAATTCCAGGCTTTGGTGGAAAACCTAGAAATTGACATTTCTTGGGATTTGACCACGATTTTGGATATGGGATTGAGAGTAAATTATATATTTGAGTTCGTGAGGTTATGGGTAAACTTTATCTTCGAAAACTTTCGGATTCCGGGCACGTGGGCCCGAGTGCGTTTTGGTCAACTTTTCGATCAGGGTTAGGAATTGCTATAAATTGGATTGTAATGAGTAATTGAGCATATATTAATGGATTTGTATAATCCTTGGCTAGTTTTGGAGCGTGGTGCATCAATTAGGGTCTTCGGAAGGGCATGGAATGCCGGTTATGGATCTTCGGAGCGAGGTGAGTCTCCTTTCTAACCTTGTAAGAGAGAATTGTCCCCATAGGTGAAATAATTGATTATGTGCTCCTATATGTGGGGGCTATATACGCACGAGGTGACGAGAGTCCGTGCGTAGCTACTATTATGCTATTGTCCGGGTAGTTAGGGCCCAAAAGCATGCTATACTTGGATTATTTACGAACCTCTCAATAACTTGAACTGCTTAAACCACATCGAATTAGTAAGTGAATTTCTAAAAGGGTTTAACTTTATTTTCTTAAATTATTAAAAAGAATTGGCTTTTCTTTGGATAATTGCTCCATGTTGAATTCTTGATTGGCTATCTGTCTGTGTGTGTTTATTTTGGAACGGGCCGAACGCCTCGGCAGATTAAATAGATGCATCTATAGGCGCGCCGTTGACCCTCGGCAAGTGCACAATTTACATTTCTGTTGGAGCGGGCCGTCGACCTCGGCATAATATGCGCATGCTTGTATTGCTGCCTTGAACTTAATTAAGTTATTATTGCCTCTTCATGGCTTGAAAATATTTGGAAATTTCCTATAAAAGAATTAATTATTTACTTGTTTCCTTCTATTTGGACTAAAATCAGGTTTATAGAAATCCATAATTTAATGTATTATTGACCTCGTTATTGGACCACTAGTGAGTGTCGAAGTTGACCATCTCGTCTCTACTTCTTCGAGATTAGGCGGGATACTCATTGAGTACACGTTGTTTACGTACTCATACTACACTTCTATGCATTTTTGTTGCACAGGTATATGTAACTCTAGTGGCCTACTGGGCGTAGCAGCACGGATGATTATGAGACTAGGTGAGCTGCATCATTCGAGACGGCCTCAACTAGAGCAGTCCCTTCCAGTATACTGTATTTACTTCCTGTCCACTGTATTCCGGACGGATGTTGTATTTTCTTTCCTTGTCAGTAGATGCTCATGCACTGTGACACCGGGTTCTGGGATGGTTTGAAGTATTTTGTATTAACTGCTTATCATTTAAATTTGATTTGAGACTATATTCTTTAAAATTGCTAAATTTGAAGTAAAATCCTAGATTTCAAAAGTATTAAAATGAGATTTTAAATTAAGTAATTTGGTTGGCTTGCCTGACAGCAGTGTCCGGCGCCATCACGACCCTTAGTGAATTTTGGGTCGTGACAATATGGTATCAGAGCACTAGGTTCCTAGGGTCTCACGAGTCATGAGCAAGTCTAGTAGAGTCTCGCGGATCGGTACGGAGACGTCTGTACTTATCCTCGGGAGGCTATAGGGCTGTTAGGAGTACTTCCCTTCTTGATTCCTCGTCGTGCGATTTGATTCCTTGAGGCTTAGGCCCTTGTTTCCTTCCTACTTAATCTTACGCAACGCGAACCGCTTGTTATAAATCGAGAATTGAAGGATTGTAATTGTACTACGAACGTGGTACGGGGTGTTTCTCCCTGCGAGGTTGTGTAAGCTATTATCGTCGCCTTGTGGAAGGATATTTTATTGTTTCAGTTCAGTAGCGGTACTTCTGAGAGCTCTGAGGTTAGGCACAAGTTGCCATGATGCTTATGAACAATTGTTTCGCGGTATTGTTATGATGGTAGGATGTTTGCCTATATATCGGGGCAGTGAATGACTTGAAGGGAGGTTTACTCAGTGCATGATCTAGAGATTCGGTATTTTATTCCCGGCAGGGGAAAGACAATCAGGCAGAGAATGTCAGGTTTGGGTTGACAAAGTATCGAGACTCGGTATTTGCTAGCGTGGCGGAGTTTTCTTCTACAATGCGGTGCCGTTGTCCTTACTGAATGTACAAAAATTGCCCGTGTTATGGTCTTCTACAATTCGCCTTGGGGTAGGGCATTGAGGAATAATATTGGAGAAACAACTGTCAGATATCACAGAGTGCGGTGGTTCAGGATTGAATCCGTATTTCTAATGTTGACGGTTCGATAAAGATGACCTTCGGAAAGGTTTAAAGATAGCAGCAATTGTGGGTTCAAGTGCCACGAAGATAGATTTTTTTTATTTAAGACAGCCACTGAACATCAAAGGACGAGGAAGGACATGTGGGAAGCGTCAGGCGGTGTTCAAAAATTCTGAAAAGGCCAGGTATATGAAGCGAAGATCGAGTAGTCGATTAAGGGGATGAGTTCCGCCAAAGTGGGAGAGTGGCGGAGCTGCATATGGGCTTTGCAGTGGGATGACCACGTGCCTTAAGGAGAGTTTGGAGTGATTGAGAATGTTAGTGATTGATAATTGGGGTCTACGGATTTAATTTGAAGTATGGGATATTATGCGGCAGGAGATTTGATATAACGAAAACGAGCTGCCTAAAAGAAAGAAGGATGCAGCATAACTTCGATTTGGAAGGTTGTTGCCGCACATTTAAATGATGTCCACGAGGGGTAAATGGACCTATGCAGCTGGAGAGTGAGCTCAGACTCAGGATGTGTTATTGATGTCGTAATGATTGTACCCCGTGTAGCAGCGTTGGAAGATGCCGGGGAGAGCTTTTGTAGGCGGGTTACCCAAGTGAGCAGATTAACGGTCGTGTGGTTGGCGAGGCTTCTGCGAAGAATTCTATCGGTTATGTAGAAAAGAGACCGGTTGTGCGAATGTGGTTGATGATTCAGAGTATAAAAAGGGGATTTCTATAGTAAGATATCGGGAACTTTGGCGGTTGATTGCGCAAGGTTATGTCAATAAGAGATAAAGAGGACGGGTGAGTCCCAGGTTTGTGAAATAATGGCCTCATGCTAAGTGGGAGAGTCCCACCGCTTATGATTGGGTTGCATGGTTAACTACTTGCGAGATTCTTGGCTATTAGCATATCGATGGGCTATTTCTGCTACGGGAAAGGACCGTAAGTGGTAATTTAAGCAAAGGAGGTATTAAAGGCGGGCTATCGTTGGCCTTATCGGCCCATGTTCAGACTTGGGGAAAGAGTCAGGATTTGTGCTTTGTATAGATGCGGGTTCCAAGGGAAGTGATTCTGTCGGGTGCTCCGTCGAGAGGGCATGCATGTGTTATAAGATTCATGGAGTTGTTCATATTTGGGACCAAGTTAGAGCGGGTGGCTATCAGTAGAGGTCCTAGTGGATTCAAGGGGTAAAGTGTGGTGCCTAGTGATTTCGAGCCCGTAGGTACGGCTAGGATTCAAGCTTGGTAGCAGCTTATGAAAAGAGGCCAGAATGTTTTATGATGTCTTGACTTGCAGTGTAGCATTTGGGAAATACGAAATGATTCGTGGGATTTGAGACAGTAGGGTCTCGTGAATCAAGGTCACTCAAGATGAGTGCAGATGGAGTATGTTATGTGTTGGATGGAGTTAGTATTATCTCTAAGGCAATCCAGGATAAATTGGAAGAAGGTAGATTGGTTGGCCATAGTCGAATTTGGCATATTGGTGTTAGTGATCAGTTTCCTCAGCGTGATCAAGCTATGCAGGTGATTCGTGATGGTACGCGTGAGGCCTGTCGGCCGCCGTAATTGATTTTATTCAGAGGTATTCCACTGTTATGGTCTGTTGCGTATAGGCGGATCTTGGAAGGGTTATGGCGGGGTTAGACCACTACTTAGAGATTTACGTATTCTACGGTCATGAGTATTCTCCTGTGTGTTGCTATGGTTCTCCTAAAGTGAGTTCAGTGAAAGGCTTTGATGTGCTGAAGTATTAATCTATTAGCAATGCTGGAATTATGATAAATAGTCGTGTCCTACCGTATATCGGCATATTGGGTGCAGTGAGTGATATGGAATTTGAAGTACGGGTCAAGGTTGCAGTTCGGAGCTGATAAGGACGTCACAAGCTCGGATGAGCAGGAAAGGAGTTTCGATGTTTAAAGTAAGATGGTATTGTCTTCAGCATCACCTGAGATTGGCGTTTTGGAAAAAGGGGTTTGCATCCTGGTTAATGATTCTTGATCGCTTTTCAGCGTTAGTGCGGCCGGTGGTTTGGAGGTAAGACCCGGTTATTTGTTATGGTTGGTTGTGGGAGTGTGTCCCACAGGAAGATTGTATAAATGTGGCACGTAGTCACTTGATTGATTAAGACTTAAACCAAGTATGAATATTTGTGATGATATCGATAAATTGAGAATATACGCCTGGAGGGCACTCAGTTACTGAGTTGTGGACTGTGGATGAGTACTCCGGTTATGACGGTTGTTCTTATGTGTTATGAGCAGGAAGGAGGGTTATAATGGACCATGGAAAGGTTATTAGCCTAGTCAGTGCAATCAGAATCGGCTTGAGGTCGGTGGATGGATTCAAATGTGAACATGGGCTCTATATCAGGCCAAACGTGTTCATTTCAGTAATACGCTCCTTATGGAGGAGTAGCCAGGGTGTTATTTCATTGTCAGATATTTCATGTAGTGATACATTGTGCTGTGTGAGTTGTGAGACGGCTTGAGAAATTGCTTGTGTGTTGAGGAACCACGTAGAAATGGTGTTATATGAGCTAAATGGCTCTTGAGATTCAGATTGTATGTCACACCTCAGTTGTGCTTGAGTTTTGTAGCTTATGGCGCTATATGTCCCCTCAGGGATGGTATTATGCACTTAGTGTGCTTGTGACCGAAGTTTGATATTTCATTGTAATGAGCAAATTTAGCTCGATGTGCATCTCCTTATGTGAGATCTATGTGTGGATCGGGTGGCACGCCGCCATGGGTATGTTATTTGGATCGGGTTGCGCACCGCAGCAGTGTGATGTTGAGTATAGTTTTCTATATGCTATTTTTGTATGTCTTGCTTCCTATTTTCTAAGAAAAGTCTGTATTAGTGCGGGAGTTAGGTAATTCCTTCCAGAGTTCGTTTTCCTTTATATCGCGTTCGAATTGGTGGCCTATTGGCGCATGGTAGCATCATATGAGACTTTTGATTATGTCTGGGGTGGCTTATTGCCTGAGCAGTTGTATCGGATGAGACGAGATCCCTTGATCTAGGATCAGTGCAATCCGGCTATATGAAGTATGTTATGGAGATTAGACCATTATTTGGTTCAGAATGAGGTGATGGTTTTTGTCAGGGGATACAGACCTAATGATTTGTTAACTCGGCAGATGATTATAAATTTCTGCACATCTCTTCCGTCGTGGCGATATTGTAAAGGTTAGAATAAGACCTGTGTATGTCATGGGGTGCAATGGGAGCATCAGAATAATAGGATTTTGACTGAGTTGATCAGAAAAAGGTTATTGTGGTCCGGTGAGTAAAGTGGTGCTGGGTGTGGACTCAGCAAGGTCATGCAGCTATGTTTGGGTACAACGTGTAGTGATTAATATGGTGATCCTATGGTGGAAACAGGTCGGGCATAGAATTCCGGATGTTGGAATCGGGCTTTAAGGCGTATCTACTTGAATAAAAGAGAATATCTTCAGAATTATCGATCTAATATGCTCAACTGAGTTGTGATAGCACGGGAAGGTACATGAGAAGTTAAACAGCGATTTCAGACCACTCCAGTGTAGTTCTCAGCACGTTCGAGGACGAACGTATGTTTAAGTGGGAGAGAATGTAACGACCCGACCGGTCGTTTTGAGCCCTAGCACGTCGTTCAGCAGTCAGAGGCCACGAACAGCTTCAATTCAGGTATTATGACTTGTACGCGCGGTCGGAATGGAGTTTTGGGAAGTTCGGAGTTGATTTGGGAAGAGAATTCTTATTTCATGAGCTTAAAGTTAGAAGAATGAACTAGGATTGGAATTTTGAGTAAACGACCTCGAAATCGAGATCTGAAGGTTCCAGCAAGTTCGTATGATGATTTCGGACTTGGGCGTATGCCCGGATCGGGTTTTTGATGACCCGGGAGCGTTTTGGCGCCTATTGTGGAAAGTAGCATTTTGGAAGAAATTTCATAAGTTTGGGTTGAAGTGCATTTCAGTAATATCGATATCCGTTTGGGATTCCGTGTCTGGGAATAGCTCCGTATGGTGATTCTGGAGTTGGGAACGCGATCGGAAGTGAATTCGGAGGTCCGTAGGTCATTTTGGAACCATTTGGCTAAAGATAGAATTCGAAGGATTTTGAGAAGTTTGACCGGAAGTTGACTTTTTGATATCGAGGTCTTAATCCTATTCCGGAAGTTGGAGTAGTTCCGTAATGTCGAATATGACTTGTGTGCAAAATTTGAGGTCAATCGGACGTGATTTGATAGGTTTCGGCATCGAATATGGAAGTTTGAAATTCTAAAGTTCATTAAGTTGGATTGGGGTATAATTCATGGTTTTAGCGTTGTTTGATATGATTTGAGGCCTCGAGCAAGTCCGTAATGTGTTTTGAGATTGGTTGGTAGGTTTGGTTGAGGTCCCGGGGGCCTCGGGCGCGTTTCGGATGCTCAACGGATCGATTTTTGCCTTATGAGGATTGATGGTTTTCTGGTATAAGTGCACCAGGTTTTTACTCTATGCGATCGCGTGAGAGGGTCTGCGATCCCATAGAGCAAGAGTGAGGGAGCTAGAATTTGGCCTATGCGATCGCAGGAGGTGCAATGCGATCGCGAAGGAGGAGGGCTGAGGCTTATGCGATCGCAGGTCTGATGATGCGATCGCACAGTGTGAGTTGGAGGCTGTGATGCGTTTGGCCTGTGCGAACGCGGGAGCTTGCATGAGATCGCACAGAATGATTTTGGGAGGCAGCATAGTTGGCCTATGCGATCGCGGAGCATTGTTTGCGATCGGATAGGAGGGTCGCCTGGGCAGTGTTCTTTTAAAAATCGGGTTTTGGCTCATTTCACTTCATTTTCTTCCATGGGAGCCGATTTTGGAGCAACTTGGGAGTGTCATTTTCATCACCAAGCATGAGGTAAGTGATTTCTACTGGTTTTGAGTTAAATACAAAGTTTATATATGGATTTAGACATTGAAATTAGTATAAATTCCAGGCTTTGGTGGAAAACCTAGAAATTGACATTTCTTGGGATTTGACCACGATTTTGGATATGGGATTGAGAGTAAATTATATATTTGAGTTCGTGAGGTTATGGGTAAACTTTATCTTCGAAAACTTTCAGATTCCGGGCACGTAGGCCCGAGTGCGTTTTGGTCAACTTTTCGATCGGGGTTAGGAATTGCTATAAATTGGATTGTAATGAGTAATTGAGCATATATTAATGGATTTGTATAATCCTTGGTTAGTTTTGGAGCGTGGTGCATCAATTAGGGTCATCGGAAGGGCGTGGAATGCCGGTTATGGATCTTCGGAGCGAGGTGAGTCTCCTTTCTAACCTTGTAAGAGGGAATTGTCCCCATAGGTGAAATAATTGATTATGTGCTCCTATTTGTGGGGGCTACGTACGCACGAGGTGACGAGAGTCCGTGCGTAGCTACTATTATGCTATTGTCCGGGTAGTTAGGGCCCAAAAGCATGTTATACTTGGATTATTTACGAACCTCTCAATAACTTGAGCTGCTTAAACCACATCGAATTAGTAAGCGAATTTCTAAAAGGGTTTAAACTTTATTTTCTTAAATTATTAAAAAGAATTGGCTTTTCTTTGGATAATTGCTCCATGTTGAATTCTTGATTGGCTATCGGTCTGTGTGTGTTTATTTTGGAACGGGCCGAACGCCTCGGCAGATTAAATAGATGCATCTATAGGCGCGCCGTCGACCCTCGGCAAATGCATAGTTTATATTTCTGTTGGAGCGGGCCGTCGACCTCGGCATAATATGCGCATGCTTGTATTGCTGCCTTGAACTTAATTAAGTTATTATTGCCTCTTCATGGCTTGAAAATCTTTGGAAATTTCCTATAAAAGAATTAATTGTTTACTTGTTTCCTTCTATTTGGACTAAAACCAGGTTTATAGAAATTCATAATTTAATGTATTACTGACCTCGTTATTGGACCACTAGTGAGTGTCGAAGTTGACCATCTCGTCTCTACTTCTTCGAGATTAGGCGGGATACTCATTGAGTACACGTTGTTTACGTACTCATACTACACTTCTGTGTATTTTTGTTGCACAGGTATATGTAAATCTAGTGGCCTACTGGGCGTAGCAACACGGATGATTCTGGGACTAGGTGAGCTGCATCATTCGAGACGGCCGCAGCTAGAGCAGTCCCTTCCAGTATACTGTATTTACTTCCTGTCTACTGTATTCCGGACGGATGTTGTATTTTATTTTCTTGTCAGTAGATGCTCATGCACTTGTGACACCGGGTTCTGGGATGGTTTGAAGTATTTTGTATTAACTGCTTATCATTCAAATTTGATTTGAGACTATATTCTTTAAAATTGCTAAATTTGAAGTAAAATCCTAGATTTCAAAAGTATTAAAACGAGATTTTAAATTAAGTAATTTGGTTGGCTTGCCTGACAGCAGTGTCCGGCGCCATCACGACCCTTAGTGGATTTTGGGTCGTGACATAAGATTACATGACTAAAGATATTTACTTGTTTAATTTTTTATGAATTAGACAGTCCGGAAATAATTATACTAATAGGATTCCTAAAGGTAATCATGTAGGATTCCTAACGTGGAGTATTATGTCTTAAAACTAATAGGATTATAAGGCTAATATCTAGAGTTCCGGTCATGTCTTTTTATTATGAGTTGTTATGTTTAATATTATAAGGTGATTTTTGTAAACCGACATTGTATTCATTCTTTTATAATAAAGGAATTCAATGACATAAAACGAAACCTGGGGGGAGAACTCTAAAACTATTCAAAGATTATAATCGTAACACAAGTGGGATTTCTTTTTAATTTCTTTACTTTCTTTCCATGAGTAACTCTCGTAATCGGAAATTAAGCGTAATCTGCATAGCATACAATTTAACTTTTATTTTTGTTTGTTGCGTTTCTTTATAATAAAAATTTAAAGCGATCATAAAAGATGAGATATAATATTTGAAAAGATTGAGTTCTCCTATTTCCGTCAGTTTTCTTACTTTATGATATTTATTCTAAATTACTTATTTCATCTTCGTCTGATAGATTACATAAGTGATATTATGGAATATTAATTTTATTATTGAAACTTTATTTTTCATTATGTTTAATAAATAACGTAAATAGAGAAATTGAGTTAGGAAAGATAATTATAATATTCAAACCTTAAGTGAAGTGTCTGAGAGAGATTGCAATAATTATCAATGAATATTATGATATATAATTGTCACGATCCGGATTTTCCACCATCGGGAGTCGTGATGGTGCCTACTAATAGGAGCTAGGCAAGCCAATTAATTTAACACTTCTCTTAACAACATTAACCATATAAGGGAAAGACGAGACAATTAACATAAAATATAACTGAAAATAAGTGCGGAAGTTCAATAACATCTCTACCCAGATCCGGTGTCACTAACTCACGAACTACTAAAGAGTGCTAAAAACAAGTCTGAATAGAAGTACATCAATGTTTGTCTCGGTACAAGGAAAACAAACTAATAACATAGAAGGGACTCCGGCTTGCGGACGCCAGCTAGGCTACCTCGAAAGTCCCTGGATTGAAGTCAGCTCCCAATCAACTACTGCTGTGGTCCAGAAGCTGCTCCGGTACCGTGATCTGTGCAAAAGAGCACAGAAGTGTAACATCAACACAACCGACCCCATGTGCTGGTAAGTGCTCGGCCTAACCCCGGTGAAGTAGTGACGAGGCTAGAAAGGACTACCAAACACAGAATACGTGGTCGGCTTGCCACACGATCACATTTCATAATATATAAGTGGTCGGTGCGCCACACGATCTCATTTCATAATATATATATATATATATATATATATATATATATATATATATATATATATATATATATATATATATATAAAAGTGGTCGGCGTGCCACACGATCCCATTTCATAATATATATAAGTGGTCGGCGTGCCACACGATCCCATTTCATAATATCTATAATGATTTCCCGGCAAGGAAACAAGTATCAATTCAACCATCCCGGCAAGGGAGAATACAAATAAACAGTCAATTCCCGGCAAGGGAGCAACAACAATAACTTACACGTCCCGGCAAGGGAGCAATTACATCTCTTCCTCTTTCGTTCATTTCTTACTTCCTAATCATGTCATAATTCGAGCCAACGCTCTAAGGAGTTTACAAATCATATTTTCTCTTCATACTGTCCACATTATATCGAAACCATCAACTAAACAAGGAAGAGTCACCACAGAATCCCAAATAAGCACAAGTAAGGACTCACGGTCATGCTAGACACCGGTGTATAGATACTCGTCACCATGCCTATACACAGTACTCAACATTTAGCACTTAGCAAATAATACTCTAATCTTATTCCCTCAAGCCAAAGTTAGATCAAACACTTACCTCGAATGCTCCAAACTCAACTCAAGCCTCTAGTATAGCTTTACCCCTCGAATTCGGCTCCAACATAGTCAAATCTATGAAATAATGACTTTACAATATTAATAATAGCTAAACAAACTAAACTCAATGCCTAAATATGAATTTCTAAGCTTTCTTCCCAAAATTCCAAAAATCGACCCCGGGCCCGCTTGGTCAAAACCCGAGGTTTGAACCAATTCCATGTCACCCATTCCCCCACGAGCCCGAATATACAATTTATTTTCAAATTCGACCCCAAAACGAGGTCTAAATCGAAGAGAATCGAAAAACCCTAACTCTACCCTTTTCCCCCAATTTCAACCCTAGATTATATGATTTAGGCTTAGAAACTTACTAATTTATGAAGGAAAAGTGAAAGAAATGAGTCGGAAATTACTTACTCAAGCGGTCTTGAAGGATGGGGGCTTCAATGGAGTCCTAGAGCTTGGGGAGGAAGAGAGCTCATGAGAAAATTAGGAATAAACCCGTCACTGTTCTGTTTTTGAACTTTAAAAATCACTGGGCAAAAATGCCCTTCGCATCGCGGGAAGGGGGCCGCGTTCGCGAAGGGTAAGCTGGGCAAGTCATCGCGATCGCGTGGAGGCAAACGCGAACACGTAGAAGAAAAGTGCTGGGGTCCGGAGTTTGGTCTATGCGAACGCGATACGGGGTTCCCGAACGCGATGAAGGGAGGATTAAAGCTACGCGAACGCGGGGACTGAGCCGCGAACGCGAAGAAGGGAAAGCCCAAAGGTACGCGAACGCGGGCTGAAGGCCACGATCGCGAAGAAGGAAAAAAAGATGTGCAAAAATTGCAGAAAATCTGCTACATCTCCTAAGTTCAAAACACCCCGGAACACCTTCGAAACACTCCCGAGCCCTCGGGGCTCCTAACTAAACTCACACACTAACTAAACAACCTCATACGAACTTAAGTGTGCGATCAAATCGCCAAAACAACATCAAAATCAATGAATCAAACCTCAAAATCATCATTTTTCATTCCAACTTCATAAACTTCAAATTTTTGATATTTAGGTCCGAAACACGTCAAATGACGTCCGATTTCAACCAAATTTCACAGAAAGCGCTTAAACCATATATAAGACTTGTACCGGGCGTCGGAACCAAAATACGAGCCCGATACCACAGTCTTTTAATCAATTTTCATTTCTATTTTCCTTAATAATTTCAGAAAAACAATTTCACAGAAAAATTCATTTCTCGGGCTCTAGACCTCGGAATTCGACTCCGGGCATATGCCCGAGTCCCATATTTTTCTACGGACCCTCTGGGACCGTCAAATTACGGGTCCGGGTCCGTTTACCAAAAATGTTGACCGCAGTCAAATATATTCATATTAATATCAAAATTTAGCATTTTTCACACAGAATTCATATTTAAGCTTTCCGGTTACGCACCCGGATTGCGCACGCAAATCGAGGCAAACCTAGATGAGGTTTTCGAGACCTCGAAAGCACGTAATGAATAATAAAACAGGTGATGACCCTTTGGATCGTCACAATAATTTTATTTAGTCAGTTAGTGGGTATCAGCTGTCGATTTTATTTCATTAAAATTGATCTTAAGCATCTTTCGGTTCAATTACGTACTAATTATTCTGTTGGAATATCCCTTTTAGATTTCAAGAAATATTTGTGCAAATTTTAATCCAGATATCCCTATTTGTTTATTTATGCAATTTGACATCCATGTTTTCGAAGACCACAAAGTAAAGAATCGGTAGATATTTTACTTGTTTAATTTAAATTAGACAGCCCGCAAGTATTTATACTAATAGGATTCCTAAAGGTATAAGGATTCCTAACGTGTAGTATTATGTCCAAAAACTAATAGGATTACTAATATTTAAAATTTCGTTTACGTCCTTTTATTATGAGTTATTATGCTTAATATTATAAGGTTATTTTGATAAATCGATATTGTATTCATACTTTTATAATAATATAGATAGATATAGATATAGATATATACATTATTTCCTTTTTAGTATGTTTAGAAATAATAATATTTTTTTATGTGAAAATAATTTGATATTAAACTTCTCATTTTACCCTATTTTTATTGCCATACAAACAAACATTATGCTATGCACATGCCCATAAGTTCCAATGGTCTTTTTTAAACGGAAAAGGGTCAAAACTGTCCCTAGATTATTGGAGTTGGTACGATAATGCCCTCCGTCCACCTATTTTGAAAAAATTGCCCTCACCGTTATCTTTTCGGTTCAAGAATGCCCTTGCGACTAACGGCCATGTTAGATAAAAAAAGTTTAATTAATTTCCACGTGTCATAACAGAAAAAAGGTCAAAACTGCCCCTAGACTATTGGAGCTGGTACCATAATACCCCCCCCCCCATCTCAAAAAATCTCTCCTCCACCCCCTTCCCCCTCCCCCCTAGCGTGTGTGCGTTCATATTTTTCTTGTTCTTCTCATCCTTTTTTTGACCTTGCACTCTATTTGAATAATCACTACAAACATCATTAAAGTTTTATTTTCAGACAACAAAAATTTTTTATCACCAATACTTTACGTCATACAACTTTCAAAGACCCTGTTAGGCAAAAAAAAAATTAATTAATTTCCATGTGTCATCGTCCCATTGGCCTAACTTAAGACTCGCCTAAATTAAAATAAACTCACCCACATTCTAAGACCCTTTTCCTCCGTTTCTTTCTCCTCTTTCTTTTAAAAATTATTCCACCAACTAGAACTCTCATACACCCATTTTTTTCCCTAAGCAAACAAAACTCTCTCGTATAGTTAATCACCTTCCTCTTCCTATTTCTTTGTATATTAAATGTGCACATCAATACTCCTATTTTTTTCCATCACAGAAATATCATTCATCATCAATTTTTCTTACTACACTTTACTGCTTCATACAATAAGCTCAATCAAGTGTTTATTACAGTCACATTCACCAATAAGTCGTATTCTCTCATATTCTCAGGCATATGATCTCAAATATTTCTCTTGATTTAACCGTCTCTTTTTTAAAATTGGCGGTGTTGATATAACCTGAAGAGCATCCACGTACAATAGCTCAATTTATGGACATGGTCGGATGTTCAGACTATGATGAGCCAATGAGGAAGAAAAAGGTTGAGGTCCGAGCAGAGACCAAATAAATCATTGGTATAATCAAAATTGGATGCAGTGTTGTCAAGAAATATACAACAAAAAATATTGCAAATGCTCAATGATCATTACTATTGGCAGAAAAATAACTTATTAAACCATAAATTCTTACAATGAAGCATTAATTTCAAAGAGTACCTGATTTCACTCAGAAGATTGATTTAATAAAAAATATTAATTTAAAAATTAAATTAAGGCCGAAAAATCTGAGATGGAGAGGGAGATCCGTGGGTGTTGAAGGGTGAAAATCTAAGACGGAGTAGGCTAATAGTGGATATGGGTGAGGTTTTAATTTAAGCCAATAGAAAATTAATACATAATAAATAATAAAAAATTTTCTTAATCAAAATAGGGTTGTTAGTTTTTAGGGTATGAGTGGGCCGAAAAGTTGATGTTAGGGTCATGAATGAGCCAGATTTGTAACGGTGAGGACAATTTTTATAAAATAGGTGGACGGTGAGTATTTTTAAACTTAAGCGAATAGTCTAGGGGGTAGTTTTGGCCATTTTCCATTTTTTAAAACTTAATCCGTGTCAAGGCAAAAGGTTCACATAAAGTGAACTGAAGAGAGTATAATTTTTTTTTTATAACAGTGGTATTCGTGCCATTCTACCGAGTTATATTTGATATTCCATCAGTTCATCAACATAACCAAAATTTTTTACAAGGGAATCAAAAAAAATCTTAGGATATCACAATTGGCGTTTGAACCTATGACCTAAAGTAATATTGAATCCCTCTTAATTATTACTATACTTGAATTTTTCTTCATGTCAAGGAAATTCAACAGCTCAAATATAACCAAAAAAATTATTGTTACTCTTTTTAAACAGTATAATTTTCTGACAATGGGGGTTCGACCCCCTTAACTCTACCTAGTTTTGCCACTAAACGGTACAGATACCGAATAACTATTGCGGACCATAGCTTAATATTAAAATGCATAGATAGTAAACGTAAAAATGAAATATGCAGGTGGTGAAACAGGGAAATAGATGCAGGTATGGGGTTGTCTATCTGAATAGATATAAAAGTAGGAGTGGTAGACATTCTTGTAATGAAACTCAAAACTACGTCAGTTTCAAAAAGGACAATATCTCTTATATGAAACTTCACCAATAAATAAAACACACATCGTGTAAGACAAACATGCAAATCCAGTACATATATGCAGAGATAAAAGCCAGTTGTTAATAAATTTTGTTCATATTTGATAAGGATGTAACATAGAGGGTTATAGTTTAGTAGGTGAGAAAACCCTATATATGAGCCTAATTTCACAAAATAAATAATAACAAAAATTAAAATAAGGTGTGTAAAAGTTGATGATGATTGATTAAACGCGTGCCATCAATTTTGAAAAAACAATGATCTTGTGGCAAATGATTAGTCGTTTTCGTCTTGAATTTCGTTTAAATCCAAACTTATTTCCATTGGTCAATGTAGTAGATCTTCACTACTCTTCTTTCTTTTCTTCTTAGTTTTTCTTCTCCTTTTTTGACTTAATTATTTATTCTTAACGATGCTTACTACATTGCTGTATCAATTTTTAACGTGAAACTCTTGTTCACACACTTAATAATCTCCTCAAGAACAAATTAAGTAGGTGTTTGAACATAAAACTTGTAATTTTGGAAAAGAAGTAGTGTTTGGAGCAGTGACGAAGCCGAGAATTTTCTTAAGGGTGTTCAAACTTGAAAAAAAATAATCTGACAAAGGGTGTTCAATACATGTTATGTACCTCTAAAACCTATATAAGCAGTGTAATTTTCCAACAAAGGGCGGTCAGTTGACCACCCTAACCCAAGTGTGCCTTTGCCCCTGGTTTGGAATTAAGTTAAAAAATGCTATTTGGAGATCATAAATAACTACATGGCCCCGACAATTATACAACTTATTTTTCAAGATTCACCGTGTGACACCTACAGTTTACAACCACCAAAGCATGCGTAAGCTTCTCATTGTGCTTGTGTTTCCAAACCACAGAGTCAAGACAATAAACTTCATTTCACGTCATCACTATATAATGGGCATATTGCTTTGATACCAATAATAAGCTAAGGTAGGTCAAAATCAGAAGCGGAGTCAGTATTTCAAGTTTATGGGTTCAGGAGTTTAATCCTTTAAGTTACTGGATTCTAAATTGATAATTCGTACATATTCAATGAACTTTTAAGATAAATACATGATTTGAGTCAAAGTTACTGAGTTCGGCTGAACCCACAATCGGCACTCTGTCTCCGCTCCTGGTCAAAATAGACTCTTAGCCTGGTAAATACGATACTTGTTTAGTTTTGGATAATGTTTTTCCAATTTTTTTTTACTACACTTATATATAGCTTCTATTCTTCATTAACTTTCGATTGAGATTTTTCCACACATCGGCAAGGTAGTTTATGTGATAAATTTTCCAAATTTGTACACTTTTTAGCCGTAACCAATGTGCTCCACTCCATTATTTTCACATTTTATAATTTGTAGTATAATATTTGGGGTGACTTGATTTTCAAAACAAGAAGAAAGGAAAAACAAAAAAAGGAAAAAGAAAAACCATGTTTCATAATATTGAAGGAATAACGTGTTCTTATTTGATTCCTGTAAATATCTTTCATTGAAGGAATAACGTGTTCTTGTAGCAAAGTTTCTTGTAGCAAAGTAAATTACTTTGCTATACTTTGCTAGGTCTTTCATGTTACTAAATTTCAAGGGTTCAACTCATATTTGGCCTTATGCATGTCTCACACAATTCCTTCCCCGTCTTCCTCAAATTATTTTAACAAAGGAACCTGGTCTTTTTATAAAGACCTTCAAAATTAAAATTTGGTCCTACAGAAACTTAGAGAATGGTTCCTCAATAATCTTACAAGGAAAATGAAACTAACTTTAACTATCTGTATTGATTATATTTAGGTGACAATCAGGCAAACACGCTATAAAGTAATTGTATCTTCTAAGGAAATTAGTGACTGCCTGATGATTAATAAGGTTTGAACTACATCAAAGGTCGTCCTTGACCAGTAATCAAGGTTTAGATGAAACTAGAGTTGATATGAGGAACTGCCAAGTAAAATAACTGCTGACATATTCTATCAAATAAAAGTCAAGTTCTATTGGCATTGGATTCTTAAGAGTAGGGCAGCATTACTTGAGATGGTTTGAAAGGGGTTGGGAAATTGACTAGGATATGATTAGCGGATCTTACTAGGGATAAGCAAGAACAATCATCGAGATAGTTCGCTATGTTTCAAAAAAATATTTTTGGTTGATAAAGTTGGGGTAAGATCCACCGAAGTGGTAGCCTTAACCGCGGATGTGTGTGGCAACATGTAAAGCCCGAAGGCTGTTCCCGACTTCCTGTCCCTATTGGGGGAGATGCCAACCATCTCTTCTTTCTACGAACACACGTTTGATGTTCCAAATATAATGCTTGAATCTTCTGCATTCAATTACTAGAAAATACCATCACTTTGGTCTAGGAGCCGTGACAACATGAAGATTTTGATTCAGGAGTTTCTGTGTCATGTAATTTTATCCCCGTAGATATTAACTTACATAGTTTGCCTAGCAATGATCGACGGACCTACATGATGCACATCGTTTGTTGGTTGATCCTGTAAGGTGATTTTTCTGCTTATCCCAGGTTCGAAGTTGGAAATTTTGTTTTTCTTGTCTTGCACCGATTCACTCTGTTGCCCCACACAACCCTAAGACTCTAAATTGCTCGTTCCTGGCATCATCTCTTATTTTGTTTTCTTTGTTACCTTATGTCATGTGGACTTTCCTCCTTTTCCTTCACAATGAAAGCAAGTTTCGTGGACCTATAAGTATACCCTCCTCTTTTTAGACTTAATCCTGATCTTTTGGAACTTCAGTTATACTGCAAGTTTCTGGTGCTTTCTTCCATGTCACGACCCCAATCCCGGTCGTGATGGCGTCCAACACTAATGCTAGGCAAGCCCGACCAATTAAATACTCTCAACCCAAATACGCAATCCGTTAACAAATAATACGATTAAAATATCAAATATCAAGGTTCCAATCCGAATCTAAATAAAATAGTACGGAAAATAATAACGAATATCCAAACATTCCCCAATAGATCTGGAGTCACGAGTCTGGAGCCTCTAGATGTAACAGAGTAATATATCCATAGTAATAAAGAAGTCTAGGATATGGAAAGATAAATGAAATAAAGGGGAGGAGTCGGGTCCTGCGGACGTCAGGCAGCTACCTCAACAACTCCTGAAAATAAACTTCACGAAAACAACAAACAGCTCCACTAAGTCTCCGGAGCACCTGAATCTGCACACATGGTGCAAGGAGTAAAGTGAGTACTTCCAACTCAGTGAGTAATAAACATATATAATGACTGAAAGTAAGAAATCCAGAAATATTACAAAATAAAGCTATAATCAACGATTCAGCACGTTAAATGATGAAACAACAGTAGACAATGACAATTAAGACCAACAGATATAAAATGCTTGAATGCAATGTAATGCACATGACCGCTGCGGCGCGCAGCCCGATCCATTTGGGTACTCGCGCTCACTGTGGGGGTTCAGACTCCGGAGGGGCTCCTACAGCCCAAGCGCAATATCATCGTAGCATTCGCTGCGGCGTGTAGCCCGCAGTCCAGATATATATATGCATGCAAGCCACTCGGGCACAGTCAAATTGTTCATTTTTAGTTTCAATTATTAGGAATTATAGAGCTAAGTGTTTAAACCTTTATTTATTTACTAAACATTTCGAGGCAGTGTCTAACTCAGGACTGATATCATGAAATATGCTAAGCATCATGGAAGCAGTGATAAGGATCCCTGAAGGATGCACATGATAGGCATAAAGCCCCAAACATATTCATAAAATCCAAGTAGGATGATTACCAAATAATTTCTAGTCAAGAACACAGTACGAACATCAATCGGAAGGACTAGGTCAAAATCCCTAGTCACAATCGACCTCGCACTCGTCATACGAGTA
>NC_031991.1:6169132-6188971 GCF_001879085.1 Nicotiana attenuata
CTTCCTTCAGATAGCAATATTTTTCTTTATAGCATATGTTGTCATTGTATCATCTTTAATCTTAACTTATGTTTGAGCCTTCTTATTTCCTTTTTGTTTATGTTAATATTCTATATCGTTCTTTGTCACCTTTATTTTCTTTTGGGTTGACCAGCATTTAAATCTTAGTTGTAAATATAGAGTAAATATAAGCAGGGATTTTAGCGTGGCAATGATGGAGTCACGTATGACGTTGGAATTGTAAATCAATTGACCTTGCTAACTTGTACAGTATCTGCATCAAAATTTCACATCATAGCAGTCGCTTTTCTTGTCTTAGAACTGCATGGTTTGTCCCTGTATTAAATTCAGTATGTTATGATCATTGAAGAAGGTTCAATACTTGATATCTTTGCTAATTTCAACAAGTGAAACGCCGGGAAAAGAGAAATCTATTATTTTTTTAAGAATTAACAAACTTCTCCAGTAATTAAGTATTTATAATCCTCGCCAACATGAAAGACAAAAATGGAGTTTATAATCACTAAAATTCAACCATAGCTTAAGCAATTAAATGAGATGTTGAGGTGGACCTAGGCATATTGCATGTTTGTTCCTGTGCTCTTTTATGTCGGGTGCATTGTTTATTTTTCTTAGACGGTAAACATAGATTATATAATGATTATGTTGCTAGCTAGGGATGTTCATGATTCGGTTTGGGTCCTTTTTGTTTTTAAGGAGAAAGAGAAAATACTGCATATACAACTTCAACACTATTGCCCGTCGATGGACCAAAAGCATTTAGTGTCTCCCAATGTCTATACTGGTGTTTGGTTATGCTACTACCATTGCTAGGGTGGTTATTTGATTTTGGAAAAAAGTATTACACGACGCTATTCAAACAAGACAATGAAATATTTGGCTACATATATTGGTTTATTGAAACATGAGTTCTTGTGATAAAATACTCTTATGTCATACTACTACTTAACACATACTCAAAAAAGAGAGGAGAATATAAAATAAATATAGGGTTAGAGAGAGTAGGGTTAGGTGGACTCTAAAAATGGCGGCACTGGTCCATTAAACTGGCGGCTCGCCTGCTTTTCCGATCCATAATAATAAGGCCCAATATCTAATCAGTACCGCCCACATTTTTAACACACTCCACTCTCTCAGCAAAAATTAGCAATCTCCGAAGCTTTCTTCAATGGCGGCTTCATCAACTCTTTCCAGTTCCATCACCACCTTCAAACTGTCTACGTGCCAACCACGCGCTCTTTATTACCGCCTCCGTCAAACTCCCTTCAATTTTCTCCAATAACCCTTTCAATCCTTTAATTTCTCATTTTGGCCCAACTCCCAAAAACCCCACCGTCGTACCCCTCCGTTGTTCCGCCGGCTCTGCCATACTGGAAACCACCACCACGACCGCCACCATATTCCACGGCCTCTGCTACATCGTTTGGGACAATATCGACACTGAACAAATCATCCCCGCGGAATACCTAACCCTAGTCCCGTCAAACCCAGACGAGTACAACAAACTCGGGTCTTACACGCTGTGCGGACTCCCTTCATCATACCGAACCCGTTTCGTCGACCCGGATGAATTCACATCAAAGTACTCCCTCATCATTGGCGGCGACAACTTCGGGTGCGGGTCACCGCGTGAGCACTCCCCGGTTGCTTTAGGAGCCGCGGGCGTGGCGACGGTGGTGGCAGAGTCGTATGCGAGGATTTTCTTCAGGAATTCGGTTGCAACAGGCGAAGTTTATCCGCTTGAATCGGAAGTGAGGATTTGTGAGGAGTGTAAGACGGGTGATGTGGTGACGGTTGAGCTAGGAGAGAGTAGGTTGATTAATCATATGACCGGAAAAGAGTATAAATTGAAGCCAATTGGTGATGCTGGTCCTGTCATTGAAGCTGGTGGCATTTTTGCTTATGCAAGAAAGGCTGGAATGATTCCTTCCAGATGATTGCATAATAAATATGGTGTTTGTTGTATTATTTGGACAAAAAAATAGCACCTTTAAAAAGGTGTCTTCTATTCTGTTATGCCTATTTTAGTACAATTCAATGGATAAACAACATCTGAATTCCAAAATAGTTGGGTTGATTATATGATCCTCAGGGATTCGTCATACTAATTCATTATAATTAGATTGTTTTTGTGTTTGCTGTCAACTTATCATTGTTCTCCTTTATCCGAGCTAGAGACCGCATTGCTTTGTGACAATGGCGATGTAATGTTTTATCAGAAGAAGAAAAAAGAAAAGATGTAGGCTGTGTTATGGTGGTTGCTTTATGATTTGGGAAGAAGAATCAGTTATCCTAAAAGGGTATGTTAGAATGTTTTCTTATGCCTATATCAGAATCATACTTGAAAGATGTTTGTCACTATGGCAACTTGTACTTTGAAGAGACCCAAGAGCCTTACTTTGCTATACTTTGCTAGATCTTTCATGTTACTAAATTTCAAGGGTTCAACTCATATTTGGCCTTATGCATGTCTCACACAATTCCTTCCCCGTCTTCCTCAAATTGTCTTAACAAAGGAACCTGGTCTTTTTATAAAGACCTTCAAAATTACAATTTAGTCCTACAGAAACTTAGAGAATGGTTCCTCAATAATCTTACAAGGAAAATAAAACTAACTTTTACTATCTATAATGATTATATTTAGGTGACAATCAGGCAAACACACTATAAAGTAATTGTATCTTCTAAGGAAATTAGTGACTGCCTGATGATTAATAAGGTTTGAACTACATCGAAGGTCGTCCTTGACCAGTAATCAATGTTTAGATGAAACTAGAGTTGATATGAGGAACTGCCAAGTAAAATAACTGCTGACATATTATATCAAATAAAAGTCAAGTTCTGTTGACATTGGATTCTTAAGAGTAGAGCAGCATTACTTGAGATGGTTTGAAAGGGGTTGGGAAATTGACTGGGATATGATTAGCGGATCTTACTAGGGATGAGCAAAAACAATCATCGAGATAGTTCGCTATGTTTCAAAAAAATGTTTTTTGGTTGATAAAGTTGGGGTAAGATCCACTGAAGTGGTAGCCTTAACCGCGGATGTGTGTGGCAACAGGTAAAGCCCGAAGGCTGTTCCCGACTTCCTGTCCCTATTGGGGGAGATGCCAACCATCTCTTCTTTCTACGAACACACATTTGACGTTCCAAATATAATGCTTGAATCTTCTGCATTCAATACTAGAAATACCATCATTTTGGTCTAGGAGCCGTTGACAACATGAAGATTTTGATTCAGGAGTTTCTGTGTCATGTAATTTTATCCCCGTAGATATTAACTTACATAGTTTGCCTCGCAATGATCGACGGACCTACATGATGCACATCGTTTGTTGGTTGATCCTGTAAGTTGATTTTTCTGCTTATCCCAGGTTCTAAGTTTGAAATTTTGTGTCTCTTGTCTTGCACCGATTCACACTGTTGCCCCACACAACCCTGAGACTCTAAATTGCTCGTTCCTGGCATCATCTCTTATGTTGTTTTCTTTGTCACCTTATATCATGTGGACTTTCCTCCTTTTCCTTCACAATGAAAGCAAGTTTCGTGGACCTATAAGTATATCCTCCTCTTTTTAGACTTAATCCTGATCTTTTGGAACTTCAGTTATACTGCACGTTTCTGGTGCTTTCTTCCATTAGAATGTCTGAGATCCAAATTGCATTCAATAACCAATGTATGTAGTGTCTACATTTATGCTAATAGCATAATTACTTTGGCACTCTACTAATGATTGAAACATTATCCAATGAGAAATGTAATTTATTATCTACGATCCTCTGGCTTTGAGTAGTTCTTTTATGCAAATAATCCAACTTGAGACCTTTGTTCATCTCTGTAATTTGGTTTCCGTGGCATGTTGTTCTGACCATGTTTATGCAATTACAGAATGATAATCTGACAATGGCTGTTCTAACGGGGCCAGGTATTGTCTTCGTCCAAAGCATGCTTTTTCACAGGCTTTCTCAATGCATTGCTAGGTAAATGTCCTAGCAGCACCAACAAGTGGAACTAGTTGAATTATTGGACAGCCTTCCTGTCAGTTAAACTCTAGCTTTGGAGAAAATTGATCAGTTGTTTTGATTCTCTGTTGCAGGGCGGTAACATCTCCAAACATGAGGGACAATCCAAAATTCTTCCTTCAGATAACAATATTTTTCTTTATAGCATATGTTGTCATTGTATCATCTTTAATCTTAACTTATGTTTGAGTCTTCTTATTTCCTTTTTGTTTCTGTTAATATTCTATATCGTTCTTTGTCACCTTTATTTTCTTTTGGATTGACCAGCATTTAAATCTTAGTTGCAAATATAGAGTAAATATAAGCAGGGATTTTAGCGTGGCAATGATGGAGTCATGTATGACGTTGGAATTGTAAATCAATTGACCTTGCTAACTTGTACAGTATCTGCATCAAAATTTCACATCATAGCAGTCGCTTTTCTTGTCTTAGAACTGCATGGTTTGTCCCTGTATTAAATTCAGTATGTTATGGATCATTGAAGAAGGTTCAATACTTGATATCTTTGCTAATTGCTACAAGTGAAAAGCCGGAAAAAGAGAAATCTATTATTTTTTGTAAGAATTAACAAACTTCTCAAGTAATTAAGTATTTATAATCCTCGCCTACATGAAAGACAAAAATGGAGTTTATAATCACTAAAATTCAACCATAGCTTAAGCAGTTAAATGAGATGTTGAGGTGGACCTAGGCATATTACATGTTTGTTCCTGCGCTCTTTTATGTCGGATGCACTGTTACTTTTCTTAGACGGTATACATAAATTATATACTGATTATGTTGCTAGCTAGGGATGTTCATGATTCGGTTTGGGTCCTTTTTGTTTTTAAGGAGAAAGAAAAAATACTGCATATACAACTTCAACACTATTGCCCGTCGATGGACCAAAAGCATTTAGTGTCTCCCAATGTCTATACTGGTGTTTGGTTATGCTACTACCATTGCTAGGGTGGTTATTTGGTTTTGGAAAAAAGTATTCCACGATGCTATTCAAACAAGACTTTGAAATATTTGGCTACATATATTGGTTTATTGAAACATGAGTTCTTGTGATAAAATACTCTTATGTCCTACTACTACTTAACACATACTCAAAAAAGAGAGGAGAATATTAAATAAATATAGGGTTAGAGAGAGTAGGGTTAGGTGGACTCTAAAAATGGCGGCACTGGTCCATTAAACTGGCGGCTCGCCTGCTTTTCCGATCCATAAAAATAAGGCCCAATATCTAATAAGTGCTGCCCACATTTGTAACACACTCCACTCTCTCAGCAAAAATTAGCAATCTCCGAAGCTTTCTTCTATGGCGGCTTCATCAACTCTTTCCAGTTCCATCACCACCTTCAAACTGTCTCCGTGCCAACCACGCGCTTCCTCTATTACCGCCTCCATTAAACTCCCTTCAATTTTCTCCAATAACCCTTTCCATCATTTAATTTCTCATTTTGGCCCAACTCCCAAAACCCCAGCGTCGCACCCCTCTGTTGTTCCGCCGCCTTCGCCACACGAAAACCGCCACCACGACCGTCACCACATTCCACTGCCTCTGCTAAGTCGTCGGGGACAATATCGACACTGACCAAATCATCCCCGCAGAATACCTAACCCTAGTCTCGCCAAACCTAGACGGGTACAAAAAACTCATGTCCTACGCGTTGTGCGGACTCCCTTCATCATACCAAAACCGTTTTGTCGACTCGGATGAATTCACATCCAAGTACTCCCTCATCATAGGCGGCAACAACTTCGGGTGCGGGTCATCGCGTGAGCACGCCCCGGTTGCTTTAGGAGCCGCGGGCGTGGCGACGGTGGTGGCAGAGTCGTAAGCGAGGATTTTCTTCAGGAATTCAGTTGCGACATGCGAAGTTTATCCGCTTGAATCTGAAGTGAGGATTTGTGAGGAGTGTAAGACGGGTGATGTGGTGACTGTTGAGCTAGGAGAGAGTAGGTTGATTAATCGTACGACTGTCACACCTCTTTTTTACACACTTACCCTGAGGGATAAATGTATAAGGGAGTTTTTCCATTTAAAGTGACATTATTCGAAATGGGATTATTTATTTATTTAGAGTCTCCACTTGGGATAGGATTGAATTTTGGTGTCCCAAGTCATCGGTTTAACTTGAATCCCAAATCGAGGAAAATTTTCGACTTCCCAATTGGAGTCTGCGAACCAGAAATTCTGAATAAGGAATTCTGTTGACCCGAGGGAAGGTGTTAGGCACCCTCGGATCCCGTGGTTCTAGCATGGTCGCTTAAAATATTATATTTGGCTAAAATCTAATTTTATACATGTTCAAACCTATAGTGCAATTTTAGAATTATTTAACCGCCTTTAGTTAAAAAAAATTTAGAAAATGAACGTCGTTTAAAAACGTATTTTTGGATCACGTCACATGAAATGCACCCGGATCCTCGACACATTCTTATTCAACGTTTTGGGATTTGGATTTGGGTTTCATGAAATGCACACCCGTATTTAGGAAGGTAAAATTATTTAAAGCGCGCCTAAAACGACTAACGTGTTATTATCTTTGCGGGAGGCCGTGAAATTCGCTAAACGGCACGCCCCGAATTCTAAGTATTATTAATTAAACATTTAATGAGGGCCCCGCGATTTGTGCATTTTGTTTGGCGAGGCTCATCTCCATTTATTATTTAATGGCTAACCTAAAGAAAGCTAAGATTTTCTATTTGTTTGTCTCTAAAAGGGCCTAATTAATTTATATTTATAAATTCGGGTCTCGGGTTCAAGTCCGAATTCAAACAAAAGGGGAAAACCCTCCTAATTTGAACCCGCTACTTAACTCGAGAACCTAAATTTTATTTGCAAATCAATCCCCATATTCCTAATATAGTTTAAAGGATTTTTGGACTTAACAATTTTGGGCCTTGAACGTTAGCCCAGGATTTGTAAATGTCGCCGTCTGGCAACTGGGCTTCAGTGTGAGCCCAATTTGCACGAGACTCCATCAATGGGCAAATGGGCAAATATCAGTTCATAAATTCTGGGTTGATTCTTGTATAACTGGGCTGTTCTTCTAGGTCCAGAATCGAATTCAAACAAGTTTTGGATTTTAACACAGCAGGTAACACTTCAAACTTACAATTACTTACTTTAAACTATACAATTACTACACTTCAGTCAAAACTTCAGTCAAAAGGATTTCATACTAATCGAATGCCAACTGATACAACAGGACTTTATACAATTACTTATGAGTTCATATGACATTTAAATATAGGATTTCAAACTGATGTTTAACAAAGCTGGTTCTAAACTTTAAAGACTATGACTATGCGTTACCATTTAATCCAGCACATGAAGCTTCTACGATCAGTTTCAGCCAGATTGAATTTATTATCACTAAATACTACGCTTCATCAATAATGTCCAAACAGTCTAGGATAGTCTAACAACAGTCTAAAATAGTCCAGGAACAATCCAGATTATACAGCCCAGGGTTCATGTGCACATGAATTAAAATCAAATCATATTAAACTCTAATATCTATTTAGCTATTACTACATAACAATCCAAGCAAACACAATTCAGGAATCAAATCTCTTTCATTTCATCTCCACTTCCAAGTTACATCAAGCCAAATTCGAGTGTGTACCTGAGTATCAAATCAACAAGGAGAAATAGTAGTCAGCAGCAGTTGGCAACAAACAGCAAGTTCAGACAGCAATTCACAGCAGCAGGAATCAATTTGGATTTAATTGGAACCCAGGAAAACGATATTGCACCAAATCAGAACCAATTTCAGCTAATACAACACCCAAACAGCTTGAACAACACCCAAAATGACTTGAAATTGAAGCTGGAAACAATAGGGAATCAGATGAAAACTAGCTTGCAATCAAACTCAAAATTTTGAGGCAACAGTATTTGTTTTTAGAATTTTCTACTGGATTTTTGTATGTTTTTGGATTTTTGACAGGAATTAAGATCTAGAAGAAAATTTGAACTATAGAAATGCAGATTTTTAACTTCCTTAGGTTTTGAAATTCAAATTTAAACTTCAGAACTTCAGAATGGGATTCGGAGGGAAGATTAAAAGCAGGAATGTTTTTAGGGAATTTTTTAGAGTCTAAACTTTTTTTTTGTGGGGATTTTTCAGATTGTCAAAACTTTTTTTTGGGGGGGGGGGGGGGATTTTTCAGATTGTTCAAAACTTAGCTTGCAAGGCAGGGTATACTGCCTTTTATAGGCAAATATTAGGGAAACTTTCAAATTTTGTCCTTTACACCTTAGTCCCTTATTAATTTTCAGTTTTTTAGCTTAAAGTCCTTAAGGGACTGACTTGTTACCCAAGTTATACCACTAAATTTCTGAAACTACAATTGAGGCCCTATTTTAGAAGCTTCTAGAATATTCTAGTTTGTTAATGCAAGATTCCTTTTATTTAAAAGCCTATACTACCCTTGAATTAGTTCTGAATTACTAACTAATGTTAACTAATCCCCAGCCCTTTGAACTCGATCAAAAAGTGACCACAGTTAACTAAAAGCCCTGGAGTGTTCAGCTATAACCAAACAAATCTAATTATAATAGAAAACCTAAAAATTGAACTAATCAATCAAAATTGGAATTTAACTCTAATTAACACTAATGTCCTAAGGCTAAAAAAATTAAAACAATAAACTGACAACTAACAGCAAACAAGTAAAAATTAAAACTAAAGTAAAATTAACAACATCAAAAATCATACATCATATAATCGAATTCAAAAATTTAAACTACACTATGGTAATCAGAACCTTAGGTTAAAAACTAAAAATGATAAAAAAAAACAAACAGTGGAACAGGAATAAGAATCATGAATCAAACAGAAAACAGAAGAAAAAATAAATACCTCGCAAATTGACTCAAACTTGAATCTGCCAGGTTTTCTTGGCATTATTTGGACTATAATCGTCCTTAATTATGTGTTTTCATGAGAAAACACATAATTAGGGGCTATTATAGCCCAGAACCCATTAATTACCCAATTTGCAAAACTAGGGTTCCTGGTCCAATTTCGATCTAAAATTCGAGGAGCTTAGGGAAGATTCGAATGGCAATGGGTTGTGGATTCGAGATGAGAAGGTCATGGTGGTCAAGGGGTGTGAATTTGGGGTCGTTTGGATGAGTCAGGGGTAAACCGCCTTTCTTTGATTCAATATTTGAGACGTTTGGCCGGGATTTGAGGGAAAAGGGGTTTGGATTTGGAAAGGGGAAGAGGATAGGAAGCTATGGTGTATTTTTGGTGAGGTTTGGAGGGCGGCGCCGCCGTGGGCGGCGGAGGCGGCGTCCACAAATTTGGTTATTCGAACAGTTCAGCAGAAATTTGGGGAAAACAAAGGTTGAATTCGTGACGGGAAGGACGAGAAGGTACTATGGTGTAAATTTGGAGTTGATCGGAGCTTCGCCGCCGGCGGAGATGATTTTCGGTGGCGGTTTGCGGCGGAAGGTGGTGAGGAATTAGGGTTTAAGTGTTGGGGTCTCTGAGAGACGGACAGGGGGGGGGTAGGCATCCGACACTAATATATTTAAATTTCCTTAGTTCCTGACCGTAGGATCAAAGATCCTCGACGGCCAGGATTAATTCCTATTAAACGACGTCGTTTTGTTACAAGGGGGCTGGACCGGGTTTTCTGAGGCGGGTTGGGCTAATTTGGCATGGATTTGGGGTTTGGGCTCGAGTTTGTGGCCCAAGACTGGTGGCCTGATTGCCCTTTCCTTCATTCCATTTTCTTTTTTTTTGTTGGCTTTCCTCTCTTTTCTTTCTTTATTTTGGATTTCATTAAGTACAAAATATAGCCAAAACCTGGTTTAATTCTAAAATTAGACTAATTAATTCTCAACATTTAAACAAATCCTAATTTAAAAAGGAAACTTAAGGAAAAATCAAAAATTGAAAGTAAAACAATATAAAGGACTATTTTAATTATTTTCTCCTATTTTCAATGACGTTAATTAACTAATAAAACTAAAAATATAAAATTGAGTCCTAAATGCAAAGGTACTATATTTTTTGTAATTTTTATGAATTATATCAACTAAAAATGTACACAAAATGCAAACAAACACGAAATCACGCAATTAATTCCTAAAATTCAAATAATAAAAGAAAAATCCTAATTCTAATGAATTTTATAGGAGTAATTCGAGCGCGGCAAAAATCACGTGCTCACAGCTGCCCCTCTTTGCTCGAAGACACGAAGGGTTTTCGGGCAAAGATAAATGAGCAATATGAGGGATTTTTGCCTGCTCGGCACTCCAGGAGAAGCATTTTGAAAACCGTCTGACTGAACCCTGCTTCAAAGGTTGCCTACATATCCTTGGCTATAAAGGAATTAGGTCAGTGTAGTTCTGGAAGATTTGGTAGCTGGGACTACCAGGAGCTGTGAATTTCACTGCTGTTGTTGCTGCTGCTTGTTGACCTCCTTATTACACCAAAAGGAAAATCAAAGCTAAACTAGCTATGCCTATCAACTATGAGTTATAAGATTCCTATCTATAATTCTCTTGAAGCTTGATCTTGAGTCTGAGCTGATTTGGCTGTGGACTTCGATCTGAATCTTGATGCTCGCAAGTTGTAGGTGTTTACTTCTTCATGCAGCATTGGGTCAAAAACAGGATCAGCGGAGCTTGTGACTTCAATCAGATTTTGAGAATTCCGCACCCTTGCTTGCTTCACTTTTGAGTTCATTTCTTTTTGTTCTTTTCTTTATTCTGGATTGAGACTCATTCCATTGGTCATCTTGCACCTTGTGTCTTGAGATCGAACTGCGTAAGATACCAAAACAAACGAACGAAATTTTTTTGCCCCAGTTTTCACTAGGAAAATTTCGTGATTTAGTTGTGACACATATCTAAGCAATCAAATCAGGATTGTGTAGGGAGACCCTCGGTTTTTGGCCGGGATTTGGGAAGAAAAAGCTCCTCGGTTTTTTGGCCGGGAGATCCTCGGTTTTTTGGCCGGGATTTGGAAAGAAAAAGCTCCTCGGTTTTTTGGCCGGGAGATCCTCGGTTTTTTGGCCGAGAGATTTAAGGAATGGGATCCTATGCTACCATGATTTGTTTTTCTTTTGGGATTTTCATTTCATTTTTTTTCTTTATATGTTTTCCTTTTTATTTAGCAAAACGCATGAAAGAATTTGGGGGGGGGGGGGGGGCCTTCCTTTTTGGTTGTTTTCCTGCTGCAAAGCTGTTTCAGCGCTTGCGCATTTCATTTCTTTTGAGTTGCACCTGCTTCTTGCACGGTTGCTCTGAATAAGACCTGTTTCCAACAAAGAACAATTTATTAGTTTGAAACGGTGGTTGGTTTTGTGGCCTTGATCATCCCAATCGCTTGATCCCGGCCCCCTTTCTGTTGAGAACTTTGCTGCTTGTTGGCTTTAAGGGCGAATCTCTTTTCAAACCGACCGGGTTCAACTCTCAGGATTTCATTATGACTCGCCCGTGTGGGCTCTGGCCTTTTCACTTTATTCTGCCCTTGTCTTTGATTTTCTTTCTCTTCCAATGTCTTTGCTTCAAAAGCATCAACCACTATGGTCAGTCGGGATTGGCCTGACGCACTCGCTGAGGCTGGGCATTTTCTTCGACTCGGACCAGGCGAAACCTTGTGAAGCCGGTCCTGCCACCTTTTCTTTGTAATAGTTACGGAATCAGAGCTAAACCGAAAGGGATTCAAAGAAAAAGTATGCAAAAGGCAAGCATATGAGTTTAAAGAGAAGCGTCCCTTTCGGGGGAAAAGAAGGACTCATCTGGGGTGCTTGCTGGCTTCAAATGAACATGACATGCTTCTTGGACTGGACGCCCGACCCACACAAACTTTCCAACTTCCATTGTTTCGCATTTCAAAATCAAGGAACCTTGCCAGGACTCTTTCAGTGATGAGATGTCTTCTTTTCGGCCGACAGCGCCTTTTGTGGGGTTTCGCCAATCGACCTCTCTCATTTCTCTTCTCACCGTCGCCCGATAGTGCTCTTTGCGAGTTTTCACTAAGCGGACTCTCTCATTTTTAGTTTCTCTACTTACCATCGTCTTATGGTGCCCGAAGGTTTTCACCGATAAGACTATCTCATTTTATTTCTCTCAATTTGAATTGTATCAGATTCCAACAATGACGTTTTCCACTTCCATGCCTTTGTCAATTGATCGGAAGGAATTGGACAAGGTTTTGGGGTAAAAAGGATTTTGGGCGGAACTACAACTTTGGAACCATTTTGGCGGATTCATGGCCGAACCATTATATCATCTGCCCCAGTTTCATCTTTTGGGGAAATTGGGATTTTTGTTTTGGTGTGACTGAACCTCAGCGAGAGGCTGCCTACGTATCCTTTCGGAATCAAGTCAAACGTAGTTCAGGCAAAACATTTGATTTTGTTGTTTTTGTTTTTTTTTTCTTTTCCTTTTTCTTTTCATCATATGTTTTCTTTTCTTTTCTTTTTTTTTCTTTTCATCATATTTTCTTTTTCTTCTTTTTCTTTTCATTTTTTTTTCCGATAATACTTCCGGGTTCCAAAGAGGGTAGCCAAAGAAAGGTAACCGGCTCAAATGGGTTTACGAAGGGTTAATAGTGTTTGGATAGCGAGAAGAAAAGCCTTCGTCATCTCAATTGCACAAAAGTCATCATCGCAGGAGGCCTAGACATAGTACCTTTTGACTGCATCTGCATTGACTACTGTTTCACGGTCATTTCCTTCGATATCTCCCAGATACAGTGCTCCTCTTGGCAATATCTTTCGAATTATGTATGGACCTTTCCAATTAGGGGGCAAACTTTCCTTTTGCTTCCTAGTGATGAGGGAGAATGCGTCTGAGCACAAGCTGTCCCACTTCAAAATTCCTGGGACGCACTTTCTTGTTATAAGCGCGTGCCATTCTTTATTGGTATAACTGCCCGTGACAAACTGCGGCCATCCGTTTTTCATCAATTAATGACAACTGCTCTAGCCGGGTCTTAACCCACTCACTGTCCTCAATCTCCGCTTCAACAATTATCCGGAGTGAAGGAATTTCTACTTCTGCAGGTATGACAGCTTCAGTTCCGTAAACCAATAAGTACGGGGTCGCTCCGATTGATGTACAGACTGTGGTACGATACCCGAATAATGCAAAGGGCAGCTTTTCATGCCATTGCCGGGAGCTTTGTATCATCTTTCTCAAAATCTTCTTGATGTTCTTATTTGCTGCTTCAACGGCACCATTGGCTTTTGGCCGATAGGGAGTAGAGTTTCTATGCGTTATCTTGAATTGTTCGCATACCTCTCCCATTAGACGACTGTTCAAGTTCACAGCATTGTCGGTAATGATAGTTGTAGGAATGCCAAAGCGGCAAATGAGATTGGAGTGCACAAAGTCTACCACAACTTTCTTGGAGACCGACTTGAGAGTGATGGCCTCAACCCATTTTGTAAAATAGTCAATTGCCACCAATATGAATCTATGCCCATTCGAAGCTTTCGGCTCGATCGGCCCAATGACATCCATACCCCAAGCAACTAATGGCCAAGGTGCTGACATCGGATGAAGCTCTGTTGGAGGTGCATGAATCAAATCACCGTGCACCTGACATTGATGGCATCTTCGAACAAAGTTGAAGCAGTCCTTTTCCATAGTTATCCAGTAGTACCCTGCTCGCAAAATTTTCTTTGCCAACACATAACCATTCATATGAGGTCCGCATACTCCCGCGTGTACTTCATGCATAATTCTTCCGGCTTCCTCGGCATCAACACATCTTAGCAAGTTGAGGTCCGGGGTCCTTTTATACAAAACATCACCGCTTAAGAAGAAACCACTCACATGTCGTCTAATGGTTCTCTTCTGATCTCCAGTGGCTTGCTCGGGGTATTCTTGTGTTTTCAGAAATCTCTTGATATCATGATACCAAGGCTGAATGCTGGGTTCCGCCTCGACCGCATTACAATACCCGTGCTTTTCTTTGATTTGAATCTCCAGAGGGTCAATATGGGCATTGACTGGGTAGGGCAGCATTGAAGCTAGAGTGGCGAGTGCATCGGCTAGTTCATTGTGACATTGAGGCATATACCTGAACTCTATCGACTTGAAGCGCTTGGTGAGATCTTCCACATGCTGTCGATAGGGAATGAGCTTAACATCTCGAGTCTCCCACTCTCCCTGGGCTTGCCGGATAATCAAATCAGAGTCCCCCATGATCAATAAATCTTCAACATCTTGGTCAGTTGCCATATTCATGCCTATGATGCAGGCTTCGTACTCAGCCGTATTGTTTGTGCAGAAGAATCGGAGCCTAGCTGTAGCTGGGTAGTGCTGACCATTGGGTGATATCAAGATTGCCCCAATGCCTACACCTCTTGCATTTACTGCTCCGTCAAAGAACATTTTCCAAGCACGAGTGTCCTCAGAAATGGCTTCTACTGAATTTACCTCCTCATCTGGGAAATATGTGCTCAATGGTTGATATTCCTCGTCAACCGGGTTTTCAGCCAAATGATCTGCCAACGCCTGGGCCTTCATTGCCGTGCGAGTAACGTAGACTATGTCAAATTCAGTGAGCAAGATTTGCCATTTTGCCAGTCTCCCAGTGGGCATCGGTTTCTGGAATATGTACTTCAAAGGATCCAACCTGGTTATGAGATAGGTGGTGTGGGCTTGAAGATAGTGTCTCAATTTTTGAGCGACCCACGTCAGAGCACAGCATGTTCTCTCCAACAAAGTGTATTTGGCCTCGTAGCTGGTGAACTTCTTGCTCAGATAGTAAATTGCCTGCTCTTTCCTGCCGGTTATATCATGCTGCCCAAGAACACAGCCAAAAGAATTTTCCAACACTGTCAGATACAAGAAGAGAGGTCGCCCATGCTCCGGTGGGACCAATACTGGAGGATTTGACAAATATTCCTTGATTTTGTCGAAGGCCTCTTGACATTCGGATGTCCATTTGATTGCCGCATCTTTCTTCAACAGTTTGAATATGGGCTCACAGGTGGTAGTTAGTTGAGCGATGAACCGACTGATATAGTTTAACCTGCCCAATAAGCTCATCACATCCTTCTTAGTTCTTGGAGGAGGTAAATCTCGAATGGCCTTTATCTTTGTTGGATCTAACTCAATACCTCTCCTGCTGACTATGAAACCCAGGAGCTTGCCTGATGGGACTCCGAAGGCACATTTAGCTAGATTCAACTTCAGATCATACTTGCACAGCCGTTCGAAGAACTTTCTCAAATCTCGAACGTGGTCACTCTGAGTTCGGGACTTAATGATTACATCATCCACATACACCTCTATTTCTTGATGCATCATATCGTGGAAAATGGTGGTCATGGCTCTCATGTAGGTTGCCCCGGCATTCTTCAGCCCAAATGGCATGACCCGATAACAGTAGGTACCCCAGGGTGTAGTGAAAGCTGTCTTCTCGGCATCTTCTTCATCCATCAACACCTGGTGATATCCTGCGAAATAATCCACGAAGGACTGTATTTCATGTTTGGCGCAGTTATCAACAAGGATGTGAATGTTAGGCAACGGGATATTGTCTTTGGGACTTGCCCTATTCAAATCTCGGTAGTCCACACACACCCGGTTTTTCCCATCCTTCTTTGGCACTGGAACCACATTGGCTAGCCATGTAGTATATCGGACCACTCGGATTACCCCCGCCTTCAGCTGTTTTGTGATTTCTTCTTTCATCTTATCACTGATATCAGTTTTAAAATTTCTTTGCTTTTGCTGTACTGGAGGACAATCAGGGTAAATTGGCAATTTGTGCACCACTAGATCCACACTCAGTCCTGGCATGTCGTCATACGACCAAGCAAACACATCTTTAAATTCGAACAGGAGTTGGATTATTGCATCTCGGGTTTGCTCATCTGTGTGAATGCTTATTTTGGTTTCCCTTATTTCTTCGGCAGCTCCCAAATTAACCGGTTCAGTGTCATTCAGATTTGGCTTAGGTTTTTTCTCAAATTGTTCCAATTCTCGATTTGTTTCCCTAAAAGCCTCTTCTTCATCATATTCTGGTTCTTGATTCATTATTTCACAATTAGACAGCGTGTTTGAGTCTGGGCATGAAGTCCGCAAGCATGTCATGTTATTTAAAGCCGCATTATTATAACTGAAAAGAGAAGATGAAAAGGGAAAAATAACAAAATTAGAAAGAATAAAGAGAAAAATGGACGATGAAATATTGATTTCATTTCTTGGAATTGGAAAGACAACAGGGTTTACATTCAGGAATTTAAAGACAAGAAACTAGAAGAAACATCCGAGTTACACCCTGAAATAACTCGGGATGCAAAAAAGGTGACAGGGCTAGTCTACCGGGACTCCCGCCTGATCAGGAATGGCGTAGCCTTCCAGTTTTGGAGTTTAGCATCTGGTCCCATGTAGAGCACCTCAGCGGTGCTAGTCCCTTACCCTGGCTGAACCATGTTGGTTTCATAAAGCATTTGCCTCATAGCTCCACATATATCTTCGATTTCCTCAGCTGTGAACACCTCATCGTCCTCTTCTTTGCCATACTTGGGCTTGACAAAAGTATCATAGAGAGGTGGCAATGGTTGTGGTAGAACCCATCCTTCTTTCTTTCTTTCCTCATCCCATTTCTCATCATCTGGGGTAGGGTGGAAGCCTATCCTGAAAAACTTTTCTGCTGTGGGTAGAGTTACCGGCTCGGATATTCCTTGTAAAGCTTTTACCAACCCTTTTCCTGGTTTGAAACCGTGTCTAATCATTTTTCTGGCCACCATGATTGAAGCATTAGACAGGAAAGGCTGAGGACAAGGATTTCCCTCCTCGTGCTGATCTGCCACCACAATTTCAAAGGCTTGATAAACAATATGCTCACTTCCTTCCCTCGCCTCCAAGCATGGGATAGATGGGTCATGATAAATGGACTGCTCGTCTTCTCCGTGGACCACGATTTCCTGATCATCATATTCGAATTTCATCATTTGGTGGAGGGTGGAGGGCACGGCTCCCGCAGCATGTATCCAAGGCCTTCCCAGAAGAAAATTGTAAGATGTATCCATGTCCAATACCTGGAAAGTCACCTCGAAATCCACCGGGCCTATGGTTAATATCAAATCAATTTCACCGATGGTATCCCTCTTAATGCCATCAAAAGCTCTCACACAAACGTTATTAGGACGAATCCTTCCCATCCCGATTTCCATTCTTTGCAATGTGGAGAGTGGGCAGATGTCAACTCCCGAGCCTCCATCCACCATGACTCGCTTGACATAATAACCTTCACACTTGACAGTCAGATGCAAGGCTTTGTTGTGAGCTGCGCCTTCCGGAGGCAAGTCATTTTTACTAAAAGAGAGTTGATTGACGGCGAAGAACCTTTCTGCCATCCTTTCGAGCTGTTCGACTGAAGTTTCAATTGGCACATACGCCTCATTCAAAGTTTTCATTAAGATCTTCTGATGTTCGGGGGATTTCGTCACCAATGATAGCAGGGACACCTGTTCAGGATATTTCCTCAATTGATCCACTGTTTCATAATCGGGCATCTTCATTTTCTGGAAAAAGGCTTCTGCTTCCTCAGCACTCACTGGCTTCTTGGATGAAAAGCGCTTTCGAGCGGCATTGTTTACCTCCTGTACATTTGAATATTTTTCAACAGGGACTGTTCCTGGAAGTTTTCCCAAAATTTCCTTACCTTTGTATGTAACCACTGTTTGCTGGTAGTTCCATGGTACCGCAGAGGGGTCTGTCATTGGCTTTTGTGGTACGCGTCCAATAACCACTGGCTCATTCAGCCGAGGCGGCTTAATTGTCCCCGTACCACATAAGCTCCTTTTGGCACATACATTTGCGTTCCCTTTTTCACTTCAAACTTCCTTGGAGCACTGACAACTAGTGGTTTTTCTTGGCGTCCTCGCGGAACATAGAGAATTCCATTCTTAGGAGGTTCCATCTCTGCTTTTGTTTCAGGTTTCTTCTCAGGCTCAGTTTTGACACTTTTATTCTTCTTCTCCCCTTTCTCTTGCTTCGGGGGTACCTTGGGCTTCTTTTCTGCGTCGGCAATAGCAATTATGGCTTTCAAGGCTGGATCAAGCTCCCTGTCTTCACAAATCATACCGATTACCGGCCCGTTGTTGTGAGCGGGCAACGGATTATTGGTCACATTCGGGGCTTCTTCATCCATCAACACTATTTTCCCTTGTTCGATCAAATCTTCCACAACTTTCTTAAATGTCCAGCAGTTGTCAGTACTATGCCCTTCAACTCCTGAATGATAGGCACAACGGACACCTCGTTGATAAGCTGGAGATTCCGGGTTCTGCCTGTTTTGGGGGATAGGCTGCAGCAGATTCATCTGAACGAGCTTCGGGAACAGACTGGAGTAGGGTTCACCAATCGGCGTAAAATTTGGACGTCTGGGTGGTTCCCGAGGGCGGAAGTTATTTTGCGGTGGTCGGGGATTATATTGGTTCTGGTAAGGAGGTTGGTTTCTTTAGAGTGGAGGTGGATTTCGGTTAACTCTTGGTTGCGGTCGGCCGAAAGGTTGGGCATTCATGACCGCATAAGGTGGGGGAGCGTAAGCCATATCAGTGTGAGTATAGTATGTTGAGGGGTTTTTTTAGAGAACACCGGTCTAGGAGCCCGGTATCTTCTTCCTCCCGATGCTGCCATCGCTATTTCTTCTTTCATTTTGCCTTTGGCCATTCCTCCAGACCTGCCTTGGATGGCTTGGGAGGTTGCTCTTATGGCTGACTGGCTCAAGATTCTACCCGTTTTTAGCCTATTCTCTACCATCTCTCCGATTTTTATTGCCTCTGCGAAAGGCTTGCCCATGGCCGACATCATATTCTGAAAGTAGTCTGCTTCCTGGGCTTGAAGGAAAACAGTGACCATCTCTACCTCATCCATCGGAGGCTTCACTCTTGACGCCTGTTCACGCCACTTAATTGCATATTCGCGGAAACTTTCTGAGGGCTTTTTCTTTAGATTCGCCAAGGAGTTCCTGTCTGGCGCGATGTCTATGTTGTACTGAAATTGTCGAACAAAGTCTCGGGCCAGATCGTCCCAAATATGCCAACGCGAGACATCTTGGTCCATATACCACTCTGAAGCGATGCCAATTAAGCTTTCCCCGAAATATGCCATCAACAATTCTTCTTTGCCACCGGCTCCCCGTAACTGATTGCAATACTTCTTCAGGTGAGCAATGGGGTCACCGTGTCCGTCATACTTCTCAAATTTTGGTGTTTTGAACCCTGACGGCAAATGTACATGCGGGAACATACATAGGTCTGTATAGGAGACACTCTTTTGCCCGCTCAAGCCTTGCATATTTTTTAAGCTCTGCTCGAGGCTTCTCATTCTCTTTTCCATATCATCCTGCTCTGGGGCTTTGGGGGTTTTGTCCTGCCCCGGTGTAAGCTCGTATGGTGGTTGCTGAGAGTAGGTATATTGAGTATAATGAGGAGGGTCAGCCTGAAAGACAGGATTTTGGAATGTGAAAACCGAGGGATCGAAAGCGTGCTTGGGTAGTGATGGTTGTGTGGTGGCGGAGCATGGTGGAGCAGTGAAGATATTGGGAGCAGCTCCAGATGGGAACACCTGGGGGCGCACCTCAGAAGATATTCCTAGGAAGTGAGCAGTTATGGTAGGTTGCCCCAAAGGAGTGTTTGGGTGGCTGAAGGGGACAATAGTACCACCTCCAGATCTAGGGAATAACTCCGGGAATCCGGGAATGGCGCTTGGAGGTTCCTTCGTTGTTCCAAGCATCCCGACATTTCCATCAATCGCAGGCGCAAGNTCCGATTTTCTCAGCTGTAAAAGCTCAGAGGCCGGGTACCCCCG
>NC_031991.1:6189071-6277664 GCF_001879085.1 Nicotiana attenuata
CCCCTTTGTTGATTTTATGGATGATGTTGATAACAATTTTCAAACCAATATAGAAAGCAATCCAGATGGTGCAAGTCACATGGACAATGAACTCTCACCCATTAGTAACAATGAAATGTCACCTACTAGCATCACATCCACATCACCCCCACAACAATCATATTTTTGATAATCCTTCATTCCTAGAGTCATCTCCAGCATCAAGCTCTAATGAACCAGTTCTGAGTATCACTCTCCTCAAACAAATAATCAGAATAATCCCAATCTTAGAACCCAAAGAGAAATCAAAACACCTGCATACCTGAATGGTTACATTCACAATGTACCTAAATTGCATTCAAATAGTTGTATACCATCTCTAAATGCACTATTGTCAAAACATCATTCTATTTCTCCCTAAATATCTTGGGAAGCGAAGAGGACAGGTCTGAAACTCGTTCGATAATCTTCTCCTGAAGGTAGGCATTTCCCCAAGGCACTGATATGATGACTCTCTCAATTACACGTGTTTTAGGCAACTAATGTTTTTATGCACTTAAGGCCAAATAGGTCTGAAGTGCAAATTGTCTAAAACCNNATTAACGAGCTTCGACGAGCCTGAAATAAGACGAGTCAACCCAAAACCGGATATGTAAGCTTGCAAATCATCGTCAAGAAGGATTTTCGATGATTTTATGTTCCCATGAACATACTTCCGAGGACTACACTCGTGAATGTGCATTAGACCCCGAGCTGTGCCTTGAGCTATCTTCAGTCTAGCTGCCCAGGACAATGGTGGCAGGGAATTACCAGGTCCTCCTGCAATGGTAAAAGATAAACATTATGTTGCATCAGAAAATGCGAGAAACAACTAGATTTTGCTTGAAAATACCGAGCATTGAGACAGTGAAGAACCTAAAATTGCAAATAAGGAAAATCTTAAGAGTTTTCTCGCAAAATCAAATACTCCCGGAATATGTACTTGTTCAAGAATTTGTTGAAAAGTGGAAGTATTTACATAATCATAAAAGGGTAACCATATAGCACAATTCATTAAAATTCAATTTTGAAATCCCAAAATACGTATACGACTTGTGAGTTGGGGTCTATTGGAAACAACCTCTGTACCGTCAAGGTAGGGGTAAAGTCTGCGTATACACCAACCTCCCCAGACCCCACTCGTGGGATTATACTGGGTTTGATGTTGTTGTATACGACTTGTGGAACCTCAAGAATAATTTAACAAGTGATTCAAACCACATTTACCTATTACTCTATATTCCTTAGAGTAAACCTTGATGACAACAATTATGAGTTGGATATGGTACGGACCGTTATAATTTGAACTGTGTAAGCAGCTTTTCAGAAAATGATCACTAATAATGAATGGCCCAAAAACATGTGCTTGAAACAATGAAAGAGCTGATAGTAGTCAGAGTAAGAAAAAACAATAAAATAGGTCAGGTGTACCAGAATTGGCTACTTTCTGGAAGTTTAGAGACAAAATTTTCAGTATGAACAAGAGTAATTTCAGAATGTTTATATATTATAAGCTTAAAGCCACATTCAATATCTTAGGCCACATATATTCTGTTCCTCTGGAAGCAGAAAACAAGGGAAAGAAGCCGTAGTGGGAGACCGGAACACAAGAAACAAACAGCAGTTCAAAATGGGGAGTGAAAGCTATGTTGCGCGAAATGCTGCCGCACCCGTCTCGGATCCTCCAAAAATACACTACTTTTGGAGGATCCGACACGTATTCGGCGACATTTTTGGAGAGTCGGAACAACATAGAGTGAAAGCACTCTTTAGAACAAGTGCTACCAAAGGTTGAGGTAGACTAACACTTGCATAGCTGTTTTCCAGAAAACAGAAAAACGTAAATGCTTACGAGTAAGATAAAAACAAATGCAACAAGAAGTGGGACTAGTCTGAAAAAGTAACAGAGTTTTGAAATAATATCAGTGACAACTTGAAAATGACTGTCAATATATATAAAAAGAGAACAAAGAAAATGAACTAAACAACAACAAACTCATTGTATTCCCACAAGTGGGGTCTGTGGAGGATAGTGTGTACACAGACTTTGCCCCTACTAGAACGAATAACGCCCAGCAGAGGGCTCTCTCCATCCAAATTATACGATTATAAAACTAACACTAACTAGCTTTGGCATTTGGAAATTTTTCAATAGCATCTTTAAGTACATCTCGCGTTTCCTTGTTTCAACACTGAAAGACTTGAATTAGGTTGTATACAAGTACTAAAACTAAGTAGATATTGAATTCTTTTTCGACGTAAATGTCACTACAATGCCACCTTGAACGTTGTCTCATGTCTGATCTATCAATAAACCCCTGATGTACACCATGGACCCAGAGTTTATTACATTGTGCAGAGCAGAACAGTTAGTTGCAGACATCTATCTAGCTACCCACAAGTGCATTAATTAACATAATTTTTCTCCAAGAGTGGAACCGTGAATTCAATGTGCAAGCTCACACTTCAGATTTCACCCGAAATGTCCTTATCCTAACAATAAATCATTTGCAATAAAAGGATATATTCTGCATAAATTACTGTGTTCATCATTGCCCTCTCTCTGCTTACTAACCTATTTTGAGTTAAATGGCTGTATTTTTCCCAGTTTCCCCTACAGCATTTTGGATAAGTTCCAATCGTTCACAGTTCGGCATATATTACATGGCAGGCAGCTGTTCTATTCTAATTTATTACTGTGGTCCAAAATATTTGATTTTTTCAGATATCAAGAAGGAATTAACTTCTTTTTTCCAAAGTTGCCTTGGAGTAAATAGCCTAGGAGTATTTATTGTATTTCCAATGAACAAATTAAGGTTAATACTTAATATGGTCAATTTCATTGTTAATATAAAAGGTGAATTCCTTAATATGTTCGAAAACAGCCAAAAAATTCATTAATGTGGACCGGAGGGAGTACTTCCGAAGTACAAACCAGAAACGCTGATAATCAGTTACACCGGAATATTGATTTCGAACTATCACTTCCCGTATTTAGGACAACAAATATTTGTATTTTCTCTTAATAATTCTTCCTTCAACTAAGGAGTTACTCAAAAGATGAAGCCCCTAGGGGCTTTGATATAGTAGTAAGAGTGCAGCGCAATGTGCAGGGTCATTATCCACCGAGTTTCAAACCGTGCATTCTCGGTTATTTGGAAGAAGAAAAAAAGTGGTGTTGAAAAGGTGAGTAGGGAATTTTCAAAACTTAACCTTCAATGAAACCTAGCTAATCACATTAACAAGTTTACCACATTATAATCTAATCATGATCATGCTATTGCAGATGAATTCTAACCTCAATTAAGCAACACAATCATAAACTTAAACAATTCAACATAAGAAAAATGAGTTGAAATTACCATGTAAAGCATTGTGCAAGCTGCCATTGCGGATGAAATCAGTAACCAGCAATTTCTCATCACTTGCATAGTAATAAGCCCTAAGCCTCACCACATTTGGATGTTGTACTTTCCCAATGGCTTCAACCTCCGTCTCAAAGTCCTTGAACCGCCACGTGGCATCCCCCTCGCTCAATCTCCGAACAGCAACCACCGCAGCGCCACCGCCTACCGCTGATCCCCTGCCGCCACCCACCACCACTTTATAAACTATCCCACTCCTACTCTTCCCCACCACATAAGCTGATGCCCTTAACAAATCCTCCAACTCCAACCCAAACCCTTCATCAAACACTACATATTTACCCTTTTGCCCCTCCTCATTCCCCCCATTCCCAACCCCAACCACCTCCTGTGACTGTGACTTCTCCTTATCAAACTTTTCTTTTCCCATTTTGCCCTCATCCAACTTCCATTTTTTCCTCAACACCCACACTGAAACAAACACTACTCCGATCACCACCGATACGCCGGAGATTAAAGAAACCGCCACCGACCCATTTCCAGATTTGTCCTTTTCTACAAACCCTAAATCTTTAGGGTTTTCAAGATTTGGCAAAACACTAGGTTTTTGAGCTTCTGGCTCTGCACATGGTGTCTCCAATGGAAACCCACAAAGTAAAGGGTTCCCTGAAAATGCAGTAGGCCCTTGATTTAACAATGACCCAACTGAAGGTATTTTACCAGTCAAATTATTATGCCTCAAGTCCAAACTCAACGTCACCGGAAACTTACCATAACTCACCGGAACTTCGCCGGAAAATCTGTTATACGAAAGATTCAAAGTCCCAGTGAGCTGAGTAAGCTCAGTTAGCTCCTCAGGAAGTGAACCATTAAGAAAATTAGCAGAAAGATCAAGGTGATTAAGGTTAATAAGTGAAGTAATTTGCTGAGGCAAAAAACCAGTGAAGGCATTGTGTGAAAGATCAAGTGAGTGAAGTGAAGTAGCATTAAAGAGATGAATTGGGATTGGTTTAGAGAAGTTGTTATAAGAAAGAGAGAGAACTGAGAGATTTGAAAGTGCACCAATTTCAGAAGGGATATAGCCAGTAAGATTCTTGGCTGAGAGTGAAATGGAGATGACTTTTTGGTTTTGATCATCACATTTGATTCCATTCCAATGGCATGGTGATGAGTCTGATTCAGACCAAGATGCAAGAAATTCAGTTGGGTCAGAAGAAATAGCTGATTTTAAAGCTAATAATGAAAGTCCATCTGAATTCAGTGCAAAAATAGGAGAGATAGCAAATGTGAAGAAACAAAGAATAACAATTGCTAAAAGCTTTGAAAGATTCATAATGTAAAGCTGTAAAGATTCAATCTTTAATCTCAAGAATGATAAAGATTCCATTTTTATTTTTTTTGCATGGAGAAAACAGCTTCAAGAATGATCAAAGTGGCTAGTTTTGCAACAAGAAGTTGCTACTTTTGCAACAAGAAGTTGGACACACAGTTGATGAGGAAGAAGAAGAAGGCTTGTTTTGAGTTTGAACAAAGATGGGGTGATTTTTGAGGTGTTATTTGCAGCTTTAAGTGATGTAGCTACTGGCTATGAGTATACTGTACATTTGTTGGATTTGAATTTGTTTTGACTAATGTAGGCGCTTATAGGGGGGTTAGTAGTAAATTATAGTATTAAATTATTAAATGGGGGATTGAGGTAATAATATTGGGTTTGTTTTACTATTCACATGTTTCCACCTTGGGATGGGAGATATGGAGTAAAGAACAGGAGAGAAGTATCTGTGATTTAATTCATTCATTGTTTGAACTTGTGGTTTTATTGGTAGGTACAATTATTCAAACTTCCCATTAAATATATGAAGTTTTTGAGTAACTTTTTCTTGATACGCTGTTTCTCTTTTAGATTTTAATTGCAAAAGAATTAAAATAAAACAAAAGGTATATATATATACATAAAAAAAAGGGAATGGAAATGAAGATAGTATAGCAGACCTTTTCAAAGATAATGGGCAGAGTTGATAGATTCCAGAGTGTTTGCCCCGGCTAAGGAGACAAAGAAGTGAAAGTATGTTATATTATTATGAAGTAGATAAATGATAAATTTGAAATTTAAATACAGAGCGAGAATACCAAATCTTCTGATCAAATAATTGGTGTTTTTGCTAGGTACATTTGGGTGTGTTAATCTTTGTTTCACAAAAGAAAAAGAAAAAAAAGCTTCTTTTTTTGCATTTTATATCTCAAATGTCTACTTTTTTTACTCCCAAATTCTAGTATGCAATGTTTTATTACAAACTTGCTTTAGCTCAATCAAAGGATAAATTGCACAAATGATTATATAACTGTGACTTTTTTTCAATGAAGAATAATATTTTTTTTCTTACACAAAACCAAAACCAAAGCTCTAGTGAATGTGCCAAAATTCATGATTTGCTTCGAAATTTAGCTAACATTGCTAAGGAGCAAAGTAAATACTCTAATTCATTTGATTATAAATACCCTGATTCTTTCTCACTATTTAACAATATTGTTATGTAAGATGAAATAAAAACAAGAAAAATATGGAAGTACCTCACAATCTTTTTCATATGGTGGTGTCAGAAAATCATTGAAGAAGAACACACATGCTATGATAAGTTGATACCAACTTTTCAGAAAATATTCCAGCTTCCACTTACAATGGTATTTTCGTAAATATGAGGATTTTATAGTAGTTTGATTCAAATCCAACGGTAAGGACAACCAGTATGAGTCCAATTCACTCTTGACTTGATTCCAACTACACTTGGGTTTGTCTTTTGGTAAGGAAGTAGATAAAGGAGAAACTTGCTCAAACGAATACTTGGATTTCTCCATTACATTTGCTCGTTTACCAATTACCGTATTGGTTATCGGGATTATGAAAGTTATTTATTTTGGAAATATTCATTTGAAAAATAATTTGTTGAGCTGAGCATTGTTTAACCAAAAAAATATATCTTTCGGTCAAAGACTATTTTTAGAAGAAAACGGGCTTCTGATAAGCAAGTTTTGCCTCACTTTCACAATGATATGAACAAGAATAAATAAGGAAATGATTTATTGCAAAGTCAATATAGGGAATTTCGAGAAAAGCAAAAAAGTAAAGTAAAATATATTCCAATATTGTCTCAGATGTCTTTACAAGTGAAATTCTCTCCCCTTATATAGAGGCTTACACATATAACGTTTCTTTCCATTTATGGCAAAATCTTTACGAGCTTTAATGATATTAATGATCCGTTATAATTGGTAATCGTAACTGTCCATGGGATTCTGCAACGATTCTTATTCCCCTCCTCATTAATTGATGGTTGACGAATCTTCCCTTTTTGTTGTCTTGATTCAGTCTTTTCCAGCTGTTAGGCTCGGTTCTTCCTCGTGGGTGTTTCCCTCCCGTGCCTTCTCTTATTCTATCAAATAAGACTGCCACGTGTTGCTATATCATTGCTCTTACGTGTTATGCCATGTCAGCAGTCTAATATTCCACGTGTAGCTCTTTTTCACCACCAATACAGATAGTCCCCCAACTTTCTTGAATATTCTCTATTGAATATTCGGGGAAGTGGAAGGTTTTTATGGCGGGAATCCTCTGCCGTCGTTTTCGAATATAATCATACCCTTTTCTGAGTCGATGTGACGTTCATCACTTTTATTAAATGTCCATGCCACGTGGCTTTTGAAAATTGGTTCTGCAAATTTTTAGCGTCTTTTAGGATTTTCCTGCAACCGCATCAGTCACGAAGTGACGGTTCCATTATGACGCTTCATAATGACCTCAATAGTCATGCCTTCCTATAAATACTTAACCTCTTTCTTTTTCGATTTTCTAAAGCCTTTCCCTCTTAGTCTTCTTGTCTTATTTCATTCTGCATCTTTTTCTTGTGCTTCTCTATTTGATCATGGCTTCATCAAAGCCAGATCCTCGTAAAGTAGTAATTGTTGATGAACGTCTCCCTTCAATTACCCCTGTTAGGAGTATAAGAGGCGGTAGGTTACGTAGCCTTGGTTCAATTTTTAACCGTGGTTCCTCCTCTCATGGTAGTGCTTCCAAACCATCTTCTTCTAGACCTAGTTCTTCTGCACCCCCAAGGTCTTCTTCTAAAGATAAAGATTTATCTGAAGCCTTTCGTGACCTACTTTTGATGAGTTGTCCCTCAGGAGCTATCCTATGTGACTGACAGTGAATCCATGAAGAGTCAAGTCTCTTCCATGGCTGCTTCTCTTGACCGTGCTGATCGTTACCTAACCTTGATTACCACCGGTCTTCTTGCTCTAGTTCAAAGAGAATGTAAATGGAAACCCGACTTCACAATTTTAATCCCTGGTTCTAACCAAAGAATAACTTCATATCAAACTGGTTATTCCTTCGTTTATACATATCCTTGTAATCATTGAGTTCTGTCGTGACTTCAATGTATGTTTGGGACAAATTGGTCCTATTGTTTGGAGAGTTAATGCATGCCTCCATTATTTATCACACTTGGCTTCTATGCCTTTTACTTTTCGTCACTTACTCCATCTCTACTCTCCCAAATTATTTCGTGATGGAGTTTTCTCCCTTGTGGCCAAAAGTAAGAGAGTGTTAGTTAGCCCTGAAGATGATAGAGATCGAGGCTGATATGCTCGCTTCGTTGCTGCTCCCACTAGTGGTTTGGTGGGTGAAGAAAACTTGCGTTTTCCCGAGAAGTGGAATTTTGCACGTAAGTATTTGTATCTCACCTTTTTCCTTTATTAAAAATTGATTCTCATGTATTCTCGTGCCTACTTTTTCAGCAACTATGGAAGTCTTTGAAGAGATCCCTGACTTTCGTGCTTGGGTAGGAAAGTTATTATCTGTTGCTCCTATGGAGAGAAGGTCTTGGAAGTACCTTTCTCAAAGATTTGGGTGGAAAGTCAAAACACAAGGTATTTTTTCCTGTTTTGATCTTCTTCTTTTTTCCTTTTGCTTGTTTAAGAGTTTTTCACCATGACTATTTTTCTTTTGTCAGGATAGGCACAGAGCTTATGAAAAGAATTGTTCATACTGAGCAGCTAGTCAATGATTATCATACTGAAGCAGATAACTGGAAGGAACAATATGAGGGTCTTCAATTGGAGAAGGAGCTTTTAGCTAAAGAGAAGTGTGCTTTGGAACAACAAGTAAGGATGATGGCGGCAGAATTGGCAATTGAAAAGGCCTCTTCGAATCAAGTTGGCAGAGACAAAGACATCCTTGAGTCTTCATTTGCAGAGCAACTTTCTAAAGCTACCGATGAGATAAGGGGTTTGAAAGAACTCTTTAATCAGAAGGAGACTTATGCCGGGGAGCTAGTTCAAACACTTACTCAGGCTCAACAAGATCTTCGTGTCTCTTCTGATAAGATCCAATTCTTGGAGAGTTCCCTCGCCCCTTTGAAGACCTCTTATGACGCCTCTTTGATTGAGAAAGAAGAGTTGAAGGCTGAAATTGACCGGTGGGAGAAAGATTATGAAGCCCTTGAAGATAAATCGACACTTGATATAAGTTGAGTTTTTTTGAATACCCGCCTCGAGACTTTGATGGAGGCTAGCCAGGAAGGTTTTGATCTCAATGCTGAGATTACTAAAGCTAATAAAGCAATCGATAAAACTCAGCAAAGTCAAGACTTTCATTCACCAGAGGTCGGCGTTTCTGAAGGTGATGAACTTACTCCTGGTGAAGTTGGTATTCAAGCCTCTTCTGCTCAAGTTGAATCTTCTCCCGCTGTTGATGATGCCTTATTGGATTCTGCCTCTCCTGCTGTTGATAATGTCGCATTGGACTCTACTCCTTAGTGTTATTAGTTTGCTTTTGGAACTCTTGATAAGAAGTTTTTTGTTTTTTGGAATGGATGGTTAGTTTTTACCCCTGGTTCGTTTTGGGGTTTGTTTGAACATTTTGGTTTTAACTAAGTGTATACTTAGTTTTAGCAAAGTTTAATGTATGATCTTTCGTTTATTATGAGCTTTTTGTTTAAACTCTTTAACTTGCACTTAAAAATGCTTTACTATTTTGTGATTTTTGCATGGACACGATTTTTTTATTTATAAAAGAGGGCCCTTTTATAAACGACACTAATGAAGAAGACGTCTCAACTTCATATTGGTATAAATATATGAGAGAAGTAGGAAAATACATATTTTGAAGAAGTTTCATGAATAATTTGAGGAAGTTTCATATCTTGAACTTTCAAATTACATAGTACTTTTACAAGTATTCAATTAACATCTACAACTCTTTCATAACTGTTTTTCTTATAACAAATTTCTAACATTCTAGGGTATATTTTGCAACCCATGACTAATCACTGCCTTCAACCTTAGTACTCGTAGGATCTTATAATTTATTTCCGCGAGTTTACACTTTATGAAAGCTTAATACAAAAGGTTTTTGATTCAGACTTGTTTCTTGGCTCTTGACTTCTGATTTTTGGATTGATCCAGGCTTGAACTGACTTTTAGTCTTCTTTTTCCTTCTTTGACTTGCAGTCTTCTTTGCCTGCTATCTATAGTCCCCCAAGTGTTAGAGCTTTGAAGTATGGAATCTCGAGCACTTGATTATTCCTTCCATTTGGTCCATTTCCTGAAAAGAAAAATACATATGGGACTCGGAGGTATATTTTTAGATGATGATTGCTTAACCCTTTTTTATTACCATCATAAAGGTTGTAACCCAGACCGGGGATAATTTTGTATCCCGCATGTCTTTTAAGTCTAAAATCATCATTTGGTGTGGGCTAGCTTTGTGCCTATCATCTAAATGGTTAGTATAATTGAAAAATGATAAATCTAAAACTTACATAAACAATACCTGACAGGGCGTTCTTCTTTTAGAAGTAATACTTCTTCAAATGAACAACATTTCAATTTGATGGGAGTACTTTGCCGTCCATTGTTTCTAACTCATATACACCCTTTCCAGCAATACCTCGAATCCTGTAAGGTCCTTCCCAATTTGGACTCAACTTTCCTGCATTGACTGCTTTTGATGATAAAAAAACTTTTTTGAGTATGAAGTCCCAAATCTTGAAATATCTAAGATGAGCTTTCCGATTGTAATATCGCTCAATAATTTGTTTCTGCGCTGTCATCCTTATTAGAGCCACTTCTATCCTTTCTTCAAGCAAATCGAGATTTGTTCGCATCTCTTCCTCATTTGATTCTTCGGTTTCTTCGGTGTATCTTGTACTTGGTTCACCTATTTCAACTAGGATTAAGGCTTCAGCACCAAACACAAGTGAGAATAGAGTCTCTCCCGTACCTGTTTTTGGTGTCGTCCGGGAAGCCCATAAGACTCCTGGTAACACTTATGGCCACTTACCTTTTGACTCCTCTAACCTTTTCTTCAAGTTATTAATAATAACCTTGTTTGTTGATTCAGCTTGTCCAATAGCCACAGGATGATAAGGTGTTGAAGTTATCCTTTTAATCTGCCAACTCTGAAGGAATTCTATGATTTTTGCACCTATGAATTGCGGCCGTTATCACATATGATGTCTTTTGGAACTCCAAACCGGCATATGATGTTTCGCCAAATGAAGTCCCTGACTTCTTTTTCCCGCACCTGCTTGAAAGCACCTACTTCTACCCCACTTGGTAAAAAAATCTGTTAGTACTAATAAAAATCGTACCTTTCCCTTTGGCTTGTGGTGGTGGACCCACGATATCCATCCCCCACTTCATAAAAGGCCATGGTGCAATAACCAGATGTAATAACTCCTCTGGGCAATGCATGTTGTTGCCATATCGTTGGCATTTGTCACACTTGGCCACAAAACTTTTCGCATCTTCTTCCATTTTTGTCCAATAATATCCTGCTCTAATTAGAGTTTTTACCAAGGATCTTCCTCCTACGTGATTTTCACAATGTCCCTCATGTACTTCTCTCATCACATACTCTGTTTGAGAAGGTCCGAGACATCTTGCTAAAGGTCCACCAAACATCTTCCGATATAGGTTGCCACGATCCAAACAATAACGGGCAGCTTTTCGTCGTAGTGACTGAGCCTTTTTCTTATCTTCAGGTAGAATCCCGTATTGCAAAAAATTAACGATCTCGTTTCTCCAATCCCAAGTTAAATTATTGAAATTTACCTCGTTTTTGTCCTGATCGAGTGTTGAATGAAACAAATGTGTTACGAAAGCATTTTCTTCATTTGTTACTTCTGCAACGGATGCGAGATTAGCCAACGCGTCTGCTTCAGCATTTTCTTCCCTGGGTATTTGCACGATTTTCCAAGATTGAAATTGACTGATTAAGTCTCGTGCCTTTTCCAAATATTGTTGCATCATCGCTTCTCTACCTACATAAGCCCCCTGCATTTGATTAACAACAAGTTGCGAGTCACTTTTAATTATGATATACACTATTCCAAGCTCTCGTGCCAATTCCAAACCTGCAATTACAGCTTCATATTCTGCTTCATTATTAGTAATGGGGTGGCACTTTATTGCCTGCCTTATGGTTTCTCCTGAAGGTGGGATTAGAACAATGCATAAACTCGCTCCTTTAACATTTGAGGAGCCATCAGTAAATAGGGTCCAGGTACCCGGATTAGACTCGTTGAACACCTGCAGTTCCTTTTCTGCTTCTGGTACTATCCCGGGGCTGAAGTCTGCCACAAAATCTGCTAAAACCTGTGATTTTATCGCAGTTCTAGGTTGATATATGATATCATATTCACTGAGCTCTATATCCCACTTGGCTAATCTACCTGATAGTTCTTGCTTATGTAATGTATTTCTTAAGGGGTAAACGGTCACTACAGAGATAGGGTGACATTGAAAATAAGGCCTCAACTTTCTAGATGCCATGATTAGTAATAAAGCAAGTTTTTCTAAATAAGGATAAAGGATATCGAGTTTCAGCATCCAATAAAGATTTTCTAACATAATAGATTGGAGATTGTTTACCTTTGTCTTCTCGTACTAATACTGCACTTATCACCATTTCTGACATAGCGAGATAGATGAGTAGCCTTTCTCCATTCTTTGGTTTAGCCAGCTACGGTGGGTTAGACAAGTATGCTTTCAAATTTTTGAGTGCATGTTGACATTCCTTAGCCCACTCAAATTGGCTTTGCTTTTTCAACACTGAAAAGAACTTAAAACTCTTCTCCGAATATTTAGAAATAAATCTTCCCAATGTTGCTATCCTACCTGTCAACCTCTGTACCTCTTTTTTGCTCGTGAGTATGTCTGGTATTTCTTCAATGGCTTTGATATGTGCAGGGTTTACTTCTATTCCTCGGTTAGAAACAAGGAAACCTAAAACCTTACCTGAAGACACGCCAAATTCACACTTTTCGGGATTTAACTTCATATTGAATTTGCGGAGAATCTGAAATGTATCTGACAAATGTTGGATGTGATCCCCCGTCTGTGTTGACTTGACTAGCATGTCATCGATGTAGACTTCCATAGTTTTTCCCAGGTGTTCTTGAAACGTTTTCGTTACTATCCTCTGGTACGTGGCTCCAGCATTCTTTAGACCGAAAGGCATGACTTTATAACAGTAAGTCCCCCTGTCTGTAATAAAGAAAGTTTTTTCCTCATCTAAAGGATCCATTTTTATTTGATTATATCCTGAATAGGCATCTAAAAAACTCAACAATTCATGTCCTGCAGTAGCATCAATTAGTTGATCTATGTGCGGTAAAGGAAAAGAATCTTTAGGGCAACCTTTATTCAAGTCGGTATAATCTACACAAACTCGCCATTTACCATTCTTTTTTGGTACTACTACAGTATTATCTAGCCAATTAGGATATTTTACCTCTCGGGTAGACCCGATTTTTAAAAGCTTTTGTACCTCATCCTGAATCACCTGATTTTTGAAGGATCCTTGTTTCTTTTTCTTCTATTTGACAGGTGGATATGTTGGATCTTCATTTAGATTATGGGTCATCACCTCCGGTGGTATGCCTATCATATCTGAATGCGACCAAGCAAAGTAGTCTGCGTTAGCTTTTAAGAATCCAATTAACTTACCTTTCATCTCTGCGCTCAGGTTGGTTCCGATGTAAAATTTTCTGTCCGGCCAATGTATAAATAGCACCACTGCTTCAATTTCTTCAATTGTTGCTTTGATGTTTTCATTCTCTTCTGGCTCTTGAATGATATCAGGCCTTGAGTCTACATCCGTTTGCCCATCTCCAGTTGAGGTTTGTGTTGCTAAATCCTCAACTGAATTCTGTAATTGCTATTTTTTGTCTGCAACATCGTTCTTTATGCTTGAATCCGCCCCTGAACTGATACTTCTAGAAGTCTGCTGATCACCACGGATTTGTCTAATTCCCCATTGTGAAGGGAACTTAATAACCTGATGTAAAGTAGACAGAACAGCATCCATATCATGAATTCAAGGTCTGCCGAGAATCATATTATATGCCATGTCCGTATCTATCACTTGAAATTTTGTATATTTGACAAATCCTTCTGCAAATGTGACGAGCACTATTTCCCCTTTTGTAACAATGCTTGAATTGTCAAATCAAGATAAGGTACGTGCTTTAGGCACTATTTTGTCATCAGCTTGCATCTCGTTTACCGCTCTTAAAAGAATGATATTTATAGAGCTACCTGGATCAATCAAAACTCGTTTTACATTAGTATCATGTACAAGTAAAGATATTACCAGTGCATCGTTGTGAGGGATCATCACGCCATCTGCATCTACATCATCAAATGTTATGTTGTCTTTTTCCAAAACTTGATGAACTCGCTTTCTGTGGGTAACTGTGACTTTTAATGTCTTTTTTGCAGCCGTATACGTCACATCGTTGACATCCTCTACTCCGCTTATCACATTAACCGTTCTTTTTGGTGACGGAGGTTTTGGTGGCTCTTGTCTATTCTTCATATACGCTTGCTTACCCTTCTCACTAAACAAATCGGTTAAATAACCTTGTTTTAACATATGCTCTATTTCACCTTGTAGCAATCTGCAATCTGCTGTTTTATGACCGTGGTCACTATGAAACTCGCACCAGAAATTGGGATTTCTTCTGCTAGGGTTCGATCTCATTTTTTTGGCCACCGCACCTTATCTCCCATACTTCTTAAAACAGCTACCAACTCAGAAGTGCTAACATTGAAACTGTAATCACCAATCTTTGCCTTTGTATTAACATTGTTGTCCCGCGTATCTTGCTCCTTTCCAAACTTGGATGATGAACCCGCATCTATGCTCCTTGATCTAGAATCGTACCTCGGGTTTTCATGTTTAGAATGTGAATCCCGTCTTGCTGGTCCCATGTAAGGTTCCTACTTGTTCTTACCGGACCTTTTTTTAGTTTATGGTCGCCTCAAACTTGTTCTTTCGTCTCCCCGTAACTGAGTGATAGTATCTTCCTCTATCCGCAGCTTCGTGCTATACATGTTGTAAACATCATTCCAAGTTGTAGCAGGGAATTCTCGTAAGCTTTCCTTGAGCCTCCACGTGGCTTCAGAGCTTTTCTCATTTAAATTTCTTGCAAACGCCATGGCTGCCCAATTATCCGATACTCGCGGTAAAATCATTCTTTCACGTTGAAATCTATCCACAAATTCCCTGAGTAGCTATGTATATCCTTCTTTTATTTTGAAGATGTCTTCCATTCTCTTTTTAACTTTTTGAGCTCCCGAGTGCTTTTTTATAAATGAATCTACAAGCTCAGCAAAAGAATCAATAGAATTTTCTGGTAAAATAGAATACCATGTTAGTGCTCCTTTTGTGAGTGTTTCGCCAAATTTCTTGACCAGCACCGACTCAATTTCTTGCTTGGTTAAATCGTTTCCTTTCACGCCAGTTGTAAACGCAGTTACATGATCTCATGGGTCGGTTGTTCCATCATACTTCGAAATATCGTGCATCTTAAATTTTTTTGGAATCGGCAAGGGAGCGGCACTTGGCTTCCAGGGCTGTTGAGAATATTTATCAATATTCACTCCTTTAATCATGGGTGGCACGCCAGGTATCTGTTCTATGCGATCATTCTTCTCCTTGAGCTACTTCTGCAAAGTTAGTACTAAACTTTGTAAATCAGAATTATTTGGGGTACCTGACCTTCCATCGCTAGATTCGCTAGGAGTTCCTCCGCTGCCTGAATTAGCAAGTCCCGAGCGTGTTTTTTTTTATGGTTGCAGTGTTGTTTGGAGGTGGAGTTGGTGGTACAGTTGGTAATCCACTAACGAAAGCTTAAAGGGCATTGTTGACGTGTTATGCAATTAGTTATTTCAATGCATCTTCAGTAGATTGATTGTCCCCTTGTTGGTTATTCGTATGTGATATTGATCTTTGAGGTGACCCCTCTCGGGAGTGTTGGGGAGAACTTTGGGGTGAAGGAATTAGAGTTTCACCCTCTTGTTGATTCTGTTGGTTTTGTTGGTTGTTGTCGTTGGCAGTCGACATGGTTGTTTGACAGAAAAATAAATTTGGAAAGTGAAAATATTATCAGTTTTCGGCAACTGAACCAATTTGTTTAACTAAAAAATATATCTTTCGGTAAAAGACTATTTTTAGAAGAAAACGGGCTTCACCAAGTTTTGCCTCACTTTCTCAATAATATCGAAGGAAAAGACAAGAATAAATAAGGAAATGATTGATTGCAAAGTCAATACAGGGAATTTCGAGTAAAGCAGAAGAGTAAAGTAAAATATATTCCAATATTGTCTCAGATGTCTTTACGAGTGAAATTCTCTCCCCTAATATAAAGGTTTACACATATAACGTTTCTTTTCATTTATGGCTAAATCTTTACGAGCTTTAATGGTATTAATGATCCGTTATAATTGGTAATCGTAACTGTCCATGAGATTCTGTAATGATTCTGATTCCCCTCCTCATTAATTGATGGTTGACGAATCTTCCTTTTTTGCTGTCTTGATTCAGTTTTTTTCAGCTGTTAGGCTCGGTTCTTCCTGGTGGGTGTTTCCCTCCCGTGCCTTCTCTTATTCTATTAAATAAGACTAACACGTGTTGCTATATCATTGCTCTTACGTGTTATACCATGTCAGTAGTCTAATATTTCACGTGTAGCTCTTTTTCACCACCGATACAAATATGACCAACATAAACTATGTTTTGATGACTAACAAACGTGTTGAGCGAATCAGATTTCCATCGATGTTATTTGCTATACTACTAATTGGTGTTAAGACAAAATATGCAGAAGATGAAAGAAGCAAATCGATAGCAGGATGAAGCAGAATGCTGAAGACGTTAATCAAATATAGTGGGAAATTGAGTGCAAGTTGGATTCCAGAAGAAAGTCAATTCGTGCACATCAAGGAATTATTTTAGCTAGAGGAATCCGCGTTCAAAAAGTTTCAACAATTATGGAAAACTTGCAAAGAAGGGAAAGATTGAGAAGTTGGAAACAAATAAGGAAACCATATAGAATAAGGAGAGGTTTCCCTTAGCCAAATTATTCCAGATTTTAGAGTATTAATTAAGGAATGATTTCGGTCAACCTCATACCTATGTAAAGAGTCTTACTTGTTGTTATTAAAGAGTGATGGCATTTGCACAGTTTCAAGGAATTACTTTTGGCAATAGAAATCTGAAGCAAGAAGGTGCTCTTATAGACTCAAACTGCTCATCGAAAGAATCATATCTCGAAGAAGAAGCTGCTTAGTTCTTTGGTTGTTAGGTTGAGTCTTTGTTCTTGAATAATAACCTATTTGCTTTTAAAGAAGTGTAATCACATGTTATCATAAACTTTTGAGTTTATTTTTTCGATTTCTAGACTAGAGTTAGTTTAAGAAGTGATACTAGAGTTAGTTACAATTAATTTGATTGTAGGGCAGGGTAACTAGAGTTAGTCCCTTTGGTTATACAGTTGTAACCTAAAACAGCTCTTTGAAATTAGTGAAGTTTTGAGGCAAATCCTACGAGAGTAGGTCATGATTTTTACTTTATTGAGCAAAAAAAAAAAATTCACGTAAAATTATTGTGTTCTAAATTTCGCACTTCACTAGTTGTTTGTATGTGAATTAGACATGGTCAAAGAATTAGGTTTTTTGACTCACAAAAATCGTTACGACACAATTCACCCCTTTTATATTAAGATGCAACCTTAGAATAACACAATTAACATGTTTGAATAATTGTTGTTTTCAAAAGATTTTGTTTTTCCCAAAAAGTTTCTCGCTTTACTAGTATTGGCCAATCATCCATCCTCGAATTCCACGTCAAATTTATGGGTCATCTATCCGCTATTACACTTCTTAGTTCTCGCTCCTTTTGTGTCCACTCCCTCCATTTGTCTTGTGTCGTGTTTCTCTTTTACGCGCTCTTTAAGAAATATTAATTAGGAAAGGAATTGAACTATTTTACCCTTATTTATTTCTTAAGATATAATCTCTTTTCATTGAATATTTATTCTATTTATGTGTTATTTTCTTCTTCAAGAACAACAATTACTAAGAATAAAAAAAGGAAAAAACAATCAATTTTGTCTTGAAATTCTAAAATGATAAATAATTAAGGTAACTATTTTTAATAACCACGACGGTTAATATGAGTAACTGCTAAGTGCTAACATATTCACTACTTTAGAGATGTTATCAACATTGTAAGCTGAGCATTAAAAAGTCTGAGTCAATTTGGGCTACAATTTGATATACTCCAAATCGACCCTAAGAATCAGGGGCTTTTGCATCTATACCCATTTTTTGTGTCACGTTTTAACTTGTGCCCGCTTTGCAAAAAAATTGCAAGCGTACCCGCTTTTTCGCATAACTTCAGCATACGGGGCTAAAGTAGCAAAGGCAATCACGCAAAACTTCAGCATTTTAGTAGCCGGGCCTGAAATTCTTCAGCTCTAGAGCTGAAGTTTTTATTTTGTAACCGGAAAACTTAAGCTCTAGAGCTGAAGTTCGCCAGTTATAAAATAAAAACTTTAGCTCTAGAGCTGAAGTTTTGTTTTGTAACCGGGAAACTTCAGCTCTAGAGCTGAAGTTCGCCAGTTATAAAATAAAAACTTCAGCTTTAGAGCGGGTACAATTGTGTCATAATTGCGCCACTTAGTTCAGGAGTGCATGTGCTCTCAGTTCATATGTTCTATCTCTTAGGTTTTGGTCTAAACAATAATGGAAACTCTATTCATTTGGAAGATACATCAGCCATGGCGTCTTCTGGAGCTATGATTCTTCGTCTTTGGGATGATCTTGGAAGCGCAAAGGTAACAAAAATATCATGTTAGTTTATTATTTCTTTAGCTACAAAGACAAAAACTTCAGCTCTAGAGCTGAAGTTTTTGTCTTTGTAACCGGAAAACTTCAGCTCTAGAGCTGAAGTTTTCGTCTTTGTAATCGGGAAACTTCTGCTATAGAGCTGAAATTATTTAAAAAGACATTTCTACGTTCAGGTATCACTGGGCTTTTGCTTTTGGTGTTCATTGTGTTCCTTTCTCCACTGTGAGTCTCCATTTGCTTATACTTTTTTATATGTTATGCTATTTGTTTTTATCGGCTAATTATAATCTGACTAACACTATAACTTCACACCTGCAGGCCCACGTTTTATAAAATTTACAAGAAGGGTATCAATCTATTCGATATGTGGTTGCTCTCTTTAGTTCCATGCTTTGGATTTATTATGCATTTCTCAAGACAAACACGACCCTTATCATCACTATAAACTCCTTTGGTTATTTCTCAAAATTTAATTAATGCAGATTCAAACTGTGAAGATGCTCGTATTATCAGTAGTGGGTGGCTTTGGCGTTATTGTCCTTGTTACCCTATCTATCTATCTATAAGAAGAAGGAGAAGAAGAAAATGAAGGAGGACAAGGAGGATGAGAAAAGAGCTGAAGTTATTGAAAAAGTGGGTACAAGTTAAAAGTTTTTTAAAAAATGGGTATAGGTTAAATGGGGGCGACCAAATAGGGCGTCCGTGCAATTTTTACTAAGAATCATGACATATTCATTATTTATTTAAGGCAGAATGGCCTGAATGACATCTATACTTGTGCCACTTTGTCATGCCGATCCCCAAACTCAATAATTTGCCAATCAAATTCTTACACTCCTTCAAACTGTGTATAATAAATGCTTATGACAGGAGGTTGTCGGTGCATGTAACACAATCTCCTCCACGTTGACTACCACGTCAAAAAATAACAATGTGTAGGTGCCATGTCACCTGGTAGATTAAAAATAATTAAAATATAAAATAAAAATAAAAATAAAATTCAAACATTAATCCCCTCCCTCATATGGTGAACAATAACACAACAACGACGGAATGGCCACTGTGCCGTCGTCCGGTGGTGAAATGCCACCGGACCAGTCCCAAAAGATGCGCCTCACCATTGCGCATAAACCCCACCTAGGCACCCCTCTCATTTCTTCCCAAGCTGCTGCAGATTTCAACAATGATGGATTGAGTACTGTAGAAAAAATTGCCTAGGCAAAACTGATATTTATCATTATCGGCTCTTGTTCAAAGCGAGTGATTCCAAGCAGTGAAGATTGTTCTCCACTTCAAATACTATCGACCTACCAAGTTTCACACAATTTCAATGCCTGAATAGTCTCCTTCAACCAACTTAATATGGCCGACGAACACCAGTTGGTCGAGCATGGAGCTACAGGTATCCAAATTGAACAAGACCAATGCCAATTGACTTCAACTGAGCAAGTGATTGATGCCAAACGATCAAACAACAACTACAATGAGTCAATCGTCACAACAATTCAAAAAACAAAATCTGCAAAATTGCAAACACCAGGTGTTCGACGATATGCTAAAGTAAGGAAGGGAGAAAGAATTGGACAGAAATTGTTGAAGAGAGAGAAAAAAAAAAGAATGGACAGAAAATGTTGGAGAGAGAGAGAGAAAAGCAAAGAAAAAAACTCACTTTTGTTCAACAATGGAGGATGAACAATCGGGAAGAAGATGACAGCCAAAAATGGCTCTTGGTGCCTTTTTAATAGGCCTCACGCTCCTTAAACGAGTGTAGCACACGCACTTCAGTAAAAAATGCCACATAGGATGAGCGGGGTTTAAAATGCTCAGTTTTTAAGGGTAGAGGGGTTTGGTTGGCAAATTGTTGAGTTTGAGGACCGGCATAACAAAGTGGCACAAGTATAGGTGGCATTTAGGCCATTCTGCCTTTATTCAAACCTCTTTACTTAATACATTTAATTAAAGTTTGACTCAATCAGTCCATTTTCCTCCAAAAGTTTGTGCATTTCTTTGCAACTACCTATATGCTTTCTCTCTTAATTCGACCAGCCCATCTTCTTCAATTATAAGGAAGAAGGGTTCGAATTATCATTTATTATCAATTCACTGACAGAAAATTTCCAGGATAAGATGTAAACCAATATATGAAAGGAAAAAAAACCTTTGTATCTCATTCTCAATACTTGGTTCTTTAAACTCGATGCAAATTCAAATTGAATTTTAAATACCGAATAATTTAACCAATAATAAAACAATCAAAAGTGTTGACTTGAAAGTCCAAACTATATGGAAAATATGATGAATAGCAGTGCAAAATGGAAGAAATAGACAAATTGAGTAGATGACATTGGAAATGCTAGTTGAGGGAATGGTGGTTGAAATGATGACAAGTTTTGAAAGCTAATTCGAAAGTGGAAAACAAGACAACGATGTGACATCCCCCAAGCTAAAAGGACATATGCAAAGTAAAAAATGCACTTTTTATCCACCATTGTGGTCCATACTTGTTAGGATTTTGAGGACCATTTCCCTATTTCCGTTCCACAATTATGTAAAAAGAGGCCAAAGGAGACATTATGTGGTAAAGACCAAATACGTATATTTACTTAAAACTCTCCCAATTTTCATCATTCACACACCTTCAAAAATAAAGAAGTGGATGGCAAAAAATGAAGGAGTTTTAAGTGAAAAAATGGTGAAGAAATGCTTAGCTAGTAAGTTCAAAGAAACAAGGAAACATCAGTACTCAAGGCATGAAGAGTTTGTTTCCACACTTGCACCTCCAAGCTTCAGGGTATAATGGAAACGTTCAATCAATTTGCAACTTAATTAGTCATCACAATCCAATTAAGAAATCAAATTGGGTACTTGTGAACTCACTGAGTTTGCGAGTTGGATATAGAAAATTGCACATTAACTATTCGTACGAGGGAGAGTAAATGAAAAGCATGGGGGAAGAATGTGCATGGAAAATTGTGGGGAGCTGCAGATATCTCCAAGTGAAAGCCAAAGAAAAATGAGAAAAAGAAGAACATACAATCCAAGATTTGAAATTATAAGCAATTAACTTGAATTTGATTGAATAAGCAAATGAAATTCTGTTGTAACAGCCCAGTCCACTAGTGATATTGTCGTTTTGGGCCTATGCCCACACGGGTTTAAAACGCGTCACTAGAATCTAAGGCCTGTCGGCTGTTACATATGGTATCAGAGTCACTCCGCGTGCAACCTTGAAAGGTGGTGGGGCAAACCTCAAAGGGGGTGTATGTGACACCCTAGGCGAATTCCACATCGACAAAACGCGGGAAAGATGCTGAGTATATAAGAGACATGCCTCAGACTCTAGTGACGCATTTTAAAGACGTGCGAGCCTAGGCCCAAAGTGGACAATATCACTAGTGGACTGGGTGGTTACATCTGTTCTCCTGGAGTTATATTTAGCATCGTAGAAGAGCTCAAATTACTGCTATCCAGAGAAAAAGTAAACAGCATATTCACCTTGCAATCATTATCACACAAGTAATTTAGAACTCACCTTAACAGATCAGTGAAAAGGAAAGATAGTAAAGATTACATGTTTCATTAGGGGAAGAACCAAGAATCTCCTAGAGACATATTCAGAACCCATCTCTTGACTGTTCAACGCTACTTGTTAGATTCTAAACAGCAACATAGCTAAAAAGTCTGTGCATTGTCTCTTCTCCTCTATGATTAACCTTTTATAATCAAAGTGCATTTTACAGTTTTGATCTTGGACCTTTCTTCCCAGGAATGTGCAATGCATCATAATGACCGAAGCCGTGATACAGAACCTTAATAGGATTTTCTTTGCCATATTCTTCCCCATATTCAGCTATAGAAATCAGGCCACGGGCATCTTGGTCATACATGTAAACAGTAATTGGCATCCTGCAGATGTCAAGAGTACAATCTTGTAAGTCGCGCATCATCAACCTTTTTCACTCTTTTATAATCAACACCATTTGGCCACAAAATTCATAAATCCAAGAAGATGACATTTATTCCGCTAAAAGAGAAATACTTATCTAGAGTAATAGGGAAATACTAACGAGATTGAGAACATTAACGAATAGACAGAAACACCAATAATATGTGAAAGTTTGGAAAAATCAACGCAACTACTTTGCCCAATCCAGCTCTTGTACCTGAGACTCAAACAGTATTCCTTCATTCATGAGCTCTTTTTTGATTTTTTTTTTCCAGCTCACCTAAATTCCTATAGTTTCCACGCTTCATTATCATATATTTTCTTTGTTAGTGCTCCTCTAGCTCCTACTTTCAGCTCATTTCTCAGTCACTAGTTTAAATGCATCCAACAGCAGCTCAATGAACTTTTAACTCATGCTCTAACCTCTTCTAGCTAGAGAGCAACAAAATGTGCATTTCCAAAATAGACATGTAATACACTGACCTCTCAAGTATCTCTACCTACAAGGTTACTGTATGACCCAAAAAATAGATCTTGATTTTATATAATTAATATGTTGAAAAATAGGGTTAATCATAGTCAACATTAATATTCAATGACGGATCTAGCACTGTGAGACCCGTATTTACTATATACTATTACATAAAACGATTGTAGGACAATAATGGAGCTGTAATGAATAGAAAATGTAAAGAGGAGCAATAAATAGTAATAAATGACTTCTAAATAACAAATGAGATAAAGACAACCCGACAAAGATGAGATTTTTGGATGTCTTTCTGACAATGATGGATGATGATGAGCAACCTTATATTCCAATCCTTCTTGGATCGGGTGAGAGGGATAAGAGAAAAGCGGTATAAAGTTAAGCTTTGTTTCTATTTGATAAAGTGAGAATCTTGTACAGAGAATGTTGATGAAATTCTTTACAAAAGGTCCCCCTACCTTTTTGATATGCATTTCTTCCTATTTATAAGAGCACATGTGCAACAAAACCCAAGATAGTACAACAAAAAGAATATCCATTAGAATATTCTCTAGGAATCTAAATCCTAAAGCTGGTCGTCACTTCGTACTAAAGGCAGATGCTCGTCCTCGTCCTTGTCCTAAGCCATTTCGACTTCGACTACAATTTATCATCCATATCTGACCTCGACCTTTTGGAGTCAGGTTGGCACGTCATAGCCTTCACAGGCTTTATTGCCTTGACCGGGTCAAACACATAAAATGAAGTTTTCACCCATACAGCTACAAATTAGAATATATGTTATGAACTTGTTATGGTAATTTGGTTGCTCGTGAATGTTTCTTGTTGAACGAGTGTTTTTGAAAACAAGAGTTGGAAAATAGTGCTTATATGAAGTGAAACATCACCCAACTTCAAATATGAACGACTCTTATTCTAGTAAGAATCTGGACATGACTCCTGAAGCAAATTTGTAGTCCTTGAAGCTTGGTTTCCAACAGTTCAAATGGTTTTTCATTTGGAGACAAAGTAATGGCCATTTTACTTAGGTCACACAGGCTGACAACAGCCAGAGCCGCGCATTGAAGATGGATAAGTAACCAGTGGACTGCACGGGAGTAATCTTCAGAGAGCTTGAACGTCCCCCCATCAAGTGCCTCACACTGGACTCAGCAAACAAGCTAGTGCAGCAGCCGGAGACAGTGAAACATTGGAGAATTTCTTAATAATGTCACGCGGTTTTGTGCCACAATTGTATAAACCTCAACCCTAATCCATGTATAAACATAGAACGTGGTTTAGCAACTAAAAGGAGTTGGGAAAAGGATTTGAAGGGATTTCATCACCAAACAAGAAATTACAGAGGCTAAGGTAAGATGGAACCTAAGTCTAGATTTTAACAAGAATTCTACACTGAGTATTGAATTTTTTTTAAGTACCATGAATACTGAACTGTAGTCACACAGAGTGACTTAAAGGTTGAGTTAAGGTTACAATGATTGGATTTTCACACTTTGTAAAGAAGTTATGGATTAGTTGACCTATAAATATGATGATCCCTGGAATTATGATAAGATTGCAAAACTCTTGCTATGGATAGAACTCTAACAGCTAGTATGAGGAAATTGAGTTAGTTTAGCTGGGTATTGCAAATGGGCAACGTATATAGTAACAAAATATGTTTAGAATGATGCTATTTCACAAAAACTTGACACTAGATCTATATTATATGACTATAGATGAAAACTTAGAGATTATTGATTTTATTAGAGACAAGTCCAGTTGAGACTTGGAATTGAGATAAGTAATAGCCCCACCTATAACTAGTTTCTTTGAAATTGCATAAATCTCATTAAGTTGATAATGTTTTATTAAGATATGGTTACATTAAATGATTTGATAAAGAGAGTATGTGTAGACAAGCCTACAGTATTATATGCATATCATCTATTTTGGTGGAATGCTTCTTGTTCTTGCAAGCACTGAATGTTCAAGATGGTCTTAAAATGTGTATTAGCATAGTAGCCTAAGTAACTTATATCTTATGAGCATGTATTGAACTGATTCTTGCAAAGCCTATACAGCATGTTTGACTTACATGTATTTGCACAAATGATACTTCAAGTAGGTGTGCATAACCTAAAAGAAATTGATTTGAAAAAGCCAGCAAGGCTTCGGGTGGAAACCATAGAGATGTCATCGTTTACCAGCAGGGCTGGCTCTAACCTTATCAGTAGTAAGGCTTGTGCCTTAGGCCCCCAAATTTGGGGGGGTGCCCATTTTTTAAAAAAAATGGTTTGTGGGTATTTTAAAAAATAATATTTAGTACTTTTAATACAGAACTAGAGTTTTTCGTATAAAAATAAGGATATTTTTTTAGATATAACAATTTGACTTATCTAAAAATGGGTAGATGAGTAACTTTTCCAACGTTTCAATATGAGTTGATTTGACAATTCCCTTTTACTCCTTCATTAGATAACGTGTAACATTTTACTCCCCCTTCCTTAATTTATCTAAGTCAATCTTACCTAAGATCAACCATGTCTCAAGAAAAAAATTAAATGAGTTGGTTATATTATCAATTGACAAGGAATAATTAGAGAAAATCGATTATAAAAAAATTATTAATAACTTTGTCCCTCAAAAGCTAGAAGATTAGAATTTAAATAGAAATATATATTATAACTTTCTTTTAAAAATTTAGGCCTCACATTAAGGCCCCGTTTGGCCATACATTTTGGCACCATTTTTTCAGATCTTTTTTGAAAACATTGTTTGTTCATAGATTAATGATCTATTTTTGAAAAATTTCTGAAATTATTTTTCAAGTTCCCAAAATCTAGTTTAGGGTAGATTTTGGGTGAAACTTGTTCTCCCACTCACAAAACTTCAAATTTTTTTCAAATAAAATGCATGTCCAAACATAATTTCAACTTCCAAAAATTATTTTTCAAAACTACTTCAAAAATTATTTTTTCAAGTTTCAACTAAATCTATGTCCAAACGCTAGCTAAATTTTGGTTTTAGGCCCAGCTTGTGCTTGAGCCGCTCCTGTTTGCCAGTACAGAAAAGTGTTGACATATGTAACCCGTAGTGGAAAGTGTATAAGTTCGGATTGCACTATCTTTTGTGTAGTGGATACAATAGCCCTTCCTGATCTGGTTAGCAAAGCACGTACTCCCATAGAAGGAAGTACTTTGAGATAAAGAGGCTCTTGAAAAAAGAAAAGTACTAGTTCGATATGACTCAAGTTTGTGATCATACTTCGATATAAAAGTTATATGTTTGAGCAGAATCTACTAGATGATACTTTGACATATACGATACACAATATTTTAGCAAGTATGAACATTGTACAGAGTTCATTATTATGTATTTGATAGAATACACTATTTTAAATGCATAAGTTGTCCCTAGTGGTTGTAAGGTTAGTATTAAGAGAGTCGGTGGATACACCCCTTCCGTTTACGTCTTCACATATCCAGATGCAGAGTTGAGTCAGAAGGACTGAGTAACACAGTTGGCACTTGAGCTACTTGGTGCTCCACACATTGTTTATCTAGCATGTCATGTTGCTTTCCTTGTGTTTAAAAGTTTAGATTTGTTGGTTCAATATCTAGAGTCTGCTCCATGTAATCCATGACAGGTTCTGAATTGAGTAGTGTACAATTTTAAGGTTCAAGCATCTACTATAAAATATACATACACATTGCAGATATGAAAGCTCATCAATACAATAGCACACTATTAAAAGCAGCAGAAATCTAACTCACTGGAGAACATGAGAAGCCATCAAGAGTTCTGGTTCACCTCCCCACACATGAGACTTCCTTATCCGTGCAACATATGTGTCAAAATCACCTTCGATGAACCTGAATGGATATCAAACCATCAATCATATGTCTACAACCCAAAAGTTAGAGCAATGAGGCTCTTCACTGCACCTGCCCAGCTATTCTCCCTACTAAGGAAAATTAACAAAAGGAATAAAAGATGAAGTGCATGTTCACTGAAATATCTGAAAAACCAGCAACAACTACATATCATTCTTCCATCATTCCTTAGAGTAGAATTCCATGATTATTACTGTTTAATAGCAACTTACCTACATCAGAATTAGTCAGAACTAAGAACTTAAATTGCATATGCTTTAGACTTACCATTCTGTCTCTTCTCGCCTCTTTATAAACTCATCTGCCACCTAATAGATAAAATGAACTAGAGTAAGCAGAAATTGCTGCAATTTTTGCTTCCAAACAATATGAATTTGTAAATGCCCCCTTATTTTGTTTTCTCTCCTAAGCTAATTTTCATTTTTCTACTTTTATATACTTCTCATTTCCTGTTTGCAGGGGCTGGGCTACCAGTGCTCTAAAAGCAAGTCTTAACTGACAACCAAGATCTCACAGAAGGTATGACATCAGAAGAATAGAGAAACATTAGACACCCCAAATATAGCCAGGAACTAAGACGCGTTTGCAGAAACAACAGTAGAACAAGATTATATAGTGATCACTTCAACCCTTTCGAACTTTATCACTTCAAATTTTCAGTCTTTATTAGTCTGCAAAGTGTCAGAACATTGTCAAGTGTTATCATTTCAGGCTTCAGCCAATAAACAGGGAGCTGCAAGTTTGTTAAGAACACATCATAGAAGAAACTAGGCAAACATACACTGGCCCGCAATTCATCCGCCAATTGCCTCTGTAGGTTCTCATCAGGAGGGGGCTTCCCTGACCTTAAACAAGCACCATGAGCAACAGAACGAAATAAACATCTTCCATCTCCAGGTATACCTGCATGGAATGAAGCAGTCTTTTCCATCAAAATAACTTCGATATTACTACTATTTACATTAGCCATTTTAGGTAAGGCTCTTGAAATCCAATATTAGTGCATGTACAATGCTTCCACATAATCAGCAAGGTCCTGGTAGTATATCAACCAACTTGGAAAGAACAGAAAAGAAAAGTCTGGAATGCACCACTAACCAATTACAGAGTAGTCAGTATAGACCTTCTTTCCATGTGAATAGCCAGTGGTTGAGGAATCACAGTTATTTCCCCTATTTTCTCCTGATGATTCTGCATGTACCGGTTCAGAGGCTGAGTAGCAGACCAACAAGCCAATAAATAAACCAGCACATGTATGATGTCTCTGTCCAGAAATATGCGCAAGTTTGCATCTGTTTTTTGGAATATTTGACTGAGTGGGCAAGGAAAGCCTCATATTCAGATTTTGGGACCGAAGAGAAATATCACAGCACGTCTTCCAGGTATATCTGGGATTAACTGCAGTTTTAAGCGTTAACGAGTGGCAACTGCTCTTCAGCTTGGAGATACTAGACCCAACACATCTTTTATGGGATCCCTCAAAGTTAATTGAAGATAAGAAACAATGTGACTTGGACGTAGAGATAGTAGAGTAATGGAGTTTTGTAGGCTTGGTTGAGATACAAAAACGCAAAGAGTTGGCTGGTGCTTGCAAAACTATATTACAGAAGCGACTTGTCATTTGTCTTCTCGCATGTCTGCTCAGGAAACACAAGTTTATCATATAAGTACAGATGGGAGAACTGACCATTATTCTAGAACGGCAGCAAGAAAGCAAAAGACTATAAAACCTAAACTCACAATTGTTTTATATAGAATCAACAGGATAATGTGGCACTTGGATTTATCGTATCAATTGGCTCTTAGTGCAGCTGCATATTCATCAAGCAATTGAAACCAGATTTATATACCCATGTATTATTTAAAAGCTTAATATCTTCTTTGTCTAAAATCTCCACATATTTCTTTGAGATGAATAAGATGATAGGCAAAATAAGAAGCAAAGACTGCAACCAATTTGGATGCCATAAAGGGAAAGCCTACAGACTGCTCAGAAGACAAATATCAAAATGGACTTCGCTCATACAAATACCAGTACCGTACAGTTTATTCCAGTATGAAAGCTCTTCCTAGACATTTTATCTTCTTATATATGTACAGAGACATTTCAGTTACAAGCATAAAATATATTCCATATTGTCTTTTGACAAACATATGTTGCAGTTTCCTCGATCAAATGATTCAAGTGGTTATTATGCTTTATTGGTTAGTTTTATCTTGTAGGCACCTTATATGCAAAAAAATACACCATGCATCAGAAAAGAAGACTTATCAACCGAAGAGCAAGGAGCATATCAATATGCCACATGAATTTCGGGAGGCAACAACCAATATCGACCATATAAATCTTGTCATTACTCCCCTATAAACTGACATGATTGAGTCAATAACTGCACAATATCTCATACAGTACTTTTTATTATAAAAGAAATAATCATCATTGCCTTCATATGGTACTTCATTCTTCTTGAAAGGGAAAAGTTAATGAAGTGTTCAAAATCATATGGTACTTCATTCAGAATGAGCAAGCTGTCTATTAGGCCAAATATTAACACTCATTTTGAAGTAATGGGAACCATCGGAATATGCAGATTTTTGAAAAGTCATGCAAATGATCCTTCAAGCATTGATCAAACTGAAAACCACATTGTAACTATCACATTTCCTTTTCATATGCATGTTTGATATCACAAACAATTATGGAAACTCTGAAAGTGCACAAACCATTTCATGAGACAATTCTTAAAGCACCAGTAATGCCAGAGAAGGATGTGGAAACAAATGATGGGTGTAATTGGTTGGCTGCTCAAAACTTAAAACATCACTGGAAAAAAAAGTACTAATGCAGGAGCTTACATCGACATTTCATGAACTATGGACTCAACATGACATTTTCCTATGTGAATGCTTCTCTCTCCTTATCAATAGTTAATTAGTAGAAACACCAAAAAGATCTCACAAAATAACTCCTATCCTATACTTATAACACCATTTGATTGGCACAAAGTTTTTTAGATATTAGTTTAACTTTGTATTATAGTAGGTTTGGAAGTAAGTATTAAGAAGTTGTTAAGAGTTAGTTTGTTCAAGAAAATATCACATTAAAGTCAAATGTGAAGATACTTAAACTTTTGTGAAAGTTGTAACTTATCAACGAAAAATATTGTGAATTTGCTTTGGATTATAATATTAAAATGTTGTCAAACATTCTAGTATGTTCTTAAAATGGAAAAAATATTTGGAGGGATAAATGAGACATCAATACACAAGTCACTATAACATAAAAGATAACTGATTTAAGTTATATATATATTGACAATGTAATAATTTTCTTACTCCATCATTGTAATTTAACTTGATATAGCAGGTTGCTTACCATTTATTTTAGGTAATCAATTAAGGTTATCAAATGAGCCGAGGGTCCATCGGAAACAGCCTGTCTACCTTCATAAGGTAGGGAAAAGGTCCGCATACACAGTACCTTCCTCAGACCCCGCTTATGGGATTATAATGGGTATGTTGTTGTTGTTGCAACTAATGTTATTAAATAGAATTACCTTCAATTACCTTTTAAGTAACCTCATTTTTTACACGGCCAATGGATAGAACTTAAACTAAAAGATAAGCTATGATAAACTAAGTATACTAAAGAATGCTGATTTTGAAAAGAATAAAAATAAGAACAGTATAAATCCAAACTATAACCATCCACAGAAAATGAAGGGTGAACATACAGTAGAAAAGACATTAAAACAAGGATTAGGGCTAGAAACCTACAGAAGACCAACGTCAAATATACATCAATTGAATGGTAGCCTGAACGCCAAAAATCAAGATAGACAAGAAAATTCAGAAATTAGAAAGTCTACACAGAAGCAAATTGTAGCAAAGTAAAATTGAAGCAAAGAATGTAAGAGTAGTGAAGAAAAGAATAACCTTTGAATTCTGATAAATGTTGAAGAAGAACAAAATACAAATGGTAAATTGTGCAACCAGTTTAAGCACCTCCAAACGTTTCCGTTAGAAGCTTCTACGTTTTGTCTGTAATTTGTTAGCTGGAAGAACTCAAAACTAATAGGCCCAAAAGGCCCGTTGCTTTATCCAACGGAAATGTTACGGGAACGTACCGAAACAAGTTACTCCCTCCGTTTTAATTTAGAGCCGTTTGGACATACAAAAATTTTCCTTTTTTCCAAATGTTTTTTTGAAAATAATGTTTGATTATTCTATTCTTACCAATTTTTCCTTTTTCACTTGAAAATCCATTTCCAAATTTAAAAAACTGGTTCTCACCACTTTTTTAATTGAAAATGGGAATTTTCTAGTTTTAGATTTTACCAATTTACCCTATATTTTTAAAATTTATAAAATGACCCCATCAGTTTTTCATCTTTGGCAAATACATCTTTAGCGACTGATGGTGGAACATCAGTCCTAGTTGATTTTGTATCTTCTGTGTATTGCAGTAAAGCAGAATATGATAACTTAGTAAACAATAGCGTTTTTGTTATGAAACAATAAAAGAAGAAGAATAGTATTGCAGTGAAAAGTAGAGAGAGAGAATTCTTATTGATTTTGGGATGAAATACAATGGAATATAACCCTTTATTTAAAGGGAAAGAGTGACTTAGTCACCAAGTAATAATCCCTAGAATCTCTCTAAATATAGACATTCACCATAAATAAAATTTTATTTATAACACTCCCCCTTGAATGTCTATTCAACAGATAATGTGCCTCGTTAAAACCTAACTAAAATAAAATCCAACGGGAAAAAATTCTAGAGAAGGAAAAAGAGTACACATATCTAACAATACGTCTTTTGGTTGCCTCGTTAAAAATCTTGCAAGGAAAGCCCAGTGGGACAAAACCTTGTAAGGGAAAAAGGGTACAACGCGTATTAACTCCTCCTGATGAGAGCATCAATTCACATCCTTGAGCTTTCGCATCCCAATCTTGTGCACTCACTTCTTGAAGGTTGACGTCGGCAGAGATTTGGTGAATAAATCACCCATATTAACTCCAATGAATATGTTGCACCTTGAAAATTCTCGCTATCACATTATCATACTTATAATTATAGCAAGATACATATGTGCACAAATTGCATTTAAGATACGGTACTTCAGGACCAAGAATTGTATATGCTTTAAGCGATGTAAATCCTTCAAGGATTGTCATATAAGTTAAGTCATATAAGTCATATAATAGATTTTAATTAGATGCATATCAAGTTTTCATGTCGTGATAGACAAATAAGATATCGAGAACTGATTGCACATATCATTGACTTTATACTTTCAAGTGTTTGAACTGCAGGTCCAAAACTACATGTCTTTCATATGAAACCAAATTCTACTTGAATTGTTTCTCCAGACTTAAAATCCTCATATATATTTAGCGCTATTATAGATGTCGTCGACAAACATTTTATATCGGTTCCAACCTCCTTATTTTTCATAAAGACATAACATAGAGATCTCTTCATTCATATATTCATGTACCTGAATCTCTCATGAGATTTTATGAAGTGTTGTGTCATGTGATCTTCTAGATCACTTGCCTCCTTTATTATGATCATTTTGATCAATCGCTCATCTTCTTTATCAAGAAGTTTATTTGAAATCGATTTGTCTATACGCTTTAAGCGTACCATAGATTTTGTCCTTCTAGGACTTATTATAATAGGAGCATTTGCAGTGAGAATATAGTTACTTTCTTTGGGTCAGCAAATGCGTCTGGCATGCTTTGCAATATATTGCACATGAATTATCTTTTTATGAACTTCAAGTTCATATTATCTTAATCGAGGATCTAGATGTACAAATGATAATTCATTTCACATAACTTTTTCTCAACTGTTTATCATGTCTACCCCTCATGTTACAAAAACTAACTTGTTACCTCAACTTTGAGAATCCACCTTTGTGCATTATGGTGTTAATCAAAATATACACCGCACATCAATAATAATAAGATGGAATTATTTGGTTCCTGACCCTGAACCACTTGTGAGGCGAGAAAGTAATATACTTTGGTATATAACGTATATCAAACTGATATAGATAACTTTGTTCTCATAAGCAATTGTTTAACTATTAAGTAGAGGCACTTAATAAATCATTTTGCTAAACCAACTATGATGTAAACCAACTTATCAAGATGAACTTCTTGAATAGAAAATCTGGAAATTATGCTCGAAATTAAATTATTGAGCAAGTTACCTCGCAAAATATCATGTTGCGGGTTATTAATAATCGCACATGTAACAATCTCATAGATGCATCTTATGTGGTATACATGGTAGGTGAATGGGCCCATATTCACCTTTGATATTTCTAGCATTCATGGGATTCAATCCCAATTTTAGTTGATATATTAATTAATGAGAACATGCAACATAAGAGAATTCGTAAAGAACTTTCTAGTTCTTTAATATTTACCCATGTGAATTCTCTTTTATTTTTGCACATCATACTTAAATTGATATGGGTAAACCAATTATGCCAACTGAATAAATTATCAATATTGATAAACTTCGGATTTACACCATGACGTGTGCAATTATCAATAAACTCCAAGTTTATTATGATATGGATTTTTATATCAATAAACTTCTCTTTATTGCGGCATTCTTTTGTTTGTGTAGTACAAACTGGAGAATAAAGCGGGTAGCTTTTCACATACATATTACCTCGCTACAAGTTGTAGTAATAGAAGATATTAAATCTTTCCTTTATTTATAGTCTCAGTATGACCAACAGCTGATGATAGGCTATAATTGCATATTTTAGTCGCTTATTACACTCGAATTTACTGCACTTTAATTGAGTTTGCGCTTTAATCGCTAGTGTTTTGCACTAATTGTGTGTTTTATGCCTTGTAGGTGTGATTCCGAGCTATATAGATGTTATGGAATGAATTTAAGTGATTTGAAGCTTTGAAGTCTGATTAAAAGCTCAAGGAATTAAGCCGGGATCGTGTTCGGGGGTCAAATTTGATAATTAAGTACGAACGAAGACTTGAGGAAGCATATTGCGCACTGTCTAGTAAAATAGACATAACGTTTTGCTCAGAACTCCATTTGGGCTCCACAATATATGGTTGGAAATCTAGCTCAAAGAGCTACAACTTTCATGTTTTACGTTTTTCCAAATTCCAATCAGAACAGGGCGAAAAACCGCGGTTTTTCCGCGATCGCGGCAGAACCGCGGTAGAAGATGGTCGCGGACAACTGAAGAATCAGAGGGCATGTTTGGCCGCGGTTCCACCGCGACCGCGGCAAAACCGCGGCAGGAAGCGAAAATTTCAGGGACTAAAGTGCAAAACATGGGATTTTAAGTCCTAAACCCTATATTAAACAAAGGAGGTCGGCCAAGAACAAGAGGAGGACATATTTTGGACACAAATTAGACCTAAGGAGGCGAGGAGACACTACTTTAGGGTTAGACAACACCCTTGGAGGCAAGAACACATTGGGAGCAAGGCGGAGAATTCTTCTACGAGTTTTTTCCTTCCTCTTCCTATTTTTTTCATTGTTGGTTATGACTTTTAGTATTGTAGTTTTACATACTATTATGAATAGCTAATTTGTTATCTAGAGTTTTGATTGAACCCTTTGTAGGATAAATTCTTGTTATGTTTTTATATAATATAGCCATAGCTTTTCTCTATTTGTTCAACTACGTTTATATTGTGGTTGATTGAAGAGCTCTCAATTAGCTGTGCCTATTTAGTATGCATAACTCGGGAGAGAGTGCATATTTAGGTAGCTGTTGAACAACACCACTCCCAAAGTATATGAGGGATCAATAACCGCGGGTTTAAAGGCGGGATTAGGGATAACGAAGCCTTGGGTGCGATCTGAAGTGAGATGTATTAAAAGCCAGCTAGCGTAGCTCGGGAGAGTGCGTCTAGTAAATTGTCGTAATTACTCGGGAGAGATTTACGGCAATAAGAGTGCTCATGATCGGTAGAGAATACTTAGGCGAAATTATAGAAGACATAGCGGGAAGAATTCCGACAATAGGGGAAATCATAACTCTAGACCTCCTTAATCTTTTCTCTAACCCTCAGTATCGTTAGTTGCTAATTTACTATTTTAATTTGTTAGTTAATTAGTTAAACACAAGAATCTTAATATCTATAAGTTAGGAATTGTTCAAGCTTGTCTTCTTGGTGATAGTGAACAGCTGTAGCTAAACCTTAGTTCTCTGTGGGATTCGACTCCGGACTTGTAAACCGGATTATATTTGCAATGACCGCATTGTCCTTTTTATAAGGCATAGTTGGGCGTGATCAACCGCTTTCGCGAATACTTTAGAAACTCAATAAGTTTCTTTGAGACTTACTACAACACAACGTCTTATTGATAATCAATTTTCTCCAAAATAGTGATAATTGGCTCTTCCAGAGCTCTCAATTAATTTTGTACTACCACATATTCATCAACATCCATATGGTCATATATCTCTTTCAAGGAGAAAGTTATACCATTATGGTTATGGTCAAAATTATATGCAAGATATGTTTCTTGCATTAATGTTATCCTTTAATAATCACATTACCAAAATATTTTAGTGTGCAATAGGTACGTGACCAATGACCATTTATGCCATAATACTGATATTATTTTCTTATATCATCTCAAACCTCCTTCTAGAGGTGAGTGCGTGGTATATTCACTACCACTAGCACGTTCATATTCTTCCAAGAATGAATATGTATTCATAAATCAGATGTTGTCACATTCACATCATGAATTGACCATAGTCATCTGTATGTGCTTTACGAAATCTTATGTCAAATCGATGACAAACATTAACTTCATAGCGTGAAGGCTTATTTTGAGAATCCTTATTATTCTCATTACTACGATAGTGACGGTTATAATTTCGTCTATTACCACGTCCACATCCATTGATACCTTTATGGTAATAATTTTGTCTTCTTTCATACTTATTACATATTGCTATCACATTCTCTTAAGGGAATGAGAATGGAGCAAATTCAATGGGACGGGTTTTCACTTCTTGTGCTCACGATCATACATGACTTTGATCATGGCAAGACATAGAAATTTTACCACTTCGAGTGGTTATAATTTCTTACTAACTCCAATAGAGTTATAATCAAAATTTATTTTCTTTACTTGTATTTAAAATCAAATTATAGAATAAAAGAGAAAATTACGGTAAAATACATACTTTAAATCCAGAATTTAATCATGAAGGAAGTTCATGGAATAATTGACAATCATCATGCTCAATCCCAAAGCTTCTACTCAATTGGTTAGAGTCTCGTGCTGATAACGTGTTATGAAACAATAAAAGAAAAAGAATAGTATTGCAGAGAAAAGTAGGGAGAGAGAATTCTTATTGATTTTGGGATGAATACAATGGAATAGAACCCTCTATTTAAAGGGAACGAGTGACTTAGCCACCAAGTAATAATCCCTAGAATCTCTCTAAATATAGACATTCACCATAAATAAAATTCTATTTATAATAGTTTTGATTGTTTATTTCAAGTAGGATAATCAAATTGGGGTGGTTTTGATATTTTTACAAGTTGTGGGGGTATAAATCATGTTTCAAGATTTTGAAAAAAAAGACATCCAAATATTGCAAAAAATTATAACCAAACACAACTTCATCTTCAATTCAAATTTTAGTGAAATTCCAAATTCGATTTTTTTTTTTTGGGAATTCATGTCCAAACGCCTACTTAGATGAGCTGGGTTTGAGGGGAAAAAAGACTTTTGAAATTTATAGTCTTGCTTAAGGGTAAAACTTTTGTGGGGACTGACATTTGTGTGGTTATAAAATATTCCCGTTAAGGGTAAAATGGGTGAAATATATAGTTTAAAGTTGAATTATTTCCAATTGTAGAAATGTGTCATTATTTTTGAATGGACTAATAAAGAAAGTATGTCATCTAAATTGAAATAGAGAGAATATTTTTTGTCGGGTATTATCACTTTTCGCCCGCACCAGAAATTACCAATAACTAGCTATTTTAGTCATGCTACTAAAATAACCAAAAAAATTACTAATGACATACAACATTCAAAAAATCTAGGAATTTTTTTTTCCAATGAAATTATTGCGATTTCACTGAAAACACATAGACGAAGCAATATATAAAATTTGACGAAGTCTGAAGGTGAGTTTAGACTAGTTTGGAGTCAAAATTGACCAATGATATATAATATTAACAAATTAAGCAAAAAGGTCTTTTTTCAATGAGTATAGCTGGAATTCATCGAAAACATATAGATGAGACAATATATAAAAGATTAGAGGTGATTTCGATTGGTTTGTATCAAAATTCGCAACTAAAATTGAGTTCAAAAAATTCTTCTGCGACACATGTATCAAACATGTATCACGCATGTATCTCACACACAAATTATGGATATACACATATGATACACACAACATCTTTTTCCATGTTCATCTTCTACTTCGAATTTTTAATTCAAACCACATCAAAACTCCACCAAATCATCCCAAAACTGAAATTTAAACTCCTTAAAATATACCCAATCTATTCCAACAACACTCACTCAAAAGAAAGTAAAATTTTGACTTTTTTTGGCTATTAATAGCTAATTGATTAATATTAATAGCATTTGACTAATATAATAATATTTTACGAATTAATCAATTTTTGTACTGATATACTTATGAACGGACATAACTGGAAGTTTCCCGAAAAAAATAGTCTGCTTAATAATCTAATGAGAAGGGAGGAGTCTGCCAAATCGAAATAGCCCAAAACTCAAACATTTCGATTGTTAATACCCCTGTGTAATATAGAATTCTACCATTTGATACTACCAACGTTGTTTTGATTTTTATAACTTCCGTCCCTAAACGACAATATAATGACCAAAGAATTATATTTCGAATTGCAATATCATAACTTCACAACATAATGTATAGCTTGTAACAAAGACTCCTCAAGATTAATCCACATTGTCATGCAGAGGCGGATCTACAGTGGAGGGTGCGGGGTCACCAGAACCTGTCAGGCTCGGCAAAAATCATGTATATATAGATTTTATGTGTATTGTATATCCAGATAGGACCCATTAAATAGTTTACTTGAGCCCCCTAAAAAATAAAAGTTGGATGGCAGCAGTGGTTGAATTGCTAGTTTAAGCACCTTTCCAGCTTTCCTTACCACTCGGTCTTCTGTTCCACACCTAATCAAGCAAAATTAGCATTTTTTTCTTTCTTCTTTTGTGTTCTTCTACATTTTTTGGATTCGATGATAGTTCTTACGCAAAATTGAAGGCTTCATTACAGACCTTATAAAGTAGTTTTTTCAAAATGTTTTATAACAAAAGTAATATGATCAGATGCACCTGAATCAACGTTTCTATCAAGCATTGCTTCCTATGTCCTCGATAAGCTGAAGATGCGTCATGTCATGTCATCAACTCTCCCCAATATTTCTTCGGCCTACCACGCCCTCTCCTTGAACCCGCCATAGCCAACCTCTCACACCTCTTCACAGGGCATCTATGCTTCTTCTCTTCACGTGACCAAATCATCTCAGTCTAGCTTCCCGCATCTTATCCACAACACAGGTCACTCATACCTTATCTCGAATATCTTCATTCCTAATCATATCCCTCCTAGTACCACACATCTATCTCAACATCCACATCTCCGCAACTCTTAACTGCTGAACATGAGAGGTCTTGATTGGCCAACACTCCGCCCCATACGACATGGTCGGTCTAACGAATACTCAAAGAATTCAGGCCTAATAGCGAATTTAAAAGGAAGAATGAATCTAGGATTATGTACATAAATTGCCAAAATTCCCTGGCTGGTTAAAAAACATTACGAGGCGAGAATCGTCCATCTCCAATGAACTTGAGACGAGATGGTCACTCTAATGAGATAGCAAGCTCCTGAAAGGTCCTTCCTCGGTGTTCAAAATTTCTGAACTCGTCAAAGCTAGCACAACCAGGACTTAGTACAATGGCATCCCCTACAACCAAAATAGAAGGCATTATGTAGGTGATCTCAAGGTGAGAAGTACTCTACTTGCAAACTTGAATTCACAGTATCTAGTTAACTCAACCCTTAAAATGTAAGGCCAACCATTTTCCAATTCAGGCCTCAAATGTATGGTCTTCTACAACACTTGAGTTAGAAACTGAATTTATTTTCATTTCTCAGTTATCAATGCAATGACAAGGTAGATAATAACAACCTAAACAAGAGATTTTGCGAAGTAAGAGACAAACCATGTTGGGCTATACTCCTTGCCAAGCTCACGGCATTCTTAAGAGTTTTAGCATTCAAACATGGAATTGTAAGACCATTAGCACAGAGTGTCTTCTGAATCATCGTTCCTGAAAATCCAAACTGTAGAACAACAGATACCAGTGTCAATATTTTCAAAAGCAAAAGTAAATAGTGATGCCTTGAAGCACAAAGCATCGGCAGATTTCATCCTGAAGCTACAACAACAGTCACATACAGTGATTACAGCCCGATGGTGTTGAAGAGGTTCTACCAGCTGCTCAAATCCATTAGAAGCTTTTGTCTTCACCTCCTAAAGAGAAAAATGCAAAAGAAAAAAGAAAATATTACATTTAAAGAAAAAAATTGGGCATAGTATGCACAGGCGAGAGAAGGCATGGTTTTTTTTTATTTATTAAAAAAGATTATTGTGCAGCACTTTGAGTACATACAAGACATTTTTCTAATTTTCTTTGGGTAGGGGAGGTCGGGAAATTTAGGACGTTTATCTGATTTTTGGCATTTTGATTTCCTATTGCTTATTTCATAGGTTTCGCGTGGAGCATAAGGTTCTTAAAGCATTCCAGATGACTAAGAGGTGATTTTACATACTACAATAACAACAACAACAAACCCTGTAGAATCTCACAAGTGTGGTCGGGGGAGTATAGTGTGTACGTAGACCTTACCCCTACTCTGGGGAGGTAGAGAGACGGTTTCCGAAAGACCCTCGGCTCGAGAGGATGAATAGTAAGAGGTGATTTTACATGAGAAATAAAAATTACTCTCGACACTCAAATGTTGCAGGGATGTTACTGACTGGCCACACGACAAATAAATTTTCTTTTTTCCTCTCTCTACCATGACCACTGCTGAAGCCCTTAATTTTGGTCGACTCTACTGCACTTACCCTTTAGTTTTTACTTCAGAATCCAAATGTTTTATGACTACATTTTCCAGTTTTAGAACTATCAAGCAACACCTCTTCTAATGTGCTCTCAAATCAACCAAGAGCATCTTTTAATCATGCTACAAGCTCTTGATATCCCCGAACCAACTCAATTCTGTGAAAATTGACACAGGGACAAAGCCAAACAAATAAGATAGATTAACACTAATGAACCAGTAAGAATTTTAACCTTTGCAAGACCACCAAGTAGAAGCACCGACTTCTGTTCAAAGCCAAGCAATCCAGAATATGTTGCTTCAACATTTGTTGCCTTACTGTCATCAACCCAAGTTATTTCATCATTGTCTACATGAACTGAAAAGAAATTACTATTGAATTTCTCACCATTAAGCATCCACCAGCAGTATTAAATATTACGGAAAAGAGCTTAATCCAGGGGAAGAAAATTTAGGGAAAAGATTTTTTAGCAGAAAAGATATACAATTTCCCACATGATAATGCATGTTTTATCTTAATATTGTGTCTATGCAATTTACATTCCTTTGTTATATTCTAGAAGATTGATCTGTTTGAAAAAGAAACGAGTTTCAACCTGTCAAAATCACATGCTCCATGAATTTGTACTTGCATTAGACATTCCAGTCAGATATGGATATTTGCATAATAAAATTGTGCAAGGATTTAGTTACTTAACTAGACGTAGATTAGCAGCTAGAATTATTTGAGCACGGACTTCAGACATAAAGACTAAATAAAATGCAAATCAACAAAGAAATGCAGTACAAGATACCCAGCTATTTACGAAGTCTCTTCTATTTCCCTTTAAAGGGTAATACTGTAGGCCATTTGATACTCATTTTGATATTGGATAGAGTTCCACTCCAAATGAGTAGCAGGCACAAAATTACTCGAGTATTGCACCTAATACTCGAGTATATCAATGCTGAACCCCAGAGAAGGAGAAGTCGGTTGTGTTCTTTTTATCATGTTCCTTCAGCAAATAATGCCTAGATTTACTTTCTTTTCTGTTTTCATATTGTAAAATGTTAGCAACAGTTTGTCTCTGAAAAAGATTAATGTCGAAGGATACAAATATAGTAATTAACCAACAAGAATAGCATAAAGGATGTCGCTTCAACTCACCAACTTGCATTCGATGAGGCAGAGTTCCCAATTTGGAAATTGTTGAGCTTAAAGCTGTAGCGTTGATCTCAATATCCAACCCGATAACTGATAATGCAGCCACTGCAGCATTAGAGTAATTGTGCTTCCCAACTGCCTTCAGCTCACCTAATTTTAGTTGCGAAACACATCCTATTGTAGGAAGATTTATGTCTGCAATCTTAGCCTCCACATTTACCTTCCAGTTACAGGTAAAAATTTAAGATACTTCGCCCCAAAGACCAACAACCAAGTTCTAAGAGGATAGGACAAGTGAAAGTAGTTCATCTCATTTGCATCCTTTCAGTATGAGGGCATCAGGGCACAAGAAACACTGATAATCCCTTTTGTTCTTTATGATTCTTATAGCTGTTTCCTAGAAACCAGTTGGAAAAGATAAATAACCATAACATCATGGATAATCAGAAATGACAAAAAACAACTTATTTTTCCAACTTATTGCATTGTCATACATACTCCATAACAATTTTATAATGGAATATGGACAGCAGAATTTATCCCATTGGCATGGAATCACAACAAACAACGCCATCCATATTTGGTATGGGAAATATTTGCTTTTCTTAAGGACCTTAAGATGCATTATCAAATCCACCAGCGCATTCTCTTTACACAAGTGAGAATGCATGACTCAATTCTTTAGTTTCTTGATCCTTAGGTATTAAGAAATAAAGCATCTTACCCTGACACCAGAGCGAGCTCCAATCCAAGCAAGATTAACACCATTTGCGTGATCCATAATTGCTTCATCAAGATACTGGTTTCCTAAATAGATGTGAGGATGTTAGGCATGCATGGATATGAGATGGACACCAGTGAACTAATAATAATCTTTGATTTAGAAAAAAAATTGAGGCTCAACATCACAGGCATCACACTATTGACCCTAATAGGACATTTTGCTCTTTTTACCAGCTATTTTTATTCATCTTTTAAAAGAGCGATATCATCATTGTTGTTTCAACCCTTTATATTTCTTTATCCATTTAAAAGTGGACGATTTCCAATACTTGCATATTTGGTTCCTTAACCAAAGCAAACATAAATTATAATGGTCAGCAAGCCAACATATTGAGTAAAACTAGCTTTAGACAAGTCAAATATAAATGATACAATGTGCCCCATGTGTTTCCTCTAGAGAGAAATGCCACTTTTTAATCACTTACCAACAGGAAGGATACCAATTTTCTGATCTCTCATGTGCGAAAAAATTCGGCACTTGGTTGCAGCATAGTTCCTCATAGTTTGGTGCCTTTCGAGATGATCAGGAGTAAGATTAAGGATCACAGCAACCTAGACATGTTGTTAGAATTAGAATAACACGAACAAGTTGTTAGATGCATTAGCTATCAAAAATCGGACAGCTTACTTACTGAAGGACAGAAGTATTTGGGTGGGATTTCTAACTGATAACTACTGACCTCCACAACAGCAACCTGAAAATAAGAATATGAACAAAATTTATCAAGTATAAAAATCTCATACGCATAATTAGGGGTTTGAAAAAGTACAGAAAGGTCATACTTGCCTGTAAAGGTCTTTGGTGAGACCAAGTTAAGCACTGAAAAACAGCTTCTGAAAGTGGAACTCCAAGGTTACCGCCAACGAATGTCTCGAAACCCAAACAGTTAAGCATCTACCTTCAGAATAGCAAAGTAAATGATGTTTAGTAAAAGCAACATAAACTCAACATGTATGATCTCCGTAAATTGACAAGAAAGTTAACGCTCCATATGATACTGAAACTCTTATCCAACTATCAATAACAGCCTCAACACAAAACGATTTGCTCTACCTCTGGTTTCTTGTGCTTTCATATAAACCTATGATATGCAACAACTTACAAGAGACTTGAAAAATTTACAGAAAAATCTAGATTTTGACAAATACATACTAGATTAGTAACATATTTGCAAAGATAAAACAAAGAAAAAGTCGACTAAAGGGTGTGTTTGGCATGACACAAGTCATTTTCCAGAAAAAGCATTTTCTGCTGTTTGGTTGCCAAAAAATATTTTCTGCAACAAATGGGGGAAAAATGACTTCCCTCACTTTTGGGCAAAAGTTATTTTCCAAAACTATCTCCACGCTCAGCTTCATGTCACTGCTCCAAGCACAAACTAGACATTATTATTAATCGTTTGTACTCAAAAATATCATCAAAACACTCTCTGATTTCTAATATTATTATTAAACTTTAATATAGATTTTCTCCGGAAAATACTTTACCAAACACCGAAATTCAAGAAAATATATTCCATGGAAAACTTTTTCCAGGTTAATACTTTCTATGGACAATGAATTCTATCATACCAAACACACTTTAAAGAGAAGACAAAAAGCACAAAATTTTGAGCAATTAAAGGAATAACCTGTCCTGCAAATGTGGCAACAGTAGATTTTCCATTAGTTCCTGTCACAGCTAAGATCTTAGTGCAACTGGGAATAACTTGCGCAGCAAAATCCAACTCTGAGAGTACTTGCTTCCCCTAAATATGAAAGAGAATTAAAAAATTGAGTAGTGGAAAAGGCTGCAAAAATCAGTCTATGATCCTGCAATATTTTCATGATTCCACTTCTTTTTCTATGTGGACAAAACAAAAATTGTATGTCAAATTGGACATATCACCCTCCAAAATCAGACTAATTATGCTTACCGAGCATAACATGGAGAAAAGTCCATACTTTTCCAGCGGAACTCCAGGAGAAACAACTACTATATCTGCCTCTTTCAGAATCTCATTATCAAAATTACCAAACACTGTCTTCAAATCATCATTATGCTCATCCAAGCAAACATTTTGCTGCATAAAACCAAGGACATCTTTTTACTAACACTAAAATCAACAAATTGAGTCACTGAATATTATCCTGAAAACATGTACTCCCTCTGTCCTATTTTATGTAGCACACTTTTCCTTTTTAGCCTGTCCCAAAAATGACATTTTTCTATAATTAGAAACAGTTTACTTTGAACGCTTTGCCCTTAGGAGTCGTTTGGTAGGATGGATAAGCAATAATAATGCTGGAATAAAAATTTAGCATCACCTTATCCCTTATCCCTTGTTTGGTTACTAATCCTAGATAAGTTATCTAGGATTAGAAATAGTACCGAGATAACTTATACCGGTAAGAGGATGGAACAGTAATCTCAGGATTAATACAACATACCAAACGGTCAATAAAAAATAATACCAGGATAACTAATCCCGGTATAACTAATCTCGGTATAACTAATCCCAGCATAACCTGTCTTCAAACCAAACGACCCCTTAATGTGATAGATTTATAGTCACACAAATGTTTATGAGTTGTTTTAGACGACAAGTTTCAAAAGTAGTTCTTCCTTTCTTAAACTCCGCGCTTAGTCAAATACCGTCACATAAAATGGGACGGAAGGGAGTATCAACCATAAATTGTTAATTGTACCTTAAAGATTGGTCTCAAATTCTCATTTTGATCAATGGCCAAAACTGAAGCACCCCTAGCAAGAGCAAGCTTAGTAGCAGCTGTTCCTGATTTTCCAAGACCAACTATCTGTAATCAAACCAACAATGGAAACCCTTTTCAACATTTATAAAGATTTTAACCAAAAACTAAAATGGTCTTATTTCTAAATACTTACAGCAACTGTTTGACCTTTAAGGTCTTGTTTAGGAAAGCAAGACTGAATATTTGTATGTGAGAGAGCATTCTTGGCGAGTTTGAAGCTCATTCTTTGTTGCTCAGTGCTAATATTGAAGCTTTTTTAAGCTATTATTTTGAACTCTTGAGATGGAATTTAACGGTTCCATACTTCTGTGGGTCGGGTCGATAAAATTTGGGCACAACCAACTCCTTACAATTAATTATGATTAATTAGTAGTATAATATAATACAAATACTAACGTGAGATTTTTTTTTTTTAAAAATTATCTACACACAAAATGAACTACGCACAATTGGTTTAAATCTGAAATGTAATTTCTTCAAAATAAACTTGACTGGAGCCTCTTTTTTTTTTTTTTTTTTTTTTTTTTCTGTTTTGGACTTATAATTAATAACTAAACTAGTTTAATTAGTAGAAGTTCACCACTTAACTAATTCAAAATTCAAATTAGTTATATTAATGAACTAAGCACATTATAGTTGATTATCAAATAAAACCTTGTCTAACTAACAAATAGCCTCCTCGTTAATTTTCAATATTAATTTGTCTTCTATTACTCCTACACAAATAAATTTAGATGCAGTTGATTTTCGGCATCAATTTTTTCTTTTTCTTTTTTGGTACAATAAAAAGTACTCCACTGGACAAAATTTCTTCCATCAACTTTCTGAAAAAGGCCAAATACACCCCCGTGAATAATTTTTCTTCTTTTGCCTGGGGCTGTTCCTCCCAAGAAAACACCAGCCATCATACTAAAATTTGCTGGGGTTTTCTTCTAAACAATCATCACCATTTTTACAGATTTGCTTTTTCTTCCTCTGCATGTGAAAAAACAAAAACAAAAAACAGAAGAAAGCAAAAAAAAAAAAAAAAAAAAAATGGCTTGGGAACCCATTCTTTGGCTGATATTTTTAGTCATTAATATTTCCCTCATCTCATTAATCATCTATCAGGTACCGTTTCTGCCCTTTACTCCGTTCGGCTTTTATTCTTTGTTTCTCCTTCATAAGGTTTTTCAAAGATAAATGAAAATTTAATTTAAATGTTTATTTGGGAAAGTTATATTTTTTCCCTCGAATTTAATGGTTATTTATGTATAACAAAGTATTGCTAGTGATTAGTGCGTAGTTAATTAATTATTGGTTTTTTTTTTTTGTATTTATTGTATGTTATTTCTAGGAGTCATCTTTTGAAAAAGTTCCAACTAATATGTTCATCTTATCATCAAAAAAGAATCTTTTTAGACTTGTGTTGAAGTTGATCACTAAAAGTTTTAAGTTTTTCTTGTGTACTTTTCTGGGTCTATGGCCCAAAAAAACAAAAAATAACAATAATTTTCTGCTGTCTGAATGTTTTTGCAGTTATGAAGGTTCTTATGAATTATTTACTTTATTTCAAGTACCACTAAATTGTTCTTTTTGTGCACATTAAGTTAATTCCTTGTTTCTTGTGTCTGAAGTTGTTTATTTTGCTTTCTGTAGATTGTGTGTTTAACAGATTTGGAAGCTGATTATATGAACCCTTACGAGTCCTCGTCTCGTATCAACTCTGTGGTCCTTAAAGAGTATATTTTACATGGTGCATTTTGCATCGTATTCCTTGTCACAGGGCATTGGTTTATCTTCCTGCTAATGCTTCCTCCTGCTTACTATAATGCCAGAAAGTAAGTTTCTTTTCTTAAATGGGAGATACTTATGGCTTAACTTAAATAATGTCGGTGTTTGTTAATCTTCTGATTACTTGTTCTGCTGTTTTGTTTTGTCAAAGTATTGTGGAGAATTTGGTGTCTGTGTAAGTATGCGGCCTCATTGCTTACTAATGCTGCTATGCAGCCCACTGCTTTGATCTTATTTTATTCTGTCGCTATTACTTTCTGAAATTAGTGAAGGAGCTTGGTAGATTGATATTTGACCTGATGCTATTACTTAAGTTATAAAGTGTACATTTACATCTTATGTATGATAAATAAATCTCTTATTGATATGTCCTTTCAATATGTTAAAGAGATACCACTTAAGGTCTTTTTGGAGTTGTGGAGTTTGCAACTATGCCTATAACTGGTGGAAATTCAGTTTACTGTAAAACACCATTCTAACTGATGTACACGCTAGGAATCTGAATGTTCTAGATAGACAGATATTATATGTGATAAGGAGGAGTACGAGCTGCTTCTCGGTCAATGGTTAAGCTCAGACGTTGATAGACCAGTTGCCAAATTCTATGTTTATACTTCCAAATATGTAATGATCGAGCTGTTCATAACTACATCTCAAGAAACTTTTGCAAGATCTAAAATCTGCTAAACGTAGTACAAGAAAAAATAAGAGCGTTATTCTATTATAGTAGATACATGTGCAATGCTTTCTAAATTGAACAAAAAACTAAGAGGAAATTGATGACATTCAGTGGCACAAAAAGCTTAGAAGTCTGTCTATTATCGACCACAAAAATTCATGGTGGTGGAATGAATAAGGTGCATGAAGATTTTAAGCAAAAGGAGGCCGGTATAGAAAATTATTGACATCGAAAGATGGAGAGAGCAATAGTAAAAGAAGTCAAGAAGACAATTAGCAAAATCTCATATAAAGCATAACGATTTGTACTAGAAGTTAGGGATGCTAGAAATGGAGAAAGAACTTTATAAGTTAAGGTAAAATGATTGTGAGAGAACAATTTCTTTTCTCAAATCAAAGAGAAGGTAAGGACAATTTCCAACAAGTTGTGACAGGAGTGAGGAGACAGTGAACCAAAAGAGATAGCGATGCTGCTATTCTGATCAATTGCTCAACACAAATAACAAGGATAACTGTGGAGCTTCATACGTTCGTGAGAGACTTGAACCTTAGCTCCTGATTTTCTTCCTCTTCTACCAACCTTGAACTCTTGACCTAGTGGGGTGGAGTAAACTCCCTCAACCACGATGACAAGAATGGCCGAGAGAGTATGAGAATTAGAAGAGTATGCGGTCCAGATGATATCTTTATAGTGGTTTTCTTTCAGTCAATATTCGTTTGTGTCTCTTCTGCTGTGACAATGCAGCTTGTCTTGTTTACATGACACTGACACAAAGGGTTCTAGATACAATTTATAATATTTGTTCTTAGATGCTTTCTTAGATTGCTTTATTTAAATCTTAACTAAGGGAGGTGTTATTGCATTGCAGATTCTTAAACCGGCAGCATCTTATTGATGTGACTGAAGTTTTTAGGTTCATTGAGTCTGAGAAGAAGATTCGGATATTCAAGCTGGGTTTCTACTTGGTCCTCTTTGTTCTAGTGCTTGTCAGGTTTTATTATGACTCTTGATCCTATTATTTTCCTACTTACTCATATCTTCTCTCAAGATATGCTAATACATAGCTTGATTGCTGTTTCTACATAGAATATCCAATGGAGGGACGCGTTCTACTTATCAGTTTTCCGGTCCAATGATGGAGATTTTGACATTCGCTCCTCAATTCTTGAATTCTAGACAGTTTTTAGGTCTGATTAGGTGGCCCTTTTGATTTTGAAAAGTAAAATGCGTTCTTTTTCTCATAATAAGACAGACAGGATTGCATATGTGATAATGACTCCCTGTTCTTGTTTTGCGCTCCACTTTAGGCTTTCTGTTTCTTTTGATTTTTTTACTATTAGTAATTACTGGTATAAGATAATAAACTAAAGATTATAGAATGAGCTTGAGTTGATCCATTGAGAATATCTTTTTGAGTTAAAAGGACAATGTAGTTAATCTAAAGCACAAATGTATATTTTTGCTTAATTTTTGGTGCAACATAACCTCGTCAAATGTTTTTGAGTCGGAGGCGTTGGCTGAGTTTCTTAGTTCTTTACCCTCTCTGTAGAGTTATCTTTTGGATGTACTCCTATCCAACTTTTTCTTAAAGTTGGCCCCCTCTTTACATCAATAAAACTCTTTCAGTTACCTATCAAAAAAAAAAAAAAAAAAAATCCAATGGGAATATCTTGCATCTTATGCAGCTGTAGTTTGCTCAAAGTTTCTTCACATCTTGTGGAGCCTCTATCTAACCATCTGATAAGTCCGGTACTGATGTATATAATTAAACTGAGTTCCAATTTTAGCTCCAGAGAGAAAAGCTTTGGCCTTAGTACAATGTATTCCCGTGTCCATGGTATGAGCTTGACATATTTTAATTCAAATTACATCTAACTGATGACAAGGTTTGTCCATCTGCACTACAGTAAATGGAATATTGACTATTTTTTTCTTCTTTGATAAGGAATCTTGAATATTCACTTCAAGAGCTAAAGTGATCAGGATTATCTTAAGAGCTACTAAAAGAAAAAAGAATGGCAAGTGTTTCTATCTGCTGTAAATTTGATTGGAAAAGTTGGTACTTGAGAATTGATGTTGGAATGTATATTGGAGCTGCAGATAGCTAGAGAAAAGAAATGGTAGACTAGCATTCTTGTGGAACAGTTACAAAATGATGTCACATGTTCAGTTAAGAAGTAGAAGCCATAATCATACAACCAGGGCAAAATGAAAAATACTGTAGGTTAACGTGGGTGGTATTGTTTAGTTACTGAAAACTGTGTATTGGTCTGGAGTAAAATGTTAGCTCAAAAATGTTATTCCCTCTATCCGAATTTATGCGACACTCTTTCCTTTTTAGTTGGTCCCAGTCCTGAAAAGAATGGCGACTTTCTATATTTAGTAACAATTTAACTTTAGACTTTTCATTTTACCTTTAATGAGATGATTAATAGCCACACAAATTTTTGTGACTTGTTTTAGACCACAAGTTTCAAAAGTCTATCTTTCATTCTTAAATTTCGTGACCAGTCAAACACCATCACATAAATTGGGACAGAGGGAGTATCAAATTCTCTTAGCTTTGGGCTATTCGACGCTGTGATAGAGCCACATTAATAATTGTAAGGTTATACCATGAGAAACACCAACTTTTACCCACCATAGACTAGTTGTCTTAGATGTGAAGAGGACGGGTGTTGCATCTAAGGACCAAGATATCAAGAATTAAGGGGTGGGTACTAAATGACACAAACCAAGTAGCATTTAAGGACAAGTTACAGAAAGAAGGGGCATGGGACATAGAAGGATACATAGATACCGAATGGAAAGAAATGTTAAGTAACATTTAGAAAGTAGCAAGTGAAGTTCTAGAAGTGTCTAAAGGTCTAGGGACTCGACCTAAAGAATTGTGGTGGTGGAATGAGGAAGTGTAAAAAGCTGTTAAGACCGAGTGGGGGTGCTCCTGATAAAAAAAGACTAAGAGGGAGTGCTAAAGGAAGCTGCCAAAATCATAAGGAAGAGAAGCATTTGAGGAAAACAAGAGAGCTAAGAGAGAAGCCAAGAAATTAATAATCAGAGCTAGAGGGAAAGCTCTAGATGGTTCGTACCAAAGTTAGGGATATGAGAAGAGAAAACGAAATGTATAAACTAGCACGGCTAAGCGAGAAGATGAGTAAAGATTTGAACTAGGTTAAAGTGCATTAAGGATGAGTCCTAGATAGTCTTACAAGGAGATAGTGAGATCAAAAAGAGATGAAGAGCCTATTTTGATCAATTGTTCAACTCAAACCATGAGGATAACTTTGCGAATCTTCATACTTTTGTTCGAGACAACAACTATAACTACACTCTTAGGATTAGACTCATAGAAATAAGGAATGCCATGAAAAACGTGGAAGTTAGAAAAAATTGTGGACCTGATGGTGTTCGTATTAGAGGTTTGGAAGTGCCTCGCAGAGGCTGGAGTAGAATGACTTACCAAGCTATTTAATGTTATATTGATGAGTGGAAAGATGCCAATAATGTGGAGGAAGAGTACTTTGATTCTTCATATACATGAACTAAGGAGATATTCTAAGTTGTTCTAACTATCAGGGCATTAACTTTTCAGCCATACGATGAAGCTACACGAAAGAGTAATCAAGCGGAGACTTAGGTCCACTAACAGGGAGAACCAATTCGGATCTATGCGTGGTTGGTCTATAATAGAGGCTATATTTTTACTAAGAAGATTGATGTAAATTTATAGGTAGAAAGAGGACCTACTCATGATATTTATTGACTTAGAGAAAGCATATAATAGAGTGCCAAAATAAATGAACTCATGTCGAATATATAAATGTCATAATCGGTATGTAAAAAGCAACTGTCACAAGTGTGAGACCGGCGGTAGAAGACACAGAGGAGTTCCCCATCACTGTGAGTTTGCACTAGGCTCTATGCTAAGCCCATACCTTTTTACCCTTGTCATGGACGACCTAAGCAACAGTATGTATGATGAGGTTACCATGGTGCATGCTCTTTCCAGACGATACTTCTTAATTGATGAAAGTAATGAGGTTGTCAATGAAAAGCCCGAGCTATAGAGAAATACTTTAGAGAGTAAAGGATTCAAGATAAGTATGGTAAGTTAGAATACATGCACCACTTGTTTAGCCAACGAGATAGGAGCGAAGTTTAGGTGAGATTAGATGGAATTGAGGTACCTAAATGTAGAGAGTTTAGATATCTAGTCTCAATGTTCGAGGAGAACGGAATAATTGATGAAGATGTTATTTTTACTTTACCTTATCAACGAAAAAAAGGATAGATGAAAGATGTTACACATAGGATTAAGGTAGGATGGCTGAAATGGAAGCGTGCGACAAAAGTGTAATGTGATAGGAAGATACCTACTAAAGTGGAAGACAAGTTTTATAGAACGGCCGTGAGGTTAACAATGTTGTATGAGAGTGAATGTTAGGCCTCTAAAGTCCAACCTATCCACAAAGTAAGTGTTGCGGAGATGTGAATGTTAAGATGGATGTGTGGAACACAAGATTAAATAAGATCAGAAATGATCACATCTGTCATAAGGTACATGTAGCACATATAGAGGATAAAACAAAAGAATGTCGCTTGAGATGGTCTTACCACGTGTTAAGTGGGCCTCTAGATGCATCATCAGTTCTTATATGTGCAAAAATGGTGATTGACGATGTTGAAAGAGAAAGAGGTAGACCTAAAATTACATGGAAAGAAGTTATCTCAAAAGATCTAGAATATCTTGGAATCCAGGCAGATCTTGCAAAAAGTTAGAAAACATAAGGAAGTTGAAAATCCATATAGGTGATATCAACTAGAAGGCTAATGCTTACTAGAAGGCTCTTAGTATATTAGATCACTAGAGTATATTAGAGAATTCCTAGAAAAAATTAATCCTTAATTACGGAGTATTGAAATATCATGGACCTAAATAGAGTAGTTAAGATATTGAGGATCTATACAACCGACCACAACTAGCTTGGGATTGAGGCGTAGTAGTCATAGTTGTATATGTACATATTACATATATAAACAGAGGGTGGAGAGATGGTTATGACCGTACATTTGAATCCCTACTTATCCTTGTTATATAATTATAGGTCTAATTGTCGAAGCAAAATGGAGAATCAAAAGTTATATTTGGGGCGGGGGGGGGGGGGTAGGGGGGGGGAGGAGACAGAATCAAATAAAGATTTTTCTCTGTTCATATTTATTTGTTCGACTAAGAACTCATTCAGAGAAAGTAGGAACATCTTGCTTGTAGTTAAAGTTACTTGTAGAGTTGAAATCCCAGCCACAAAGGCTCTTATGTTTGTATGCTTTTCTGACTCCTTTTATGAAGCAAAGTATGAAGTCGCTATGAGGTCATTGCTATTGTAAATTATGCATTGTAAAGTGCTAATTCATGCCTGCAGTTTTTTGCGTCGTATTTCTGAACAGAATAGATGACACGGTTGTTTTATGAAATGTTTTAGACACGGTTTCAATAGCAAAAAACACTTGATGATGTTCTCTTTTTGGAAAATCCTGTCAAGTATGGAAGGAGTAGATGTCATCTTAACAACAAAGTTTGATTATACCCAGCTACACTAAAAGGATGGGCATATTTAGTAGTATAAAATACCGCATGCGGCATTTGAAGCCTTCCATTCCTCTTCTTATATGTTTTTGCTGACTATAACATACTACATGCTACTGAAAAGGGTATTTTCCTTTCTTTTCTGATCAAAATGAATTCTTCCATGCAGTCTGGTCCTATCTTTTATCAACGCTCTAGTTGATGAAGATGATGCTATCGATTTTGGTTCCTTACCACTGCCCAGTTTCTTTTGAAGATATTTTCCAGTGTTTTGTCAAGGAGATAGATAGCTGAGGTCTGGTCAACCAATGTAGTCCTGGGAAACGTCTGCTTGAATTCCGAGCTAACCTAGTTACTCTAATTTGTATCTGCTGGTTATTTTTCCAGAAAAAATTGTTCAAACTGTATCAGGGCTGACTTTTGACAGTCATTTCGACATTAGATTGTTCGCTTACTCTTTTTGCCTCAGTCTGGTGCAGTTCGACTTTTAGTTGAGCAACTCTGGCAGTTGAATATCCATATTAGCTCTATGTAACTTAATTTATGGGTTACATTATCTTGTAAATGTCCTGTAGACTTTTTTCTAATAGAAAGCCTCATTTTGTCTCCCAGATTGGAGGATTTTTGTTTTTGGCTTTTGCTCTGTGTTTCCCTATAGCATAACACAGAGCTTCTTTAACACATCTAGTTTGACTGTAATTTTGGCATATTATATAAATAATTGAAGAATTTGTGAACACGGAAAAAGTATTTCTCTCCTCAACAGTCAGTAAATCAATATATAATAAGTATTTCATTGCATCATTTCATACTCATAATTTAAATAAAATAACAGATTATTCATAAGTTTGAGATTTGATATTATGAATGTGAGACATTGATATTCAATTGTTAAAATGAAAGATAAAAATGATATTACTTCAAGCTAATAGCAATTTCTTAGTAGATTGTTAATTGCTTAGTGAATAATAACAGTTAACAGGTCATTCTCACAGTTCACTTTAGAAATCTCGCCTTTGTTTCACACACTATTACATTTAAAAATAAATAAACAAAGCTGTATCAGCTCCTTTTGAATCCCTTTAATATGTGTCACGAATGATCCCTTTAAAATTATTGTGGTCAAGAAAATACTTTTTTTTCCTGATAAAATATAAAATTGGCCGGTCAACCAAAATTAATTGCATATATATATAATTAGTGTGGCGATTATTTTTGGGACAGCTATAAATATATAATATAGGAATTTTTATATTCCTATGCCACATAGGAAACCTTATTACCCTCAATGTTTAAGGTTTGATTTAATTACACTTAGTATACCAAATTACCAATCCTATACCATACTTAATTAAGGGTCTAATTAATGGGCAGTTTTTACTCCTTAATTAAAGGTGTCCATATATCTCACGTTTCTCTATCCCCCTAATTCTTAAGACCTGCTCTACTTGGAGAATTTTTTAGGGCCCAACCCTTATTCCGTTCTTCGTCAACTATGTCCCTCTCCTTTAAATCATCTGGACTACCAGACTCTTCCTTCAACTTAATTCCATCCTTTTCCTTTCGAAGCTTCTCAAGTAGAGCGGTAATTGACATAAACGTAGATGTGCCATTGGCATTCCATTTCCTTGTATGGTTGGCTATGTCATGTCTAATATGGTTCGAACTTGGAATTAGGAGAACAGAAAAGATGTGGTGTCCTCCAATACGAATTTCGACATCCGGATGCAATGTCACTTTCAGTAGCTGAACAAATAGCTCTTCAGGAAACACCTACAACAATTAAAAGATAGTTAAATACAAATGTTGATGTTCATCTCAAAATTATATACAATATTTATCTTCAAACCAATGAATTTCAGATTGAAACTCGAAGAAGAAGAAGAAGAAGAAGAAGAAGAAGAAGAAGAAGATATGACATACATTATATTGCAGCAATTGTAGATAAATTGTAGAAGATTTGTAGATAAATTGTAGACTGTTTTTTGCAGAAGATTTTGTAGAAGTTTTAGTCGTTTTGGATTTGTGAAAACAGAAAACAATGCATCTACAATCAGAATACAAATAATCTACAATTTATCTACAAAATATCTACAAACTGGATACATTGAATTTTAATATCCCAATTCCCATTTCAATTGTAGCATAATTGACATTTTCGACATAATTGCATTTTTTGCAGAAGATTTGTAGAAGTTTTAGTCGTTTTTGATGTGTGAAAATAGAAAACAAAGCACCTACAATTAGAATACAAATAATCTACAATTTATCTACAAAATATCTACAAACTGGGTACATTAAATTTTTATATCCCAATTCCCATCCAATTGTAGCATAATTGTGATTTTTGACATAATTGTACAATCAGAATACAAAAAATCTACAATTTATCTACAATTTCTGCAATATGTCTTCTTCTTCTTCTTCGAGTTTCAATCTGAAATTCAGTCAAAACCAAGTCTAATCTTCACCAAAACCCCTCAAAATTGAGATATAAACTCCAAACCATTTTCCCGATTATTTTCAACAACACTCAATCCAAACAAATAATGATTTTTGAAAACCCAAATTTGAATTCAAAGCTTTCAAGCTTTTTAATGGCTATCAATGGTGGAAAATATCTGGAAGAATATTTACTTCCATAATGGCTTCCTGATTTTTCGCAGGTGATTAAGGCAGAATTTTAATATAGACTCAATCAATCGCAAGATTTTTTCTTGATTTTTAGCGCGTTAATTATAAAAGATTCTGCCCAATTAATCGCGTATTAAACAAATGGGTACAGAAATTGTAGGAAAAATGTGGACTAGGCGAATAATTTAAATACTATGCACATTTTTGATAATAAGGTTTCATATATGATATAAATAAGAAAAAATCTCTTCCAGTGACCGATAAATTAGGGGGCCAACTTAATCTTGCATAAGTCTGATAAGTGATTATTAGGGAGACAAGACTTGACATTTGACGAACAACTGTTTCATGAGTTGTCTTTCTCTGTTTACATAAAAACTACACTAATTATTGAGGGCTCGTTTCGTACAAGGATAAGGAATTATTAATCCCGAGATTAAATTTGAGAGGAGTTTATCTTATATTTGGTTGGGATAAAATCTAGGTATAACTAATCTCGGGGTTAGTCCGGAATTGTAGGTTTTTTTCTATGCCCATGAGAAGTTGAGATAACTAATTATGGGATAACTAATCATGTGATAACTTATTTCCCAATCAAACAATCCTGACAGATTTAGTAGATCGGGCCAATCCAGATTTGCAAAAAGCACAATGGAGACTTTTGCACTTTTTACTGATTTTTTTTTATCTTAGGCATCTATTACTTAGTGACTTGATTAATTCGTTTTTGACTCTCGAAATTTGAACGGACTCAATAGGGATAGAGCGAGTATTTATTTGGGCAAGTTACACATTTAGTCGATCGACCGAAATCCGCTATTCAAATATATATAAAAATATATTATTATGTATAAAATATGTATATTATGTGTTAATATACGAAAAATATATACTTTATCTGCTAGTACTTTTAGGAACGGCTATATAATATAAATTTCCCTATTTATTTTGTCATCTCTACTTAGTGTGAACAGGCAAAAAATTCCTCATTCCAATCATCATTAATCTATATTGTTAACTGGCGTCCAGGCTTGTATGTTGGTATTATTAGCCCAAATGTTGAGCCCAGTAGGACAAGGCATTTAATCTAGGTAGGCCCATCTGGCCCATGTCTTACAATTTTCTTTTCTGAAGAGAAATTATTAGATTGCTCATAATAAAGCATAGTGTTCAAAAAGAAAATTGAGAAGTGTGTCCATTTAATTTATTGCAGTTGGATTATCAAATTTGTATTTAATAAGTACTAGTCTTAGTTGATGTGTTAAAAAGATGAAAATTATGGACAATTTTGATAGGCCGTCTATGTATTTGACAATTGATTGAAACAGTGGGAATAGTAATTTTATTAAGATTCAGAAGATCACCAAAGGAAAGAAATCAAGGCAACTTTCATGAAATAAAAATTTATATAAAAAACTACATTAAAAATAAGTATTAATTATAATATAATGGAGAGAAAATGACAGGTCATTCAGCGTGATAAAAAATTGTCCGGGTTTGGATTAGTATTCGGTCCCACTCTAACGCCCACCCGATTAGTATTCGGTCCTCTCTCTTTAGTGAGTCTATCGTGTGGTTCTTTTGAACTCAAGCGACACAAATAGGTAAAAAAGAAAAATTGAGTTGCATTGTTATAATTGAACTCAAAAAGGGCAGAGGTATACCGCACATATAGGACGCGCTATAGTATAGCGTCCTGTATAAATGCGCTATACCTACTTAAAAAGCGGGCCGTCACCTTTCCCGACCAGAGGAGTGGAGTCCCCCAAACCCCCATTCCAGTGATTCCTATCACCCCCCCCCCCCCCCTAATTTTTTAAAGCAAAGGATTCCCATTGGAGCCCGTCTGTCCCATAAAAAGTGTATCTTCTCGGTATTATAGCAAGCTAACACCGGATCTAAGGCGTTACTGCGAAATGGATTGCTCGTTTTGGCCCCCAAATCATCAAATCTTCACCTTTCAAAAAATTTTAAATCTAGGTATTCCGGCGTACTTTTTGTTAAAACTCATTATAAAAAATGTGTATTATGATCTATATTTTCTTCGTAATTATTTTGTGATTTAATTAATTTGTTATTTTTTATTCGGATTAGATTATATTTGAGCTAAAAAATTAGTAAAATAGATAAATTATTATTTTATGAATAATTAATGTTATTAGTCGTTATAAAAAATATTTATCAGTTATTTTTTACTGTAGTATATGTATTTTCGTGATTGTTTTATGATTAAATTAATTTGTTTTTTTTTTATCCAGATTAGATTATTTATGTGCTAAAAAATTAGTAAAATAGATAAATTGATATAATATAGTGTTATTATAATGTAGTACCCTTTAGTAATGCTTTTTAGTAATCCATTACAATTACATTATACGTAATTGTAATGTAGCGCCCTTTAGTGTTATGTTGTGCCCGTATTCTTGTTAGAGATCATGCCTAGGTTATGATTATTTATGAAGACATGAGAACTTGTTCTTGATATGTTGAATTACTTGAATCATCCGTATTCATATAAAAAATTTATGAGCACATATCCGCATAATTATTGTTAAGTCCTTGTGCATCTTTTTTCTATTAATTCCTAGGCACATATATATGTGTTATAATTGGATACTTGATTAGGACTGAAATTATGGCACGAAAGGCAAGTCGTGAGATTGAACTACAGCTATCGGCTTATCGCACAGGACATGATGAGAGGATATTTGATTACGAGTGATGCTAGTAAACTCCTCTTTACGTACCATCCATCTAGATTCAGGTGATTACCCATACTAAATTGGGCCTTGTGAGCGTGGTCGATACATGAATTGTGTATCAGGTCGATACATAAATTTTGTAACGGGGTTCGGTGATACATGAATTTTGTATCGGGGTACATAGATCTTGAACCGGTTCAGGCAAGAGGTATGGTCTTGATTATACATAGATATACTTGACTCATTTAGAAGCATTCATTTAATGCTATTTGTTGCATGTCACCTATATATGCTGGTTGGGAGCCTCGACTCCGTTGATTGAAATATGCCATCTTTAAATACCATATCTGAGTAGCGTATGCTCCACTTGTGGGAAATTACTGGGCTTGTTGTTATTGTCGTTGTCATTGTTGTTTGTCGTTGTTGTTGTTATTGTTGTTGTTGTAGTTGTAGTTGTTGTTGTTGTTATTGTTGTTGTTGTTGTTGTTGTAGCCGTCGTCGTCTCTTGCTATATTTGATACATGTTATTCATGAGACTGCTTACTGTTTCAGTTCCGGTCTTTATGATCTATATCTGTGTTGTAAGTGTCATAATGCGTATAGCCTCGCCACTACTTCTTCGAGGTTAGAATTGATACTTATTGAGTATCGACTGTGGTGTACTCATACTATGCTTCTGCACATCTTTCTTGTGCATATCCTCGAGTGGATTCTAGCGAAGCCTTTTGTTGGGCCTAGGCGATTGCTCAGAGACTTAGGGCGAGTTGCACCTCATGGATTCATTTTACAGTGCTTGAGTCCCCGTCTTTTATTATCTCCTGTCTATTTTCTTTTTCTCGGACAACTTTGACTATGTATTCAAACTTGTACTTATTCAGTAGTTGATTGTGTGCTTGTGTCACCTAGTTCCTGGGGGTTGTACTGTTCTGGTCGTGTTCACACCATGCTCTGATTGTATTATATATTATGTTGTATCGAGATCTTTTCCATCTTTATTTATGATCTGACTCTGTTAATTAAAAGAAATTGGACTTTATTCTGGTGATTGTGAGTTGACTTGCTTAACAAATACATTAGGCGTGATAAGGTAATAATATAAACCTTTTATATAACTCCCAACTGCTAGTTGTGGAAGAAGAAGAAGCAATGGGAAAGTAATTGAATTTTTTTTTCATTCTATTTTTGGTGAATTTTTAATAATTATACTTTGGACCAAATCGTATTTTTTATAACTTTGAAACTAATTTTAAATATTTTATAAAACAATGACTTAATTAGCACTTATCATAGAAAGAACATAATTTTTTTAGAACCCCTCCCAAATGAGGAGGATCTACATTGTTTCCACACTTTTCCTCCGTCTTGACCCAAACCTAGAACCTAAATATTGAAGAATTAAAATTTGAGGTTCAAATCCTTAAAGAAAAGACTTGAAATGAGCCCCTAGCCCCCTACTCTCTACCGCTACTAACCTCCAGCTTATCAAGCCTTTAAAAGTGAGGGGTAGAGAGAATGACATAGAGAACAAGAACCAAAGCAAACATTGTTTTCCCGTATATAAGAAAACAATTTATTTGAAGGGCATCGACATCAGTATAAGGCTGTTTGGTGGGTTGGTCTGGGACCGGGCCCGCGGTCCTAACGGGCTAAACGGTCCCGGCGGGCCGGTCATGGTGGGCCGGTCCCTGAATGGGTAGGAAGCCCGTGACGGGCCGGTCTTGTACACGAGGCCCACGAGACCGGGACCGCTAAGCCCGGGACCGGCAGGAGGTCCTGGGCCGGTTCAACCGGGCCTAACGGTCCTAACGGGCTCCAACGGCTATTTTTTTAAAAAAAAAAATTTTTTTTTTAAAAAAATAGCCAACGGTCAGATTTTAAAATCTAGCCGTTGGCCTTTAATTTTCAACCGTTTGGAACTTTAAAAAATAGCCATTTGGCCCCCAAACTTTATTTTAACCCCAAACTTTATATAATTACACTTTTCCCCAATTCTCAACTATAAATACCCCCTCATTCTTTCATTTTTACTCACCAATTCATCAATCTATCTCAATCTCTCTCAATCTATATCTAATTTCTCTTCTATAATTGCTTATTTTATTATTGCAATTTCGTGAAAAATTGTGAAGTTGGTGAATTGAAGTATTCAAGTCTTCAACGATTTTCAATTTTCAAGAAGTTGTTCGGCAATTCGGTAAACTCGTTCCAACTCTTAACTTTTAAGAATATATTTTTGTGTGTTTAGTTTGCATAATTGTAATTAATATGGCATTTTCTTTGAAAAAAATGTTTGGTGGTAAGGGAAAAGCTAAAATTGGTGAAAGTAGTCTCAACCTACTACCCTTCCCCCGGCTCCCCGACCTAGACGTATTACCCGTCCTGCTGCTCCTATTATTCTTGATAGTGATAACCCTTGTTTTCAATTTTCCGATAGTGAATTTTGCCATAATGTTGCACAAGGTGAACAATTAAATGAAGAAGTTATGAATGCTCTTTATCCTAATCAAACNAAATTAGGATGAGAAATGAAAATTTGGGTGGGAGTTTTGCTGGGAAGATGAAAGAAGTGGAAAAGTCTTTTTTTGCTTTTCTCATTTTTCTTTTTTATTTATATTTTATTCTAATTTTAATTTTTTAAGTAAAAACAATACTATTCACGCGCCTTGGCAGCGTGATTTGCACACAGTTTAGCCATGTCAGCTGAAGTGCTTCCAGGCATGGTCAACGGTCAAAAGTGTTTATTAGTACTCGTTTTTTCAAGTTTGAGTGTTCAAATGAAAAAATTCAAAGTTCGTGTATCGGCTTTCAAAAGCCCTACAAATTTAAGTGGCCAGGAAGCAATTACGCATTTTAAATATATTTGTTCGTCACAAAGTTTTAAAGAGCACATTTTTATTAAGTTCATTAGTTAACAAGTTTCAAGAGATCAAGCAAAATGAAACAAGAGGATCAAGTAGCAGTACTAATAAATTCAAAATACGAATAATACGACTATAGCAATTAGCTACAATAGTGTTTAGACATGAAAATTTTAAAATTCACTTGAAATTGAATTTCAAAATTTTTCGAAAATTTTAAAAACTTCAAAAAGCTGTTTTAAAAAATTTCGCTTCACATCACTCATAAAAATTCAAAAACAGCTCCAAATTGTATTCTTCTCCAAAAATAACTCTAATTTTCAAATACAATTTTCATTTAAAAATGAATTTTACTTTTCTTTCTTCAAAATTTTACAATTCTTATATCCAAACGCCCACTAACTTTATTTTATTTTATTTTATTTTATTTTATTGATGTTTGAGCATTTGAACATAAAAATGTGATATTTGAAAAGAAAGTAATTTTTGAAGTTAAGTTAAAAAAATATTTTAAAATTAAAATTGTGTATGAACATGCACTTCACTTGAAAAAATATTGCAGTTTTCTGAGGGGAGAAAAAAATAGCAACTTTCAAATTCGAACATATTCGGAAAAAAAAAATAATAAAAATATTCCAACATATCAACCAATATTTCTAAAAAAAAATATCGCCTTGAGAATCTTATTTAGNTGACTCATGTGAACTTTTCAAGTTGTGAATAGTTTCCTCCTGCCTTTCTATCCGCAGTAGTAATTTACTCTGTTGTTCCAAAATGCACTTTAACATATCTTCGAGCTTCTTTAGGTCAGCTTCCCTAGGTTCTTTGTTCCTATTAACTTCACCAGAAAAAGAAGAACCATCAAAGTAAGGGGTTGGGGGAAGGTAAGAAATATAAGCACAACCGTGAAAGTGACCATCTTGACCACCACACATATCACACACATTCCACACATAAGATTGAGTTGGTGCACAAAACTCGCTCTCAAGAAAATTTTGATAATTTTGCCCTGGGTGGTTTCCTTCACAATATGCATAAGAAGGATCAAAAGTAGAATTACCAACAACAAAATTCTCATAATTCCATGATGTCATGTTTCTCAAATAAACAAATAAAACTAAAATAATAAAAAAAATATAAAAAATCAAATAATAAAATAAAAGTTCAAACTTGAAACCTAGCAATATGTACACCTACAACTACACTGTTAGTTCCCCGGCAACTGCGCCAAAATTTGATCACGCCCAACTATGCCTTATAAAAAGGACAATGCGGTCGCTGCAAATATAATCCGGTTTACAAGTCCGGAGTCGAATCCCATAGAGAACTAAGGTTTAGCTACAGCTGTTCACTATCACCAAGAAGACAAGCTTGAACAATTCCTAACTTATAGATATTAAGATTCTTGTGTTTAACTAATTAACTAATAAATTAAAATAGTAAATTAACAACTAACGATACTGAGGGTTAGAGAAAAGATTAAGGAGGTCTAGAGTTATGATTTCCCCAATTGTCGGAATCCTTCCCGCTATGTCTTCTATAATTTCGCCTAAGTATTCTCTACCGATCATGAGCACTCTTATTACCATAAATCTCTCCCGAGTAATTACGATAATTTACTAGACGCACTCTCCCGAGCTACGCTAGCTGGCTTTTAATACAGCTCACTTCAGATCGCACCCAAGGCTTCGTTATCCCTAATCCCACCTTTAAACCCTCGGTTATTGATCCCTCATATACTCTGGGAGTGGTGTTGTTCAACACTTACCTAAATATGCACTCTCTCCCGAGTTATGCATACTAAATAGGCACAGCTAATTGAGATCTCTTCAACCAACCACAATATAAATGTAGTTGAACAAATAGAGAAAAGCTATGGCTCAATTATATAAAAACATAACCAGAATTTATCCTACAAAAGGTTCTATCAAAACTCTAGGTAACAAATTAGCTATTCATAATAGTATGTAAAACTACAATACTAAAAGTCATAACCAACAATGAAAAATAGGAAGAGGAAGGAAAAACTCGTAGAAAAATTCTCCGTCTTGCTCCCAATGTGTTCTTGCCTCCTTAGGTCGAATCTATGTCCAAAATATGTCCCCCCTTCTTCAAAATAGGTTTAGGACCCCTTTTATACAAGTTGGAATAGTGTAGGGCCTAAATAAACTTGTCCCGGGCGAAATAGGACTTCTTTTTGACGCCCGGAGGGGCGCGGCCGCGGTCAAAACGCGGTAGGACCGCGGCCAGACAAGCTCTCTGATTTCTGCCGTGGTCAGTTCCGCCATCACGATTTCGATCGCGTTTTTCACCCTGTTCCTTTTGGTATTTGGAAAAACGTAAAACATAAAAGTTGTAGCCCTTTGAATTAGCTTTCTAACCATATATTGTTTAGCCCAAATGGAGTTTGGAGCAAAAGGTTATGTCTATTTTACTAGACAGTGCGCAATATGCCTCCTCAAGTCTTCGTTCGTACTTAATTATCAAATTTGACCCCCGAACACGATCCTGGCTTAATTCCTTGAGCTTTTACTCAGACTTCAAAGCTTCAAATCACTTAAATTCATTCCATAACATCTATATAGCTCGGAATCACACCTACAAGGCATAAAACACACAATTAGTGCAAAACACTAGCGATTAAAGCGCAAACTCAATTAAAGTGCAGTAAATTCGAGTGTAATAAGTGACTAAAATATGCAATTATAGCCTATCATCAACACCCCACACTTAAACCATTGCTCGTCCTCGAGCAATCAAACTACAATTTTTTTATAGACACGACCTTTTTAAACAATTCTCCTAACTCATCGCACCAAGAGTATTTAAAATAGACTAAGCACAAAAGCGTAACATCTTCAACTCGAGATTTGGCTCACAAGTACCACACGTTATTCACAACTCACCCACTTACTCTAATATAGAGGTGACTGACATTACCTTTCCTTCATGAATCAAGTGCCCTCACACAACAAAAGAGAGTAGTTCCACACAATAAAATTTAAGAACACTTAGGAACTCAAGATAGAAAGAATTCACTCACTCTCAGAAATAACATTCATATGCCACAAAAGATGCACCATAAGCTTGCCCGTAGTGTACTACTCCCCTAATCGAGCTCATTCAATCTTGGATCAATTAGGACTTTATTTGGTTGTAATGTAGGCTACGGGNTTCCGAGGTCGTTTACTCAAAATTCCAATCCTAGTTCATTCTTTCAACTTTAAGCTTCCGAAATGAGGATTCTCTTCTCAAATTAACTCCGAACTTCCCGAAATTCAATTCCGACCACGCGTACAAGTCATAATACCAGAAATGAAGCTGTTCATGGCCTCCGACTGCTGAACGGAGCGCTAGCACGCGAAACGACCGGTCGGGTCGTTACAGTTTCCCTGTAGTTTAAGTATCTCTTATACTCAAAAATACGTCAAAATAACTGATAGATCAAACGCAAACTCTGTCCAATTATAGTCAGCATATAATTGGTGCTACCTGGCCGCAAATATCGAGTCTGGAACCCACATATGAATATTAATAATTAAGTATTGTATAATTCTAAAAATTAATTATTAAAATTATAAAACTAACATGTAAAATAATAAAACTAACAAATAGAAGAATTCAGGATAAATTGGTGCTACTGGGCTCCAAATATCGAGCCTGGAACCCATATGTAAATATTTATTAATAAAAATTAATTATTTAATGTACAAACTAACATATAAAATTATAATAAAACTAACACATACAAGAATTCGGAATATCTTGGTGTTACTGGGCCGCAAATATGGAGCCTGGAACCCATATATGAATATTTTATTATAAAAAATAATTATTTAATTTACTAACTAACATGTAAAATAATAAAACTGACACATAGAAGAAATCAGGATAAATTGGTGCTACTGGGCTCCATAATATCGAGCATGGAACCCATATGTGAATATTTTCTTATAAAAATTTATTATTTAATTTACAAACTAACATATAAAATTATAAAACTAACACATAGAAAAATTCATGATAAATTGGTGCTACTGGGCTCCAAATATCGAGCCTAGAACCCATATGTGAAAATTTATTTATAAAAATTAATTATTTAATTTACAAACTAACATATAAAATTATAATAAAACTAACACATACAAGAATTCAGGATATTGGTGCTACTAGGCCGCAAATATCGAGCTTGGAACCCATATGTGAATTTTTAATAATTAAATATTGTATAATTATAAAATTTAATTATTTAATTTACAAGCTAACATATAAAATTATAAAACTAACATGTAATTAATGTTGTTTAATTTACAGTAGACGACATGGAGGTGCCGCCTATTCATCCCGGACCTTCCAGCGATGAGCTACTGTCTTTACATGGCGATCATAGGTCTGCCCACATATGGGAGAGAGAGTTACTGACCCAGACTCTCCGCGCCAGGAGAGTGGACGACATGTGGGACTTTCTGCATGAGAGAGTACTCCATGACCGTGTAGTCACATACCTGCGGGAGGCAGGTTTCTACAGAATTTTGAAGATCGGGCGGCTGCAGCTCGATTGGTCTTTGGTCACGGCCCTAATAGAGCGGTGGCGACCGGAGACGCACACATTCCACCTGCCCATTGGCGATGCCACCACACACTCCAGGACGTGGAGGTTTTATATGGGCTGCCCGTTGATGGACACCCCGTTGCTCTGCCGCCTGGCATGAGAGACATGACACGTGTGCAGTACCTGGACATGCTGCAGCGACTCACTGCTTTCCGGCCAGATGATGAGAATGTACTGGCTGGGACTAGTCGTTTTCCGTTGACGACTATTCGACAGTGGTTGGAGGCATTGCATCCTGACATCGATGCTGATATACCGGATTATCATGTTGACCGGTATACGAGGTTGCTGCTACTCCTTATGTTTGGAGGGGTCTTGTTCCCGAACACTTCGAGGAACCTAGTCAGCTTGAGATTTCTTCATCATCTTGAGCGGATAGATGATTTACCCAGTACAGCGGGGGCGGTGCTGTTCTCGCCTACTTGTATAGACAGATGTGCCGGGCGAGCATGGGCACCAAGAGTGACGTTGCTGGATTGTTGCCGCTACTACAGGTGTCAACATATTCAAATAACCTATTTGATCTCGCCCAACTATGCCTTATAAAAAGGACTAAGCGGTCGCTGCAAATATAATCCGGTTTACAAGCCCGGAGTCGAATCCCACAGAGAACTAAGGTTTAGCTACAACTGTTCACTATCACCAAGAAGACAAGCTTGAACAATTCCTAACTTATAGATATTAAGATTCTTGTGTTTAACTAATTAACTAATAAATTAAAATAGTAAATTAACTACTAACGATACTGAGGGTTAGAGAAAAGATTAAGGAGGTCTAGAGTTATGATTTTCCCAATTTTCGGAATCCTTCCCGCTATGTCTTCTATAATTTCGCCTAAGTATTCTCTACCGATCATGAGCACTCTTATTACCATAAATCTCTCCCGAGTAATTACGATAATTTACTAGACGCACTCTCCCGAGCTACGCTAGCTGGCTTTTAATACAGCTCACTTCAGATCGCACCCAAGGCTTCGTTATCCCTAATCCCGCCTTTAAACCCTCGGTTATTGATCCCTCATATACTCTGGGAGTGGTGTTGTTCAACAATTACCTAAATATGCACTCTCTCCCGAGTTATGCATACTAAATAGGCACAGCTAATTGAGAGCTCTTCAACCAACCACAATATAAACGTAGTTGAACAGATAGAGAAAAGCTATGGCTCAATTATATAAAAACATAACCAGAATTTATCCTACAAAAGGTTCTATCAAAACTCTAGATAACAAATTAGCTATTCATAATAGTATGTAAAACTACAATACTAAAAGTCATAACCAACAATGAAAAATAGGAAGAGGAAGGAAAAACTCGTAGAAGAATTCTCCGCCTTGCTCCTAATGTGTTCTTGCCTCCTTAGGTTGAATCTATGTCCAAAATATGTCCCCCTTCTTCAAAATAGGTTTAGGACCCCTTTTATACAAGTTGGAATAGTGTAGGGCCGAATAAACTTGTCCCGGGCGAAATAGGACTTCTTTTTGACGCCTGGAGGGGCGCGACCGCGGTCAAAACGCGGTAGGACCGCGGCCAGACAAGCTCTCTGATTTCTGTCGCGGTTAGTTCCGCGATTGCGGTTTCGACCGCATTTTTCACCCTGTTCCGTTGGGAATTTGGAAAAACGTAAAACATGAAAGTTGTAGTCCTTTGAATTATCTTTCCAACCATATATTGTGGAGCCCAAATGGAGTTCTAAGCAAAAGGTTATGTCTATTTTACTAGATAGTGCGCAATATGCCTCCTCAAGTCTTCGTTCGTACTTAATTATCAAATTGGACCCCCGAACACGATCCCGGCTTAATTCCTTGAGCTTTTACTCAGACTTCAAAGCTTCAAATCACTTAAATTCATTCCATAACATCTATATAGCTTGGAATCACACCTACAAGGCATAAAACACACAATTAGTGCAAAACACTAGCGATTAAAGCGCAAACTCTATTAAAGTGCAGTAAATTCGAGTGTAATAAGCGACTAAAATATGCAATTATAGCCTATCATCACTATTCATTTTAACATACCTAGTAAAAATATATCTTAAATTTTACATCAACTTTTTATGTTAGGTTTGGGCCTGGGAGCGGTTCCTACAGTTGCAGCCACCTCTACCTCCATTAGATCCGGATGTACCACCTCCGTTGCTCCCTCTAGCTAGGAGGTGGGTTCTCCGGCGGGGATATATGCGCGAGTACGAGGCTCGGCATAATTGTTGAGGGATATATTGGATTTGCTGGATGGCGCACAGGTAAATGTATATCTAAGTTTACTTGTAATACACTCTAAAAACAAGTTGCGTATACTGACGTTTTCTGTTCTTACTTAATAGTTCATCTGGACCAGATATTTACATGGGACCGGCGATCTGACCTGATTCCACCCCCTTCACTGTGTCGGCTGGATACTGAGCATGATTACATGGGTTGGTACCGCGACGTTACCCGACTTATCATCGGGAATCCCATTCATCGAGCTGGCAGTCGGTACGTTCCATACGCTGGGAGGCACGAGGCACTAGTATGTTATTTGGTATTCTTACTTATAACTATGATCTAGCGTTCCGTAATTTCTATTTTAAATGTTGTGCAGGCTATTGGCCTACATTTAGTCCACCAGTTGGAACTGCAGATGCAACAACACGTTGGCGATCCTGCATTTGCTTAGCAAGAGTATGGCCGGCAGGTTACAGAGCTGGCTGCCCGGACACTGCATCTAGCCAGAGAGGACGAGCGCTTAGAGCACGTCCCTGCTTATGTGGCGCCAGAGCACTACCATCGAGGTAGGACTGTCCCACGAGCTAGGGGAAGATGAGGCAGGGCTGTCCCACGAGACAGGGGTGCCCCACAAGGCAGGGCTGTCCCACGGGGTCGTGGGGGTCGGCGATGAGGTGGTCCCCAGCAAGGGGGCGTTGAGTCACCTGTTCAGGCACCTGATGATGATGTTGGAGCTCATCTTCCGGGCGACCTCTATCAGCCAGACGAGCATCCCAGCAGCATGCCGTCTTACAGTCTTCAGCTGGCGTTCACTCCAGCCGCATCGTAGGTGATCCTGTCAGATCCATTGTTGATCACGGGCATGAGCATTACCAGACATGATTGGGAGTAGATGTTTTCAGGCCCATCGACCGCTGCTGAGGATCGGCCGACCCGAGATGTGGATGGTCGCGCCGGCTGAGTTATGGCTCATCGTTGACGGGTGGTGTGGATCTTTCACAAGAGCATGTATGTTTATATTACTATTAAATTTAAATATGTTTTTATCTCATTGATTCTCAATAAATAACTTTATAATTTTCTTATTAAGGCTTCATCCCAGCTCGTCACGGAGGTCACTTTATGCGATGCTGAGCAGGAAGCGACGGATGCTTATATTCAGGAGCCCGACGAGACCATGGTAAGAATTTTTTTTTGACTTAACACGTACATTAATAATATATATTTTCATATACTGAGCTGACTTATTCTTTTGTAGGTTGTTGATGGACCGACAGCCCCTTCTACCGATCCTGCCAGCACTACTGACGATTATGTTGCAGCGCATTCTCCGATAAAGAGGCGACGTGATGAGGATAATCCTGATAGCGTAGCCGGGCGGGATGGGATGCGTCTCAGGCCAGCGGCTGCATTGAAGCACACAGGCTGTGGGACACATTGATTTTTTTTTTTGTATTTTATGTATGCTATTTAAATATTATTTCATGTAAATAATAACAACAATTTTTTATGTTTACATAATTTGCGCATTATGTTTTTATTTCCCCGTTTCTTCTTTATTTCAACACTACAACACAAGCACAAACATAGAAACTTAACATAACTTAAATTCAGTACAACTAATGAAAACACATGACACGGGAAACATAAAGATAAACTACTACACTCAACACATACATGTCATTGTTTAGTCACGACCTCCTAGTATTCTCTGCTCCAACCACTTAAATTTTTCTTCCAGCTTATTTTTTTCTTCTTCCACCTCTTTGAGTTTCTCCTTCGACTCCGTAGTTTCTCGTTTGTATTCTCATTCATATTCCAACTGTTTTTTGGTCAAATCATGAAGATACTGCAAATATTGTTTGTAGCATTCCTGCTAACAAGGTTCATCAATCCATACCTCAAAATTGCAAAAATTTCCATTGTTGCCTCTAAACCTGTTCAAACACATCCAGTATCTGCGTCCAACTTGACCGTCATCCCAACAGTCCGTCATCATACAACGTTTGCCACATTGGTACATACATGCAGTCAGACATTTGTTAAAGCGAAAAAAACCCCTGCTTTTATGGAAAGTTTTGCTATTTGTTATGGTTAAGTGCAGAAAACAACTAGAATGCGCCCGTTTTTTATAGGCAAGACAACACACAAAACGTAGTATTTAACCGCTCTATATATATTCACACAAAACGTAGTATTTAACCGTGCTATATATATTCACACAAAATATAGTATTTAACCGCGCTATGCTTGGCGTGTTAAATATTCTTTCTAATACGAAACAACTTTTTCGCAGTCGGGCAGCTTTTCAGATCGACAAGACAACACACAAAACGTAGTATTTAACCGCGCTATATATATTCACACAAAATGTAGTATTTAACCGCGCTATGCTTGGCGTGTTAAATATTTTTTCTGATACGAAATAGCTTTTTCGCAGTCGGGCAGCTTTTCAGATCGACAAGACAACACACAAAACGTAGTATTTAACCGCGCTATATATATTCACATAAAACGTAGTATTTAACCGTGCTATGCTTGGCGTGTTAAATATTTTTTCTGATACGAAACAGCTTTTTCGCAGTCGGGCAGCTTTTCAGATCGAGAAGACAACACACAAAACGTAGTATTTAACCGCGCTACATATATTCACTTATTTATCAAACATCTTCCTCTCTTTGACAATGTAGTTTTCTAATAATTTTAGAGTGAAACTCGAAAGTGAACGTAAAAATTTTCCGTTTTTTAATCCAATAATATTTTTGATTGCATGAATGGGAGGGAGAAATTCATTAATTTACTCAACTGAAAAATGTTAAATATCAATAAGATGTAACAAGGCTGTGGAAACATAATTTTATTTGATACATCTTGCAATATAAATAAGTACAGACACTTATTACAAAAACATTATGAAAACAAAACACTACGTGTATCCTTGATAGTTGGGCTTGATAGTTGGGCACATAAGACGAACTTGCACCAAGAACTGGATTACCACCGCCACCCAAACCAGCTGAAGAATATTTACGACGGTCGTGTCCCTTTTGCGAGCATATGTGACATTTACGCGCATAAACGGTATCACCAACATCCATTTGGTTCTGTATACGCGTTCTCTTTTGCACTTGTAGCTTGCGCAAATAGTCCTTGTTACACAGCATTTTAAATGGTTCTGGCGGCCAATAATGCTCAGCGCCCACTGCCTGCAACTGCCCACTATATGTGTTTAAGTATGCAGCAACACTGTATTGCCTATCAACATAGTTGGTTGCCCCTAAACCTCTTTGTTGAAAGCACTTCATGGCATATGAGCACGACATGTGGTAGATGGTCCATTTCCTACATGAAAACAACCTGCCGGCTTCATTTACGGTGTGTATATTATTTGTCCGGTATTGATGGATAGCGATGCGAACTTCAAAAATACCCCGGTCGTGATCATACTGTAAATATGAATGCCAATGTGCTCGCCTCCTGTATTTCTCAAATCTTTTCATCGGTATTGGCATAAATTCAACACCCCTCTCCATCAATTCCGATGCACCTCTATGCCTTTCAACAAACCTCTCTGCCATGTGTTTGAATGTCATCCGAACCATGGCAGTGACAGGCAATCCACGTGCAGACTTCAATAACCCATTGAAAGACTCCGACACATTTGTAGTCAGGGTTCCTCATCATTTGCCACCATCAGCATGCAATGTACACTTGTGAAGCTCATGTCGCATCAACCAATTATAGGCTCTTTCGTCTAACTGTCGGATCGATTCCATGCGCCTCCTGAATTTGCACTGCTGGTGATCAGTTGCAGCCATCCAGCTTAAATCATGTAAGTCCTTGTTGGGATATTTCTTCTGGAAATTGGCCTTCAGGTGCCTCACACAGTAATGCTGGTATGCATAGGGTTCCTGCCATTCAGGCAAATTCTCTACAGAACTTAATATACCACCATGCCGATTAGATATTAGACAAATACCTGAACGTTGTTTGACAACGTGCTGCTTCAAGTGTTTCAAAAATAACGTCCACATCTCTTGGCTTTCATTGGCACAAATTGCAAAAGCTAGTGGAAATATTTGTCCATTGGCATCTACTGCAACGGCGATCAACAACTTAATATCATACTTTCCATAGACATGAGTACCGTCTATGGAAATTACCGGACGGCAATGCACAAAACCATCAATTGCTGGTTTAAATGCCCAGAACACGTATCTAAATATATATTTCGGTATTCCTGCACTCTGCTCATGCTTCCATTCAACAACAGTTCCGGGGTTAAAGTGTTTCAGTGCGGCCATATACCTAGGTAGAGATGCAAATGACTTATCCCAGTCACCATAAACAATTTCACATGCACGTTTGCGCCCGAGATATGCTTTTCTTTTGGTAATAGTACACCCATATTCCTGGTGGACGGATGTAATACACTCTTTGATCTTGTACCTTATGGATACTTCCAAGTGTGGAATCAAGACAAGAGAAATCAAGTCAACATCCAAGTTGAAGTGATTCCCATTGAATGTGTCCATTTCACAAACATGGGTACCAATATATTTACCCACTTTCCACAACCCAGTTTCCTTCTTGGTCGCACGCAGCATCCAGTGACAACCCGTAAACCATCTACGGCAAACAACCTTGTATACTTTCGGACTTGACTCCCATATCATCATCTTACGAAACTCCCTTACGCTGTACATTTTACAAGCCCTGGATATGTGAGCTTTATAGGAAAAATACATGTTCTTTGCCAGCACCGTTGGTTTAGACTCATCCCACATTGCTGACCGAATTTCGTCAAGATCCCTTGTGAGGGCATCCACATCCGGCATACTTGGCAAATTATCAAGGTAGGGAATATGCCTTGAATGAAACAGCACGTGGGACTCGTACACTCTTGGTCTAACGGGAGGTGGAGCATGCTCCCTCGTCAGCTCAGGTTCGACATTCACTTCCTCCTCATCATCACCCTCTTCAGGGAAGGGTTTGTCATCTCCAGACTCATTGGCATTGTTGTTATAATCACTATTATCTTTCTAACTCTGCGCATCTGCCAAATCCCGAGTAAATACGTCGTCTACGGGCAACTGAGTGAGGTCAGGACCATCAAGTTGCTCGTTTTCACTGCACAAACAACAAAATGATAAGCTACTCAAATTGATAAATACTTTACATATAGCTATATCACTTCACTTACAAATCATAATTTGTTGACATTCCATGATGGACATTATCTTGTTGGTGATGACTCCCGAATGGACCACCGTGATCCAACACACCAAAACTACGCATATTCCAACTGAACGTGGGGTCATAACTTGTAAAATTCATATCTGGACGGTATCCCCTGTGGAATATATGAGTGTTAATACAAATTCAATACAACAAAAATAAACATCGTAACACAAAGGAAAATTAAAGTTTACCAGTCGTCTTGTGGATTATGTAAAGTAGGAGAAAAATTATTTCCTCGCTCCTCGTTCGCCCGCGGAGATAAGTTTAGATCCTGCCACACTCTTTCAGCCGGAATCTGTTGGGCTAAAACTGCTCCAGAATAACCACCCGATGATTGAGGGTTATCCCTGCTTTGCGCAACATCATTATTGCGAACGTCTTCAGCCTTCACGTACATTTCCAACATTTTTATCAAAATAAGTTCCCGGTATTCATCCGGAGTCCCCAAAAAATCTCTCAGAGTTTCATCATCCTCGATGTTAAACTCAGCGTAACAAGCAACTCTTGCGGAGTCACAGAATACGGATATGTTTCGGTTATTTTAAGATTCACCGAACGTTTGCTCAACCTCATTTTATTGCATAACAACGATACCAGTCTATCGTACTCCATTGTAAGTAGCAACTTAACATGACTCTGTGGAGATAAACTATAGCTCATTGGGTTATTCGCCACCACAACCTCACCCCCCCTCCCCCCAATATAATGAAACCCTTACTTTTCGCTCTTCAGACATTATGAAAAAAGCTTGAGAATTTAACAACAAGAAAAATTTATCACGAAGTTGGAGTATTTCTGAATGATATTTCTCAAAACCCTTAACGCCTTTACATAAGGCAATGCCCAATCCGGGGATCAAATTTTTGGAAGTAAAACACAGTTTAAAAGGGCGTTTTACATATTTGAATTATTGTTATGTCAGTTAAGCACAGAAAAGTTATTGGTGGGCCCACAAAACATGTATAGCGCGGTATTAAACTGCATTTTATATAAAACGCAGTAATAAACCGCGCTTTACCTTAACGTGACAAACGGCCGTTAAGGTAAAACGCGGTTCATAACCGCGTTTTATATCGAATGATAACTTTTCTTTTTCACATAAAAAAATATTTTGTGTCCAAAAGAACCACATTTTGGTTCCGGACTCCCCTACTCTCTACCGCTACTAACCTCCAGCTTATCTAGCGCTTAAAAGAGAGGGGGAGAGAGAATGACATAGAGAACAAGAACCAAAGCAAACATTGTTTTCCCGTATATAAGAAAACAATTTATTTGAAGGGCATCGGCATCAGCATCCGCTGTAGCAACATCCTCTGTAACTCGAAGAATGCCATTTTATCAAGTACTAGCAGACGAAAAGATATTTACCACCATTGAAGCTTCTTAAGCTCCATATTACTACAAAATTCTGAACCCAAAAAAAAAAAAAACAAGAAAGAGAAGAAGCATATATATATATAGACCCTTCATTTTCACTCCTTTTTCCTGCCACCCCCATTTGAAAATCTTGAAGTATAATCCAAGTTTTACCCCTCTCTACAGCTCTTTGACTTGAAACTACTCAACTTCTCGGATTTACGTAGACTATAATATATAGTTGGTCATTGGAAAGGACTCGCACTGTATTTTGATCCGTTGGTGCATACTTATTTTGAAAATTTGCCGCAAAAAGCTGTAAAATGGAGTCAACCCAAGTTAGATCCGCAAGTTGCGGAGGCAAAGCAGGAGAAACGGCAACTGGGTTTCATCAAATTAGCGGTGAAGGCCAGAGCATAATAATGCCAGTACCAATGGAAGCTGCTGGAAATTCTTTTACTGCTTTACTTGAACTGCCACCAAATCAAGCTTTGGACCTTCTAGTACATTCTGACGAAATGGGTTCAGCTAAACTTTCCCTACCAGATACTCATAACAGGCCCTACTACTCTTCTCCTCTGATTGACAGAGCGTCCGCCGGAGAATTCGCCGGAGAGTTCTCAGTCTTCGCCGCCGGAAATTCGCCGGAGAATGGCTCATTTCCGTCCGACTCACAATTCGTGAAGCAAGAACCAGTTGATTCTGATTCCAATCCTAATTCTTCTCCCGAATTTTCAAATCCAACTTTTGATCAGAAAACCACAAAGCGAAAAGAATGCCAGAAAAAGGTAAATTATATGCGACATGTTTTTTTTTTTTTTTTTTTTTTTTTTTTAGTATAGGAATTTCTATCACTTCATTATAATTAATTTAGGGCCCGTTTGGCCATAAACTTTTTTTAATTTTTTTGTTTGGCCATAAAAATTTTAAACTGAATTTCGAAATTTTTAGGAAATTTGAAAAATTCCAAAAAGTTATTATTCAAAAATTTTCACTTCAAATCACTCAAAAATTCAAAAACAGCTCTAAATTATATTCATGTCCAAACACAACTCTAATTTTCAAATACTATTTTCACTTGAATTTTCTTTTTCCGGAATTTCACAATTCTTCCAAACGTCTAAGTTAGCATGTAATTTCACCTCTATATAACTACTTAAAAATGATAAATTATTGGTTTATCACAAAGAATGGTAGTGTTCAAGTTTAAATTCTGAATGAATTATGATTTGATATATACGAAGTCTGTGTTTTGATGAATGAATTATGTGGAATTCAGGGGAAAGAAAGCAGTAGCAAAAAGAGCAAAAAATCAGCAAATGATACCTCAGAGAAGCTTCCATATGTTCATGTCCGAGCAGCTAGGGGGCAAGCAACAGATAGCCATAGTTTAGCTGAAAGAGTAAAGTGTTTTTGCAGGATTAGTTCTGATAATGTTTTGTTAAATTTGGTTATAATGAGTGCTAATCAAGGTTGTTTAATTGCATATATGTGTGTAGGCAAGGAGAGAGAAGATTAATGCAAGAATGAAGCTATTACAGGAATTGGTCCCAGGATGTAACAAGGTTAGCTGTTATCACTAATTAGTATCAATTAATATGTAGTAGGTTGTATTACCACTAATGCTTTAACTTTGATTTGGTTTTTGATTAGGTGATGGGATTATTAAAGGGTTCCTTTTGATTTGCTGGTTTTTTTACTTTTGTGTGTGCTATTCTAGAATAGTGGGTCGTTTTCGCCCTTTTTAATGAAAAAAGGTGGTCTCTTTTGCACCAAGAAAAGTGATGCGACCTGTATTTTTGAAGTGTATTTCTTACTGTTCATCCAGCTTTTTGATTTGCACATGATGACCAATTACTTTTTACTCTGCTCTTTTCTGAGGTTAATCTTGTCATTTCACTGAAGTTTTGTGTTTTCTTTAGTTTTTGTTGTTAGACTTTCATATGAATATGGAGAAAGACATTGAATCCACAAATATATATATTGCCCGGGTCCTTTAAAATGACAGTAGATGCATGTCGAATTTCTCCAAAAGTTATGCATTTTCAAGAATCTATAGTATTTTGGAGGATCGTAGCAACACAGACAAATATAATGTAGATGCTGCTATAATTTTGAAAATATGAAGGCCCTTTCCCAAGACATGTGTTGATGATGTCTTGCCTAATTTACTCATATGATATAAAGTAAGAGGAAGAAGGATGAACTGACATGTAGATTGCAACTTAATTAAGTTGTACTCTTTATGGGTCCGGTTGTTACCTACCTGTTGCAATTGAGCTTGTTTTTTGGTCTGAGTTTTGTACCAAAACCTTCAAGATTTTAATTACTAACCAAAAGAGTTAGTTTGGTATAAAACACATTGTACAAGTTTGAAGTGGTGATGAGATGACCTGACAAGCCTTTATGCCAAACTTTAATGGATGATGAGGCGGCGTTGCGAAAAACATCTGAAAATTAGACCAGACAGATAATCTTTGAGTTTTATTCTATTTATTTCAGCACAGTATTGATTCTTTCAGATTTTATAGATAGAGGATACTGTCTAAGTTGCACAGCTTAATCAGATCAGTACACAGAAGTTCAAAAACCTCGGGCCAGCAACATGATTTTGGGATGCTTACATATAATACCTGGTGTCATTTATCAAAGTAGTGTATCCATCATAATCTGTTTGTGAAAGAATTTAAGTTATATACACTAATAATATAAAAGAATTTTTATACTATCGTAAGTTACTTTACTACTCTATTTTCAAGTTACTATATCAGGCTAACCATGAAAAGGTACCTGTTGTGTAAAAATGCACAAAGCTTAAAACTCTTTGAGATATAGGGGTAATTAATTCAAAGCCAATATAGTACTTTGGGATTCTTCATTGATTGAATTTGGAGTCCTCTAATGGGGTCGTATGTAGGTACTGTATAGCGTCCACAGAAATAATTAAAAACTGTAGTTTATTATCTTTAGAATAGGTAAGTTGAACCATAGAAAGGAAAACCTATTTTGCTTTACAATGGTTTGTTCTTCTTCCAGGCAGTTAATGCAGTGTATGTTTGCCTTTCTTGGCAGTGAGGGTATTCACCTGGTGGTCCATATATACATATATATATATATATATATATATATATATATATATATGTATATATATATGGCATTATTTCTCACGGCGTTTAGATCAAACTGTAACCTTATACACATTTACCTACCGTGCTTATCATTTACATTTGCTTATTAGATGTTTGTACTTGATAATTAGCTCTTTCTTGATTTTGATTATGAATAGTAGCTCATACATGAAATATATGTTATAACTCCTTGACAGAAAAATATTATAGCTCCTTAAAATCTTTCAAAATAAATGAGAAACCAAAAAACATCCAACTCATGGGAAAAAACATCCAACAAGCAACAATTTAAAACTGATCTTGAGACACAAGTTTAACACGGATTTCATCTCATATTGATATTAATTAACTTTATCTCTAGAAAGTTTTATGCTTGTTCACATAAAAAGAAAGTATCTAATGAACTAATTTATCAGAAGTTCTATACATTTGATTACTTTCCCTTTTTATAGTGTAAGCACTTGGAAGACTGATGTTTACAAACAAATAATTTCAATCAAATTTAGTAGCGCATTGTGAAGATTGGACTATGTTTTGCAGATTTCAGGTACCGCGATGGTGCTGGATGAGATCATTAACCATGTACAATCCCTACAGCGTCAAGTGGAGGTAAGACCTTGAAAATCCTCACATCTTATTTACTAGTGCGGAAATCTTGGATTTTCAATATTTGTTGTTACTTCATATGTGAAAATTTCAATAATGATTCTTATTGTGACGCCCTCTAGTTTTTAGTATTACATGGAGAGTAAGTCAGCTTTGGATAGTAAATATATAGTATTCGAACCTTGTTGCCTTCAGGCCTTATCTTCTGTTTCATTTAGACATACTTTTAGGAGTGTGGTCGAAGATAGTCATAGATCAAGGTTATCCCACTTAAGAAGTGAACGTTCAAAAAATTGCGTTGCCTATTTTTTGTTTTTGGATTATATTTAAGTAAGTGGTCTCCGTTCTTTTCCTGAAGGAGCTTTCTTTGGCTTGCAGTTCTTATCAATGAGACTTGCTGCAGTAAACCCAAGAGTAGATTTCAACCTTGATAGTCTCTTTGTTGCAGAAGTAAGTTTTCCTTCCTCATCAACTTCCTTAAATTGTGAGTTACATAAATAGTTGTATTATTTTATTTAGGGCTGTTAAATTTCTTGGCCCCCCCTTAAAATTATAAAGGGCCAGTTTCAACCAACCCAAGTGTCAGAGCAGTGGTCAATTGTGGACCACCATTATTTTCTGCCAGTCTGTGCACATTTACACCATAGAACTGTTCATATAGAACATGATCAATTGAAGGGTTGCCTGTCACCATGCCATAATGTTGTTAGCCTTGGGAGTTACCTTTGTCAGACTCAATTTAAGTGGGTCCTCAATTCATTAAATCAGTGAATAGAGAATTGGCAAGGGTATCTCTACAATCAACCTTATCAAAAGTTATGAGCCATCTCACACTGTCTTTTCTACAATGCTGGAAATGCAGAAATATCTTGAAGTGTCATGTTTTGCTGCAATGTATTAGGGATTAAGGCGTCGTGGATTGACTGATAATGATTAAAATCATAACAATCGATGGTTGGATTTTGAATTCACTTGCTTCTATGCTTTATTATAAAGTCTAGCTCTTTTGCTAGCTTGTGATTGACATCTGTTGATTGGCCTTAACGTCTAAACAATGTGATAATTTATGTTCATAAGTTCAAAATATCATACGCGTAATAATCTTTATTAAAAGGAAAAGATCTTTCCTGTATCTAATAATTTTCATTTGCTTTTGAAAAATTGCAGAGTGGTTCTACAGTGGACAGTAGCTTCGCGGGCATAGTTGCTCCATCGATTTGGCCTGAGGGACAAACCAGTGGGAATAGAAACCAGTATCAACAGCTGTTGCAAATTGACGGATTCAATCAGTCTGTCTGGGTTAGGGAAGAAGATAATTCTAGCTTCATTACTCCAGAGAACTCACTTTTGACTTATGATTCCTCTGCAAATTCAGGTAAATCCCGGTACTGGAAAACATATATAGGGAAATTATATGTCAAAGTAGAACCAGTGACTATTGTAAACTTCACGGTCTGTTCATTATGTGCAGCTTCTTTGCACCAAAATCAGCTGAAAATGGAGCTATGAATGTAGAGGCAAGGCTTTTTCCTAGTGGTTACCGGTGTATATATCGGACATAAAAGTTTATAGGAGGCAGCATTGGAGTAGAAGGTTCTCAATAGTTAACCTTATGAGTTTCCATTTCAGGTTGATCTCTGCTAGAGAGGGAGAGAATTAGTTGTATTCCCTATAAATATCTAATTTCTCTATGCATATATAAATAGATTTGTCTATACTAACATAGATGAGTCATTCTCTCTGATACACTTGGTGTATGAGGACTGATTGATTCACAATTGTATTACAAGAATGATTATTAGCAATTACACTATTATGCAGATTAAACTATTTCTTTTGGTTTCTCTTAATCTCAAACACTTTTGCCCTTACTAGTATAGGAATATAGGTTGTGTTGAAATCCCCACATGGCCACTTTGCCTATGTCTGCTTATGAGAAATATTAATCTGATGAGCTTGGTTACTCTTACCACCGTTGGTTTCTGTCATTAGATTGCAGCTATTCTACGTCAAGACAATATATTTAAGTTATAAGTTTATTTCTGGTGAACCACCAAAATTGGGGGGAAGTGCACGGTTAGCCACTCATAACATATGTATTTACTTTTAAGCCGCTGTTTAAAATGTCTCTAGTCTTTAGCCATTGCTTTAATAAACTTTAACTGTCCGGACGAAAATACCCTTCTACTCATGTCCTTAACTTTTGAACTTAACTTCAGGACTACACGTCCTTAACTTTTGAACTTATAACTCTAAGTTCAGGACTTCAGGACTACATGTCCTTAACTTTTGAACTTGGAACTCTAAGTTCAGGACTACATGTCCTTAACTGTTGAACTTGTAACTTAGTTCAGGACCAAGTGTCCTTAACTTTTGAACTTCGAACTCAAACTTCAGGACCAAGTGTCCTTAACTTATGTACTTGTATGTCAAAGTTGAGGAACAAGTGTCCTTAACTTTTGAACTTGTAAGTCAAAGTTAAGGACCTATTGTCCTTAACTTTTGATCTTGTAACTGTAAGTTAAGGACTGCCTGTCCTTAACTTTTGTACTTGTTAGTCTAAGTTCAGGACAAAGTGTCCTTAACTTTTGAACTTGTAAGTCTAAGTTAAGGACATATTGTCCTTAACTTTTGAACTTGTAACTGTAAGTTAAGGACATATTGTCCTTAACTTTGAACTTATAACTGTAAGTTAAGGGCTGCATGTCCTTAACTTTTGAACTTGTAACTGTAAGTTAAGGACTGCCTGTCCTTAACTTTTGAACTTGTAACTGTAAGTTAAGAACTGCCTTTTCTTAACTTTTGAACTTGTAAGTTGTAACTCTAAGTTCAGGACTTCAGGACTACATGTCCTTAACTTTTGAACTTATATGTAAGATTATCATGTTCAAGATTCTTGGTATGAATTAAAGTTTATGCTTACATGTAGTATCAAGAGTCTTGATTGTTTGAACCGTTAATCTTTGTTTACTAGTATAGTATGAACGAAATCACCGTGGCTTTGATTGAAAAAAAAAATCTCTTCATCAAATCTGCAAGAACATTAATATTCATGTTTTCTCTTTTCTCCAAATTTAGAGCCTTTGTCTGTGTCATATTATTTACATTAGTTGATGTTGTTGATGTTACAACGAAAGAATAGTAGCTACTAAAAAATTAAAATAATGATTTTAGAGCTTATTTCTCCCAAACTGTTTTGACATAATGGGGACGCTTCAGGCTGCGTCAGTTACAACGTAAGTATGTAATAGGTTTGGGAAGAAAAGCTATGGAAGAAAGGGTAAAAATATCTTCTCATATTAATTTTAATAGAGTAGTGGCTATTTTTGCTCAACATTAGAATTGCTGGATAAAAAATAAATAGCACCTTAAATAGTGGCTACCCCACGCCATTTCTATCAAAAAATTGTGGTCTAATTATGTATGGTTATGTACTTGGCAAGTTCATCTTTGTGACCTAAAATAGTTGAGTCTTAAAAGGTAAAACTAGCACGGGCTAGCCAGTTTTTGGACTATTCATTCAAAAATAGCCAGCGTTTGCAAAGTCATGGAAAAATAGTCACTATTTTGCTGCAACATAGACCGGTCCAGCATAATATACTGGAGATCGGTGCACCTGTGTATGAACTTCCGGCATATTATGTTGGAACTCCAACACGCAGAAAGTTCCAACATAATATACTGGAGATTGGAGCACTTGTGTATGAACATCCAGCATATTATGTTGGACCGGTATATTATACTGGAACTCCAGTATATTATCCTGGAGTTCCAGTATACTTATGCTGGAACTCCATTATAATATACTGGAGTTCAGTATACTTATGCTAGAACTCCAGTATATTATGCTGGAGTATTTTCCGGATTTTGAACAGTGTTTTCGTTCAGATTTATCTTTACATGAAAAGTGGCTAAATTTTGATTACTTTTGTAACTGTAGCTATTTTTGAATGACCACTTGTAAATCTGGCTATTTTTGAATTTCTCCCTCTTAAAAGCCACTTGATACATTAGATCATGGGAAAAAGAGAAAGTTCATTCTAGAAATTAAAGGTAAAATGGGCTAAGGGCCCCTTAAACTTGCATAGTTTAAATAAACGGGACTTTTGCATTTATACATAGTTTTGAGGTTACAATTGAACTTATACCCACTTTGTACAAAACTTTGCAAGTCTATCCACTTTAGGATCAACTTCACACTTATCGAATCTGAAGTTAAAAAAAAATTAGTCTGAAGTACATTGCACTTAAGGCCAATTAAGCTAAAGTGCAAAAACTACACTTAAGATGCACTTAAGGTCAAATAGGTCTGAAGTGAAAAAGTTATACTTCAGATGCACTTAAGGCCAAACAGGTCTGAAGTGTAACCAATGTTTTCATGCACTTAATGCCAAATAGGTCTGAAGTGCGACAAATGTTTTCATCCACTTAAGGCCACATAGGTCCAAAGTACAAATTGCCCAGAAACAGAAATTTGTTCTTCGAATTTCAACAATCCAATACACCTAAATTTACTCCAAATGAGCTTAAATTTAAGACATAACCTCCAAATATCATCAAGAACAAATCCCAATAATTCATTTGTCAAAACAATAATAAATCTCACAAACTAATTTTGTAATTAAGAAGAAGAAGAAACCCTAAGCAAGCAGTAGTAAAGAAATAAGCGCCACAGCAGCTCACCACTGTAAAATACCATAAACTACCTTAAATATGCTCACAAATACAATATGAATTCACCATCACCTTTATTTTTCACAACGAAGGAGAAGAAGAAGAATAAGAAGAAGAAGAAGAAAAAGGCCTGATGTTATCTAAACTTTGGGTACTAGTTAAAAAAATTTAAAAAGTGGGTACAGGTTAAATGGGGGCGACCAAATAGGGCACCCCGTGCAATTTTTACTAAACAAGCTTACGAGTATCCCGCTTAAGCACTCATATTTCATGGAACGAGTACTAATAAACGTATCTAACTGTTCATTATGCAAACGTGGCAGTAGCATAAGTGATGTGGACAAAATGCGTCGAAATCACACAGTTAATAACCGTTGACTATGCTTACGTGGCAATAGCATAAGTGGTGTAGATGAAATGCATGGAAACCATGCAATTAATGTTAAATACTACTCCTTTCATTTTAATTTATGTGAATCTATTTCTTTTTCAATCCTTGCTAAAAAGAATGGCCCATTTCCATATTTGAAAATAATTTACAGCCGCACAAAATATATCTACCTTATTTTACACCAAAAGTTCAAAAGTCATTCTCTTTTTTTCTTAACCTTCATGCGCAGTCAAATAGATTCACATAAATTGAAACAAAAGGAGTATAATTTTGATTTAAAAATACTTATATTAGAAAAAAAAGATGATAAATGAAAAGAAAAAGAACAAAAGCCAAGAAAAGGAGAAACGACGATGACCTAAAACTTTTCTCTCTAGGCGATAGGCGATTTTGAGGTGACACACCGGCGACTCCCTTTCATGGCCAATTTGGCCGATGGCCAGCCTCCTACGTCGACTGCCCACCCCCAACACAATATTACAAACACAAAAACAACCCTAGATTTCTCAAATTTATTGAAGCCCAGGTCATTAAATGCGCCCATGCAAAAGAATCCTATTGCCGCGACTCTTCCTCCTATTCCCATCAAACCTATTACGTTTCTACATGGCCAACCTCTTATTAAGTGGATTTAATCAGAAGTTAAACGTATGAATGTGATCAAAGGACTCCAATATGCTGTACTTGGGAAATTTTCTTATAGATGGCCTGAGTTGAAGAACTTCGTAAGATAATTTCAGCACAATGTGGTATTAAAGGTGAATGTAACATTGACTTCTTCAGGAATAGACAAGTTTTGATACACTTGACCTTACTGGAAGATTTTGTGAACTTGACCTTAAGAGGTGTTTACTACGTAAAGGCCAAAAATGGTTATCAATATCAAATGAGGCCCTTGATTTATGACTCCAAGTTCAAGATTAATGAAGAAAAATCACTAGCTCTAGCTTGGATATCTTTCTCTAATCTATTGCCAACCTTTTTTGTTAAAGAGTGTTTATTCTCCTTCGCCTTTGCAATGGGTAAACCCTTGCATATTGATATTGCAACAATCAATAAAACTAGACCTAGTTATGCTAGAGTAAAAGTCCAAGTTGATTTATTAGATGATTTGCCAAAGAAAATTCATATGGAAATAGAAGATGAAGTCACTGGAGCTATAAAACTGAGTGGGTGAGGATTTAATATGATTATATTCCAAAGTATTTCAAGGAATGTAAATTACAAGGTCATAATGAGGACATATATTAGAGACTACATCCGGAATTAATGAAGGACAATGGGAATGACAAGCAGGTTTCAGAGGTTAAATAAGACACCAACAACAAAGATAAGGGAAAAGACAAAGGTCCATTGATGATTCTTACAAGTGGCAATGTGGTAGGGAATGCAACTGAACAATTGAAGGAGGTTAGAGATAATCGAGTAAAGAAGTCAGTCCAACAAGAAGATGTTCAAGGAAAATCTGGAAAAGAAATTTTTCCAGTAGAAGATGCGAATAAAAAAAATTGCAAACAGCTAATAAATTTGCAACTTTGGAGGCGGAGGATGGTAAAAAAGAAGAAAATAATAATCAGCTGGCTTTGGTGGAAAGTGGTACTGTGCATCGTTGCCCTAGACCTAGTCCTAGCGGTACTAGGAAAACTTAAAACCCAGCAGCTCCTGTGTACAGGCCATCTTCATCTGGGACTGGAGCATCTACAGAAGGAGTCAATGCAAGTATTAAACACAATGACAAGGAGAACAAACAAGCAACTTTGAAGGAATCCACTGCTTAGTGGGTTAATCGAACTTTTAGAGGTAATAATGTCACAACCAATCAGTCATGTTAGGACACTCCTTCACAATCATTGAACACTAAGGAAGGCAATGACACTAGCTTGAATGAAGAAATAAGATGTGATGATTTAGCTCGATTTGTTACAACAACCTAATTGAGTAAAGAGGTGCCTTCTCAATCGAAAAATATTGGAAATGTTCAATTGGGAAAGCTATGGAGTAACCAGGTGGAAGAATTTTCAGATGAGGAGGAAGAAGAATTTCAGGGTGATGATGTGCAGGAGCAGGAGGAAGAAGAGGATCAATCAGTTTATCATGATGCAATTGATGATCAGGAAATAGGTGCTGAAGAAAACGTGCAAGGAAATACAAATGATATGGCAGCTGATAGGGATGTTGCAGTACCAATAATGCAACTCAGCAGATCAAAGAACCAGGAGGTATCAATTTAAACCAATGAAACAATACCTAAACCTATCCCTAACCCTAACCCTAACCCTAGCCTGATCAAAGAAGACCTAGCTACAATGAACCCTAAATCTAAGGGTGCACTCTCAGGTGGGAAATATCTGCTAGTGATGTCTAGCTCCCTTCATAATCAACAAGTTAAGGTGGTCAAGGAAAATATGAAGCTACTAATTCCAAAACCTATGCAGAATCAAATGGTGGATCAACTTATAGCATGGAAGGAAGATGATCAAGGTGAAAGAGGGGGTAAGGATCTTGATGAAGAGTCTATTGCTCAGAAATTCATGATTGTTGTGAAACAAGGAGATTTATTACCACGACATATGATAAAGTAAAATCTGTTGGAATTGAAGGGGAAGGAAGAAGCAACAGAATTAGAATTCCAGTGTTCCTAGCAATGGAGTGCAAACAAGAAGGACCCTTGCTAAATCCAGTAATTAATCATGAATTCTATAATCTGGAATATAAGGTCATTCAATACAAAAAAAGCTTTTGAAAGACTTGTTACAATACACAGACAATATGAATTTTATTTTATTGGTTTGATGGAGCCTATGCAAAATGCAAACAAATTGAAGAAATATAGAAGGAAATTGGGTATTCATCATGCTTTTGTTAATATCTCTAACAAAATATGGGCTTCTGTGGAGGAAGAATATGAGGTGGAGGTATTTTTTGATATGGTGCAACAACTTACACTTAGGCTATTTAATTCTAATTCACAAAACGATTTCGTAGTCACTTTTGTGTATGCCAAACGTGATGCAATTGAGAGAATTGAGTTGTGGGATTCAATGTATGCCTTAGCTAAAGACATGACTGTACCATGGCTTGATAGAGGTGATTTTAATATAATAACTAATGAATAAGAGAAATTTGGTGGGCTGCTAGTGTCCTTGAATGAAGTAGAAGATTTTCGACATTGTATAAACACTTGTAACCTGTTTGATTTGGGGTTCAAGGGAAGTATTTATACTTGGTGGAATGGAATAACTGATGATGATTATATTTTCAAGAGGTTAGATAGATGCTTGGCTAACATGGAGTTTCAACAGATGCTGCAAGGTGTGGATGTTACTCATTTGTCCAAAATAGGTTCTGATCACTGCCCATTGATTACTACCTGTGACCTAAATGCAACACCTGTTAGGAAATCATTCAAGTCCTTGAAGTTATGGATTAAACATGAAACTTTCCTTGATGTTGTATAGGAGAATTGGAATGCAGATTTCTGTGGTAATCCTTTTAGTTTGTTCAATTACAAGATGAAGAAATTAAAGAAAGCTTTGTCTTTGTGGAGTAAGGCTACTTATGGCAACATTTTCCAGAAAGTAGCTAGCCTTGAGGAGCTTGTGATTGTACATGAAACACAGTTTGAACTACACCCTACACCACATAATAGGGTGAGACTTTTGAAGGTGCATACAGAATTCATTTATCTTCAATTGAAGGAGGAATATTAGAAACAGAAGGCTGGCGTGAACTGGTTCCAATATGGTGACAAAAGTGAATGGGAGAAGGAAGATATTACAAGTTAAAAGAATACAAAACAGTGGAGGATGATGGATTGAATCTATTGAAGAGATGGCTGAGGAAGCAGTCAAGTTTTTTCAGGAATAATTTCATGAAGATAGGATACCTACTATTTTTGGTATCCTTGATCATGTACCTAATATGGCGGAGAGGATACATAATGAAGAGCTTATCAAGCAACCAACAAAAGAGGAAGTGAAGAGAGCAGTATTTGGGCCGAAATGAGACAGTGCTGGAGGGCCAGATGGTTTCAATGGGTGTTTCTACCAAGCATGCTGGGAAGTCATTGGAGATGATGTCTTTGATATAGGGGTGTGCATTCGAATCGGTTTATCGATAAATCGAATCGATTATTTGTTATTGATTTATCGATATCGGTTTATCGGTTTATCGATTTCGAAATTTTCCTTATCGAGTTATCGATTTCGATTTCGATTTTGTCCTCTTCGGTTATCGGTTTATCGATAAACCGATAAGAAATACTTAAAAAAAAATTTAACTTTTTTTTACCCTTATTCTATAATACCCTTTCCTTTTGTAACGACCCGACCGGTCGTTTTGAGATTTTGCACTTTGATCTCCAGTTCTCGGGCATGACTTGCCCCGTGCTATGCATTATTACTAATGTAGATCGTTGGTTTTGGTTTCAGGAAAATTGGGAATGAATTTGAAAGAACAGTTTCAGTTTTTGAAAGGTTTGACCAAGAGTTGACTTATTTGTATATGAGCTCGGAGCGGAGTTTTTATGATTCGATTAGCTTCGTTAGGTGATTTGTGACTTAGGAGAATGATCGAAAGTGATTTTGGAGGTCCGGTGTAGAATTAGGCTTGAATTGGCGAAGTTAGTATTTTGGCGAATTCCGGTTGATAGCTGAGATTTTGATCCGAGGGTCGGAATGGAATTTCGAGAGTTTCAATAGCTTTGTTAAGCGATTTGGGATGTGTGTGCAAAATTTCAGGTTATTCGGACGTCGTTTGGTCGGGTTTTTGATCGAATGCGTGTTTCGGAAGTTTTCGAGAAACTTAGGCTTGAATTCGGTGAGAATTGATGATTTTAGCGTTGTTGGATGTGTTACGATGATTGGAGCGAGTTTGAATGATGTTTTAAGATGGGTTGGTGCTTTTGGTTGAGGTCCCGGGGGCCTCGGGGTGATTTCGGATGGTCAATCGGACCAATTTTGGCCTTTGAAGATTGCAGGTTTCCAGCTATTTTGTTGCAGAAGAATTGGTCTTCGCGTTCGCGCTGGTGAGTCGCGAACGCGTAAAAGGCAATTTCAGGACCAGTGTTTTGGCCTTCGCGTTCGCGTCTTGGGCCTTGCGATCGCGGAAGGATCAGGTGTTGAGTCATCGCGTTCGCGTGAAGGCATACGCGTTCGCGTATAAGGAGTTGGGTTCGAGGGCTTTTGCCCTTCGCGTTCGCGTGGTACTGTCTGCGTTTGCGTAAGCTTAAGGTTCCAGACCTTCGCGTTCGCGTGGGCGCAACCGCGTTCGCGAAGGGTATTTTTGGCAGAGGTGGATTTTGTTCATCGCGAACGCGAGAGGTCCCTCGCGTTCGCATAGAGGAAAATAAGCCTGGGCAGAAGGTTTTTATTAGACATTTCATCCGCGAACCAAGTCTAATTTCCACCATTTT
>NC_031991.1:6278262-6291555 GCF_001879085.1 Nicotiana attenuata
GTCCCGATTGATGATTTTACCGCGTATTTGACTGAAACTTATTTGATATTATCATGATTTGGGCTGATTGCCATATTTGGGCTTCGCGCCAATTATTTGAACCCTTCGGGGATTTTATCACTGTTTCCTCACTATTTGACATACTACTTGAACTCAGTCCTGTTGATTGTACCGTCTTACAAACTCAGCCGTTTTAAATGAACTTTGAGACTTAAATGATATTTTTCAATGCTATTTGAGCTGAGCACTACTATTTTATTGAAGCCCGAGGGGCTTATGATGTTTTCTGGACTGAGTGAGGCCGAGGGCCATATGTGAGGATATGTTGAGTGATGTGAGGAGGCTTTCAGGCCTCGAGTGTATTGTGAGGAGGCTTTCAGGCCTCGAGTGTATTGTGAGGAGGCTTTCAGGCCTCGAGTGTATTGTGAGGATGCTTTCAGGCCTCGAGTGTATTGTGAGGAGGCTTTCAGGCCTCGAGTGTTATGTGAGGAGGCTTTCAGACCTCGAGTGTGATGTGAGAAGGCTTTCAGGCCTTGTTTTATATGCCACGAGGTGGCTTGATATTGCACTTGGGCCGTAAGGGGCCCCTCCCGGAGTCTGCACACCCCCAGTGAGCGCCGTCGACGATAAATAAATGGAGCGGGCTGCACGCCGCAGCGAGATGTGGATCGGGCTGCACGCCGCAGCGGTTACTATATGATACTGTTCTGAGTGTGTTTCTGAGAGTGAGCCCGAGGGGATGGTACTGTTTGAGATGTTGCCCGAGGGGCGAACCTTTATGTGCGCATCTGGCATATTTATTTGCCTTTTTTTTTACCTGTTATATTGTGGTATTTGTGCCCGAGGGGCGGATTTTTCTATGCTTATCAGCACTAACTGTTTTGAAACCATTTCGTAACTGTTGAAAGGATCATTTTCAAAAGAGATTTAAACTGAGCCTAGATATTTCTAAAGATTTCACAGTTTTTACTGATTTCTTAGAGAATTGTACCTGGCTTCTATACAACATGTTGGTTGCTTTACGTGATTTCTTACTGCTCAACTGTTATTTACCTTTATTACTCACTGAGTTGGAGTACTCACTTACTCCCTGCACCTCGCGTGCAGTTGCAGGTATTTATTCACCCGGTAGCGGGTGTTGGCTGCGTGGAGGCAGAGTTGTGGAGGTTTTAGCAAGGTGACTGCCAGCGTTCGCAGCACCACTGTCTTTCTATGTTATTCAGTATTCCTGTTTAGTGTATTTCTAGACTTGTGAAGTGGAAATTTCATTCTTATAGATGCTCGTGACTTGTGACACCCCGATTAGGGCTGTGTTGGGTTGTAATTTCGTTAATTAATATCATTAAGTCATATCTTTGCTGTTCACTTATGCTTAACTATTTTAAAAGAGACAAGTTGGGTTAGTTGGCTGGCCTTGTCTTCATGAGAGGCGCCATCACGATCAGTGCGGGGTTTGGGTCATGACAAGTTGGTATCAGAGCCTAGGTTACTAGGTCTCACGAGTCATGAGCAGGTTAAGTAGAGTCTCGCGGATCGGTACAGAGACGTCTGTATTTATCCTCGAGAGGCTGCAGAACCTTTAGGAAAACTTCACATTCTTGAATTTTTATCGTGCGTCCTTGATTCAGCTTGAAAAGTAACCCTTGAAATTCCTTCCACGCGTTCGTAAGCGCGCATGAGCGCTCAGTATCAGATGTGCCTTGATGGCTTGTGATTCCCGATCAAGGGGTGAGTTATGATCTCTGTGAGTTTGATGTTAGGCCAGTCTGGAGGACTTGAGGCCGGATCTTTGGCTACGGCTTGAGCACTGAGGTGCTGATTGTGTGAGTAAGTATTTTGAACTTATATGTTTGGCAGTGTCCCTATTAGTGGAAGTGACGGCTGGGTAGATATGTAGAGAGTGTATTAGTACTACGAGATATATCTATGTGACTTGGGAGTGACGAGGAAGGTCTGCTGGATGGTAGATGAACTGGTAAGTGTATGATCTCTATCGTGATTAGATGTGTAGCTCCGAGTTATGGGCGCGTGGAGAATCTTTTCATGTTTCCAGTCGAGAGTGAAGTAAATTTTATATTGCGGTACGAGTTCAGACTCAGGAAGACTAAGTGGCTGTGTAATGTGTATGGCAGTGGAAGGTATACAGGAATGTTATATTGAAGCAAAGCAGGTGGGTTATCTCCTTCAAAGTGTCCTGAAGTGGTGTGATCCTTGTGTGTATATTGGGAGATATCATGTGCAAGTGAAAAGTACGTATTGAAATTTGGAATTTTGGGTCGCTTAAGAGATTGGGCTTAACTGTTGCGGGAATGAATGTAAGAATTGCAGAAGAGTTACAGTACGGGGTGATCTGTGTTTTCACAACTTATAAATAATTTGAGTTTAATCTCACTATGTTAATGTGGCATCAATAGAGTAAAAGTGTTATGAGTTATTGAGGGTATTTTGATCTATGGCTTCGAGCCAAGTGGGGGAGTCCGCTGTGAGTAGTTGATTACACGGTTAGGTTCTATGCTGGTTCCAGTTTGAGGCGTGCGGGTGAATCAGTAATGACTTGTGGGAATCGAGACCGAGGATGTTGACGAAGGTTATATTATGCTTCATAGGGTAAGAGAATCACAGGATGTCTTAAGTTGTTGTTGGTAAAGAATGCTCAGTGCATCGAGCAGTAAGTTGCTTGGGTGTATTAGGATGAGGATTTCATTTTTGCGGTATCGGAGTGCCAATGAGGCACGGGTGGTTCGGTTCATTAGGTCAGGTAATTTGCAGTTTGAGTAAGAGTGAATGACTTTCGAGAATGGTTCCAATGTGTTCAAGATTCTGCAGGACACAATCGGGTATTTTGGAAGTGGCATGCGTGGTTAGAAACTGAGTTTTCATTGGAAGAGGTTCAGATTTGTGGTATTTCTATGTTAATTATGGGGTTCTATGTATCAGTATCGGGGGAGTAAAGGTAACGGATTCGAATTCGCAGGAGGTTCTTCAGATTAAAGTATTCGGGAGCGTGATGTTTCTGATAATAGTTGAGAGAGTATTCAGCGGCTTATGGGTCCTAGACAGTGTGGTCTTGTGCTTGGGTCTCGTGTAGTGAGCCTGGGATTGAGAGATTGTGGTGCTACAGCAAGAGGAAGCATCAAGATGAAAATGAATCAGAAAGAAATTTAGGTAGATGGAGTGGTTTGATAGTAGACCGAATCGGTGTGGTAAGGATATGATCAAGTCTTTGTATGTGTTCGAGGTAATGAGTTCTTACAGGTATTTTGCAACAATGTTCTAGAGTTTTGATGGTTTGCTCAGCTTGGTCTAGTTAGAAGGATTCAGTTCTGGCAGTTAATTTGTGCAAACGGAATTGGGAGAGTTCTTGTTGATTTCTACTATGGCTGGAGAGGTGCATTTTCTACGAATATGATAGGTATGGGATGTGTAATGATTTTTTTCTTCTAGATGGGATCAATGGAAGTTCTTGACTAGTTGAGTGCGTAGATGTCTGATGCTCGGAAGGGAGATAAAAAGTTCTCCTGTCATCCTTGGATAGTGTGGTATATGCGGTATGTTGTGAAGGATTGAGATTTGCGTGTACGAGGTTTCAGTTCAGTTCTGAAAGGAAGTTCATAACACTCATAGGCAGCGGGTAGCCTCAGATGATTAATGAAATGGTGTTGTTATTTGGAAGTGATTTGACGAGATTATAGGTTTCAGAAAAAGGGTAAGGTGATTAAGTTGATAGCACTTCGGTAGTATTCAGCACCTTCTTTAGATCGACTGGTGATATTCAGGTTTGTTTGGGGCACAAGGAAATTTTAGACTATCTATCGTGGGAGGATTGGGTATTAAAGGTGTGGTATGGGTTCGGACGGCAAAATTTGGATCGGATATGATAATTCATGTGCTGGGTGTATGTGGAGACGGAAGTTCTCATATTCAGGCTAATGTGGTATGTTAGATTCGGATGTGTTCCTTTTGGCCGGGCATGTCACCGGGCGAGGTTGTTGATTTCGGTATTGATTTGGTGCCAGGCACCGTATAGTAGGGCACCAGCAAAGTTAAAGAGTTGTGTGAACAGCTTCAGGATCCCTTAATAAGGAGTTCGTTGGTAGACCAATGCGGATGCGTGTCCTAGCTTGAGTCGGCTTGGTTGGCTCCGAATTGTATGGTTGAGGGAGATGCAATTCGATTGTTGTTGAGCTTATCAGTGATCTGGGAGGTCTATGAGTTACCTTTCTGTGTTGTGAGATGCTAGGATTTGTTAGTTGTGGGCACATATAGTGCGGTTCAATTGGGGTCTCTTAGTGGAATTCGAGCGGGATGAGTAATTGAGCGATGCTTAGTGAACGACGTATCAGTTATATTCTACCAGGTTTGCGTGGTGTATGTTACTTGTTTCACCGTGGGTGTAATGACTTGCTTTGGTTCCAGACATAAATTGGGCATGGTTGTGAATTTTGAGCATAATGACCTGAGGTGTTCCATGTGTAGCAGTGTTGGATAGGATCGCACATTGCAGTGAAACTATGTGGAGATATGACCTTTCGGGGTAGATTCATATGTTCTATTTCTATGGTGGGAGACAGGATCTCAGCTTTGTGTTGTGATGGTATTGGTGAGCTTGGGGTACAGCTCTTTCGTTTGGGTCATTTTCATGATTTGAGTATACTCAGACCGTTTCTTATTGGTGCGTTAATTATGCAAGTTGTGGCTTAGGCCTGAATGATGTATCATGTCACCAGAGTGGTGTGTTGGATTCGAGGTGATCGTTTGGGTCATTAATGAATACGAACGGATGTGATTTCAGCTTGTTGGAAGGATAATATCGAGGTTCGGCTCGGAATTTGCTGTGGTACTAGTCAAAAGGGAAGTGGGTTCATGAATGGTTGATCTGAGAAATGGTTACGGTTTATCACGTGTTTCATTTATCGTTGGAAGTATATGAAAGTGTTGGAATAAGACCTTAGTTGATAAGAGGTTTTCTACCGGTATTCGGGTGTTATGGGCAACTGTTGTGAATAGAAGTTATCGTTTCGAGTGTTTGGATTATTTAGTATATCATATGATTGCACCTGAGGTTGCAGGTATGGGTTATTACAGCTGGTTCGGGCTTAGTCTGAATATAGATGTGAGGTTCTGATCTTGTGTATGATTACGGAAAGTACAATGTGGTTCTATGATTTATGGGCTAGGCTGGATTGTGTGATTTCAGTTAAAAGGTGTTATCGGACCTATATGAGATGGGGTGACGTGGGATCACCCCGGGTATATTCTTGGTAAGGTTATTCGGCTATTGATGGGCTTCTAGGACGACTCTGGGTACGTTCGAGGACGAACGTGTGTTTAAGTGGGGGAGGATGTAACGACCCGACCGGTCGTTTTGAGCTTTTGCACTTTGATCGCCAGTTCTCGGGCATGACTTGCCCTGTGCTATGCATTATGACTAATGTAGATCATTGGTTTTGGTTTCAGGAAAATTGGGAATGAATTTGAAAGAACAGTTTCAGTTGAAAGCTTTGAATTTGAAAGGTTTGACCAAGAGTTGACTTATTTGTATATGAGCTCGGAGCGGAGTTTTTATGATTCGGTTAGCTTCATTCGGTGATTTGTGACTTAGGAGCGTGATCGAAAGTGATTTTGGAGGTCTGATGTAGAATTAGGCTTGAATTGGCGAAGTTAGTATTTTGGCGAATTCCGGTTGATAGCTGAGATTTTGATCCGAGGGTCGGAATGGAATTCCGAGAGTTTCAGTAGCTTCGTCAAGCGATTTGGGATGTGTGTGCAAAATTTCAGGTTATTCGGACGTCGTTTGGTCGGTTTTTGATCGAATGCGTGTTTCGGAAGTTTTCGAGAAACTTAGGCTTGAATTCGGTGAGAATTGATGATTTTAGCATTGTTGGATGTGTTATGATGATTGGAGCGAGTTTGAATGATGTTTTAAGATGGGTTGGTGCTTTTGGTTGAGGTCCCGGGGGCCTCGGGGTGATTTCGGATGGTCAATCGGACCAATTTTGGCCTTTAAAGATTGTAGGTTTCCAGCTATTTTGTTGCAGAAGAATTGGTCTTCGTGTTCGCGTTGGTGAGTCGCGAACGCGTAGAAGGGAATTTCAGGACCAGTGTTTTGGCCTTCGCGTTCGCGTCTTGGGCCTTGCGATCGCGGAAGGATCAGGTGTTGAGTCATCGCGTTCGCGTGAAGGCATACGCGTTCGTGTATAAGGAGTTGGGTTCCAGGGCTTTTGCCCTTCGCGTTCGCGTGGTACTGTCTGCGTTCGCGTAAGCTTAACGTTCCAGACCTTCGCGTTCGCATGGGCGCAACCGCGTTCGCGAAGGGTATTGTTGGCAGCGGTGGATTTTGTTCATCGCGAACGCGAGAGGTCCCTCGCGTTCGCATAGAGGAAATAAGCCTGGGCAGAAGGGTTTTTATTGAATATTTCATCCGCGAGTCTAACCATTTTTCCTCCATTGTTGAGCACCTTGAGAGCTTTTTGGGAGAAATTGAAGAGGGTTTCGACGGGAATTGGTTGGAGGTGAGTCTCGTGACCTAGAAACATCATTTTATTGAAGAATCAACCTTTAAATTCATGGAAATTTGAGTAAAAATTGGAAGAACTAGGGCTTGACTTTTGAAATGAAAATTTGGGATTTGAGGGGGCATTTGAACTCTGATTTTGGTAATTGTATTGTATAGACTCGAGGCGAGATAAGGAATCCGGTGATGTTAATTTTCTGATATTTCGAGAAAGTGGGCCCGGGCTCGGGTTTTGCGAACTTCGTGAATTTCGATGTTTTTCGAGTCTTTTCGATTGGGTTATATTCCCTTAGCCTATTGTAACGTATTCGTTGTGGTTTTGGCCAGATCCGACCGCGAGGCGGTTGATTTGCGAGCAAGGCCATAGCGAGCTAGAGATTTCACCGGTTCGAGGTGCAGTATAATGATTGTAAATGATATCCTGAGGGCTTGGAACCCCGTATTGCACATCATAGTGCTATATTGAGGTGACTTGCACGCCGGATAGCGAGCGTGGGGTAGAGCACCATTGGGGATTGTGACTTGTTCTGTCCCGATTGATGATTTTACCGCGTATTTGACTGAAACTTATTTGATATTATCATGATTTGGGCTGATTGCCATATTTGGGCTTCGCGCCAATTATTTGAACCCTTCGGGGATTTTATCACTGTTTCCTCACTATTTGACATACTACTTGAACTCAGTCCTGTTGATTGTGCCGTCTTACAAACTCGGCCATTTTAAATGAACTTTGAGACTTAAATGATATTTTCCAGTGCTATTTGAGCTGAGCACTACTATTTTATTGAAGCCCAAGGGGCTTATGATGTTTTCTGGACTGAGTGAGGCCGAGGGCCATATGTGAGGATATGTTGAGTGATGTGAGGAGGCTTTCAGGCCTCGAGTGTATTTTGAGGAGGCTTTCAGGCCTCGAGTGTATTGTGAGGAGGCTTTAAGTCCTCGAGTGTATTGTGAGGAGGCTTTCAGGCCTCGAGTGTATTGTGAGGAGGCTTTCAGGGCTCGAGTGTTATGTGAGGAGGCTTTCAGGCCTCGAGTGTGATGTGAGAAGGCTTTCAGGCCTTGTTTTATATGCCACGAGGTGGCTTGATATTGCGCTTGGGCCGTAAGGGGCCCCTCCCGGAGTCTGCACACCCCCAGTGAGCGCCGTCGACGATAAATAAATAGAGCGGGCTACACGCCGCAGCGAGATATGGATCGCGCTGCACGCCGCAGCGGTTACTATATGATACTGTTCTGAGTGTGTTTCAGAGAGTGAGCCCGAGGGGCTGGTACTGTTTGAGATGTTGCCCGAGGGGCGAACCTTTATGTGCGCATCTTACATATTTATTTGCCTTTTTTTTACCTGTTATACTGTGGTATTTGTGACCGAGGGGCGGATTTTTCTGTGCTTATCAGCACTAACTGTTTTGAAACCATTTCGTAACTGTTGAAAGGATCATTTTCAAAAGAGATTTAAACTGAGCCAAGATATTTCTAAAGATTTCACAGTTTTCACTGATTTCTCAGAGAATTGTACCCGACTTCTATATAGCATGTTGGTTGTTTTACGTGATTTCTTACTGCTCAGCTGTTATTTACCTTTATTACTCACTGAGTTGGAGTACTCACTTTACTCCCTGCACCTCGCGTTCAGTTGCAGGTATTTATTCACCCGGTAGCGGGTATTGGCTGCATGGAGGCAGAGTTGTGGAGGTTTTAGCGAGGTGACTGCCAGCGTTCGCAACACCACTGTCTTTCTATGTTATTCACTATTCCTGTTCAGTGTATTTCTAGACTTGTGAAGTGGAAATTTCATTCTTATAGATGCTCGTGACTTGTGACACCCCGATTAGGGCTGTGTTGGGTTGTAATTTCGTTAATTAATACCATTAAGTCATATCTTTGCTGTTCACTTATGCTTAACTATTTTGAAAGAGACGAGTTGGGTTAGTTGACTGGCCTTGTCTTTATGAGAGGCGCCATCACGATCAGTGCGGGGTTTGGGTCGTGACACCTTTACCTTAAGTCCCTAACCCTATTATTTCATCTACCACATTTAAGGAATGATCATATTTAAAGCTCAAGGGAATGAAGTTCAAATTAATGGAAAATAGAATTAGCCGTGATGATGTATTTTTTTTATACCATTGGAGTGTTGGTGGCATACATTTGATCCCTTACTTTAGTTTTGTTGCATGTGCTTGTTGACACAATTTTTATGTTATAAACGGTGTTCGTCTCATTTTAGCTTCTTTTGGTCCATATTAGTTAGGCATGTTTATAGCGATATACTTTCCGTGGAATTCAGCAAATTTTCTTATTGGTGTAATCGATAACCGAATCGATAAGCCCCAAAAATTGATAAATCGAAATCAAAACCTTATTGAAACGATAACGATAAGCATATGTACAAATCGATAATCGATAAGTAATTATCGATAAGGGTCAAAATCGAATCGATAAATCGACTGCACACCCCTACTTTGATATGGTTAGAGATTTCTTCAATGGTTAGGAATTGCCAAAATTTGTGACTTATAGAAATTTGGTCTTACTACGAAAGAAGAAGGAGGTTACAACTTTCTTAGATATGAGGCCAATAAGCTTAACCAACTTCATTAATAAGATCTTCTCAAGGGTTATACATGAAAGGTTAGTTGATCTTCTTCCTAACTTGATTTCTGATGAGTATGCAGGTTTTGTAAAAGGTAGGAGCATTATGGATAATGTTCTACTCACTCAAGAGATCATCACTGATATAAGGATGAGAACCAAGGCAGGACCTAATGTGGTGATCAAACTTGATATGACAAAGGCATATGACAGGCTCTCTTGGTTGTTCCTGACAAAAGTATTGATGAAGATGAGTTTTTGTGAGAGATTCAATGGCTTGATCTTTGGAATTGTTTCCAGCAATTGGTACTCGGTTCTTTTGAATGGACAGCCCTATGGTTTCTTTAAATCTACTAGGGGTGTCAGCAAGGAGATTCATTATCCCCAACACTATTTATTTTGGCACCCGAGGCACTATCTAGGGGTCTTTAATTATTTACACATGAATTTGTACTTTTGTGGCACTGGCTTGCCAAATTGGAGTCCAAGGATTAATCATTTGACATATTCTGATGATACTATCATCTCCTCCTCCTCTGATGCTACATCATTACATCCTGTGATGGAAGTATTGAGTGCCTTTGAAGTTGCTTCTAGGCAGGTTATCAACAAGGCAAAGTAAGCTATTTATATGTACCATTCTGCTAGTTTGGAGGTGATAAACAAAGTGCAAAGGATCACTGGAATTGATAGGCAAGACTTTCCTTTTACATATCTTGGTTGTCCCATTTTTTATGCTAGAAGAAGGTTGGATTACTATCAATGATCATTAATAAAGTTCTTGATAAATTGCAGTCTTGGAAGGCAAATTGTTATCTATTGGAGGTAGAGCTGTCTTGATATCTCATGTATTACAAAGCATGCCAATTCTTCTTCTTTTTGCTGTGAATCCTCCTAAATATATCATTGAACGGTTGCATAAGATGTTTGCACAATTCTTTTGGAGTAATTCTATTGGGGGAAAAAGTAGGCATTAGGCTTCTGTAACGATCTGGCTGGTTGTTTCATGAGTTATAGCATCGTTTCCCCCCATTTCTGCTTCCTTTTGTGTTCTTCAACCGTATTTATCATATCATGTTGGTTGGTTCGGGTCTGGAGTGGTCTTGGAGTGGAATGAGATACTTAGTCTCCTATTTATAAGTTCAAGCTGAAAAAGTTAACCGGATATTGACTTATGTGTAAACGGTCTCGGATGTGGATTCTCATGGTTCTGTTAGCTCCGTTAGGTGATTTTCGACTAGGGTGCGCGTCCGGAATGTAATTTGAAGGTCCGCGATAGAATTAGGCATGAATTGGCTAAAGTTGGAGTTTTGGTGATTTTTGGTCGGCAGTGGAAAATTTTTGATATCGGGGTCGAAATGGAATTCCCGAAGTTGGAGTAAGTTCGTAGTGTCATTTGCGACGTGTGTGCAAAATTTGAGGTCATTCGGACGAGGTTTGGTTCGGCGTCGTTTACAGAATTGAAAGTTTAGAAGTTCTTAGGCTTGAATCTGAGGGTAATTTGGTGTTTTGATGTTGTATTGGATGATTCGAAGGTTTGACTATGTTTGAATGATGTTATGGGATGTGTTGGTATGCTTGGTTGGGCTCCCGAGGGCCTCGGGTGAGTTTCGGGTGGTTAGCGGATCATTATTTGGCTTTGGGAGTTGGCAGATTTCTGGTGTCAGCTGTATCTGATCTCTAGTCTTGGAAGTGCAAATCGCACAAAATTGGTGGCGGACCGCAGAGGTGTTATGCGGCCGCAGAGGAAATTATGCGGACAACAGAGGTTATGCGGCCGCGACAAAATTGTGCGGACACGGTGAAGGGTGTGCGGCCGCAGTGAGTATTATGCGAACCGTGGAAGGAAAATGGTTCAGGACCCGCGGCCGCGGCAGAATTATGCGACCGCAGTGATGGGTGTACGACCGCGATTGAATTATGCGGACCGCACAGTAAAGGTTCAGAGAGCACTATATAAGCGAGGCTTAGGGTTTTATTTCACATCTTGGACTTTGGGAGCTCGGCTTAAGGTGATTTTTTTGAGGGGTTTTCAAGAAATTCATCAGGGTAAGTGATTCTAAATCGGTTTTGGCTAATATTTATGAATATACTATTGAATTCATAATTCGATTCGTGATTTGGGACGGAATTTGAGGAAAATTGGTGGAGTTTCATAAAATGAATTTTTGGGATTTGAAAGCCGATTTGAAGTCGGATTTGAGTGAAACTAGTATGGTTAGTCTCATAATCTAATGGGTTGTCGGATTTTGCAACTTTTGTCGGATTTCGAGACGTGGGCTCGGGGCCCAACTTTTGAGTTGACTTTTTGACTTTTGACCTAAAGCTTAGCATTTTCTTATGGGATTGATTCCTTTAGCTCGTGTTGATTGTATCGAATTGTTTATGGCTAGATTTTAGGCATTTGGAGGCCGCTTCGAGAGCCAAGGGCACCGCAGAGTAAGATTTTGATCGGCTTGAGGTAAGTAACGATTGTAATTCTAGTCCTGAGGGTATGAAACCATGGATTACGTATCGTTTTACTATTATGAGGTGACGCACATGCTAGGTGACGGGCGTGTGGGCACGAACCATTGGGGATTGTGACTTGGTCCGTCCTGTACCAATTGTAAAGTTGCGTATTTGGTTGAAACGATATGATACTTATGTGATTTAGAATGAGTTTCTGTAAATTGGGCTGAATGCCATGTTTGGGCCTTGTGCCAGAGCTGTTTAGACCCTTAGGGGCCTTTTTCTTACTATCCTCTCACTGTTTTTGATTGAAAATCTATATTCAATCATGTTATACTTATTGATTTCATAACTCAGTCTTTATTACTCTATTTTGATGAATGTTGTTTTGGGCTGAGTACCCTATTTTTACTGAGAGCCCGAGTTGCTTGAGAGGTTTGTGACTGAGTGAGGCCGAGGGCCTGAGTTGTGAGGGTATTTATGGGATCGGGCTGCACGCCGCAGCATGTTTTACTGATTCATGACCGAGTGAGGCTGAGGGCCTGATTGATTTATGCCACGAGTTGGCTTGTTATAGCGCTTGGGCTGAAGGAGCCCCTCCGGAGTCTGCACACCCCCAGTGAGCACAGGTACCTACTGAGTGCGAGTGCCGAGTGCCGAGTGCCGAGTGACTGGGAGGCATGAGTGATGGAGAGGTATGCCCGAGGGGTTATTTACGATTGATTGTGAGGTATACCCGAAGGGCTGTATACGAGTGACTATGAGGTTTGCCCGAGGGGCCGTCTATGAGTGATGTTTTGCCCGAGTGGTGGCTTATGATTTCATAATTTTTTTTACACACCTTTGCATTGAGACTTGTTGAAAACTGTATAAAAATATCTTTAAATGATTTTTACTAGAGCTGGATTTAAACGAGATGATTTGATTCAAACTCTCATTTTAAAGCCTGTTGTATTTTTCTGAGATTTCATGATGTGAACTTTAAATGCTTTATTGCTCGTCACTACTTCTCAGCCTTTATTTACTTTGGTTACTTACTGAGTTGGCATACTCACGTTACTCCCTGCACGTTGTGTGCAGATCCAGGCATATCAAGACCCGGTAGCAGCTGTTGACTATCCCAGCTGTAGATCTTCTCGGAGCTAGCAAGGTAGCTGCTAGCGATCGCAGCCCTACTCTTCTCCCTCCTATCTTCCTATAGTTGTTTTGTAGTTACTTTCGAGACTATGTTAGTCTCAGTATTTTTGGACAAGTTGTAGTAGATGCTCATGACTAGTGACACCGCGATGTCGGGCTTTTCTTTCCGCACTTTCGTTGTTTAGAATTTTCTTTATGAAGTTTTTATCATTAAATAGCTTGAATTTATCTTAAAGAAATGAAATATCGTGTAGTTTTTGGTGAAGAGTCGGCTTGCCTAGTACCACGATAGGCGCCATCACGACTTGGTAGTTTGGGTCGTGAGAAGTTGGTATCAGAGCCTAGGTTACATAGTGATGATAGGTGATAATAGGTAAATTAGACTATAATTAGGCCCTAAAGAACCACATTTTTTTATAGCTTTTACGGTAAAAAGTGATAACAAAATGCTCTGATTAGTGCTTTTCATGCTTTGCAGGCTATATCCAATAAAAGAAGTCTGTGGAGTACTTTTGGGATCAATTACGGAGAAAAGGAGGCCAATCATACAATATCCACAAAGTGCACCAAGCGAAGGGACAAAACCAGAACTGAAG